>NC_140179.1:45831576-45859076 GCF_963971535.1 Notolepis coatsorum
CGAAAGAATGAAGAAGAAAGAAAGAAAAGAAAGAAAGAAAGAAAGAAAGAAAGAAAGAAAGAAAGAAAGAAAAAAGAAAGAAAGAAAGAAAAAGAAAGAAAGAAAGAAAGAAGAGAAAGAAGAAAGAAAGAAAGAAAGAAGAAAGAAAAGGAAAGAAAGAAAGAAGAAAGAAAGAAAGAAAGAAAGAAAGAAAGAAAGAAAAAGAAAGAAAGAAAGAAAGAAAGAAAGAAAGAAAGAAAGAAAGAAAGAAAGAAAGAAAGAAAGAAAGAAAGAAAGAAAGAAAGAAAGATTCAATAGGCACAATCCATTATACAATACAGTGTCCTTTGTAGGAATACTGTCGTTCCACTACTGACTTTGTTTACCTACAGTAGTACTTTATTGTCCATTATATTTCACTCTGAATGCTATTTCCAGAGCATTTGATACAATTACTGACTCTATGTGACTATGCCTATATGAGGCTGTAAGATGCTTGTTTAGATACCAGGTTTAAATGTACCCTCAGCTCTGTCTCAGATATACACACTGTGTTTGATTGATTGATTGAAAACTTTATTAACAGATTGCAGAATGGGTACAGTACAGTAAGCTCAATACATACAATTGTTAAATTGTTAATTTTTTTTTATTATTTTTTTTTTTTATTTTATTTTTTTGCGAGGCCCCCTTCCCGCGAGGCCCTTTTTCATCACAGACCTAAAATCTAGTTTTGCTTATATGCTTATATATTTCACATTAGACACGTTTGTAGAAGTGTGTCTGACTTGTTCCTGGGTCTGCAGTCCTGCAGACATACTCACTATTGGAGCTCAGCTTCTGGGGTTCTGCAGCAGCAGGCAGGTTTCAACGAAGGGAGTGGTTTTACTTACATCATGTGTAGTAGTACGCCGGCGCCGCGTGAGTCAGCTGCGTTTGACTATTTCGCGCGTGCAGCTTTTGACTATGCTTAGTTATGCCAGCCAAGACGAAGAAAGAGGTCGGTCATTATCATCATTATCAGTCGGTCGGTCACCAAGGAACGTTGACGAAAGGCCTCTCGCTAGCGGGACAAATGGCCGGAGCCTTGTCCATGGTATAGCCATGATGATGTCGGCTGGTAGCTAGCTTAGCTAAAGGCTAACTAGCGTTAGCTAACCTATTCAGAGGAGCGAGGCGAGGCGAGTGGATGTCTTTTCAAAAGAAGGAGAAAGAACTTGTGAGCAGATAAATCTGTTAGGCAGCAATACGCCGAAAGGTGTCCAGTCTGCCGGAAAGTACTCGAAGAAGAAGAAGAAGAAATTACACCGTGGCGTGGGCCAAGAAGTCTCCTTCCAACTTTACCATTGGCGCCGGCGTTGATACTGCGTTATGGTGAGTCAACCTATGATTATATACCCGCCGTGGACCTGTCTCTCTTTCTCTCTCTCTGGAGCCAACTGGTCGACTAGCTAATACTACTAGTAGCTAACGGTGTGTCCTGATTGAGCTAACTGTTAGCCAGTTAGCTGTTTAGCGTCAGCTGGGAACGTTCGTTTGATGCTATCAGTTAGCCTTGAGAATAGCAGGCCCTTTGACAGAAGATGTAGTCAGGCCTGCACCATGACAAGGCTCTGGCCATAGCTTCTTTTTGTCCCGCCAGCGAGAGGCCTTTCGTCAACGTGGAGACTGTGTTGCGGGCCTTTCGCCCTGCGTTCCTCGTGCAGGTAACAAGATTAATGAAAATGTCATGAACATCCCCCACTCTTCCTTCCTTCCCCTCCCGAATGTTTTGTTAATAACGATGTTTTTTTCCAGGCAAAACATATGCTACTTCACAACATTTGGAGATACGACATGTGCTGTGTGTGAATGTCTTGGTCGTTTGTGTAGCTTGGGTAGCGTTGGGCCGTTGGCCAAAGCTGTGTGTGTCACAGTACCTGCTAGCCTATTTAGCTGATGTCGGCCATTGGCTCCTTGCTGCTTTGGTTTCTCTATAGACCCTCTTCTCTTTGGATTTAAGTGTTGATCTTTGTCCTTTTTGATCTCTCATACATGCTCTCTCTCTAACACACACACATGCTCTCTCTCTCTCTCTTCTCTCTCTCTCTCTCTCTCTCATACATGCTCTCTCTCTAACACACATGCTCTCTCTCTCTCTCTCTCTCTCTCTCTCTCTTTCTAACACACACAGTCTGCCTATGGCGCCTTTCTCGATGGCTAGGCTGTGCTCGCTGAGTCTGTATAGTCAAGGATCTTCAGTCACAGTGCTCAGGTATTCTGCCACTGTGACTCTCTGTTTAGGCCAAATAGCATTTCAATTTCTTTCTAATGTGTCTCTCTCTCTCTCTCTCTCTCTCTCTCTCTGTACACTGTATATTGACTGTAGAACGGGAGCTCTCTCTCGCTCTCTCTTTTGCTATATGTTGACTGTATCATGCCCCGCCTCGGGCAGCGCTATTATTTAAGAATATGTTGACTGTATAAAAAAAAAAAAAAAAAAAAAAAAAAAATATCCCCAGGCGGCCCTGGACATACATGACATACAGATAGACAGTACTGCTACATCTACACATTATCCGATGATTATTCGCCACGCTTCCGTGAGTCTGCCTCAGGGCAGCTCTGGCTGCAATTGTAGCTTACCACCACCGGGATGACTGTGTATGAACGAATAATGGACTCTGTTCCAAGTCAGTCAGAAGATCCTTAGGAACTTCTACTCATGTACAATAGAGAGCATCCTGACCGGCAACATCACCTCCTGGTTGGGAATAGCACTGCACAAGACCGTAGCAGACTACAAAGAGTGACACGTTCAGCCGAACGCACAATTGGAGGGGGGCTTCCCACCCTCCAGAACATTTACAACAAGCGGTGCAAGGGAAGGCTAAGAGAATTATTAAGGACTCGAGCCACCCGAACAACTGCCTCTTTGAACTGCTGCGGTCAGGCAAGCGATACCGGAGTCTTAAGGCGAGCACAGAAAGACTCAGAAGAAGCTTCTATCCCCAGGCCATCAGGCTGCTAAACGAACAATAACACTATGCAACATCCATCATATGCACACAGCACACACACCCACACGCACACACTCACTCAAACAAACAACACACTGCAGCACCCACTCTCCACACTTTAGATCACACAAACACACTTTACACTTTATATTATTGATAAAGGATTTGCACTACAACTCGTACACCTACTGTGAATGTACCTAAATTGCACCTCGTCCCATTCCTGCCTTGCACTATATAGTATTGGTATATTAGTACACTGCACAGTATTGTATATTGTATGGTAACACGTCTATCTGCATCGAACATTGTACATATGTCTAAACTGAACACTGTGACCTCATTTTCTTACTTCTAATTTTACTATGTTATTTTATTTCATACTTATCTTGTCTTGCACAGTCTCTGGAGCGTAACAGTAAGAAGCATTTTGTATAAAGTATTCTGTACTTCTGTATGACAACTATTAAAGAAACTTGAAACTTGAAACTTGAAACTGTACGCGCTCTGGGGTCACTGGGGTGTCATGAAGAGCGCTATATAAATCCAATCCATTATTATTATTATGACATACCAGATTTGCAAATACAGTACTGTTTGTGATACGAAAAGAGTCCAGAAAAGAGAGTATATACATTTGACGTAGAAACTGTACATTGAGGAGGTTGGATAGGTGGGGGGTGGGGGGGACTGTACATTGGAGGTGGTGGGCGGGTGGGGGGGGGGGGGGGGGGGTGGTGTCCTGTGGATCTAGTCACTAGTCCTTCTCTGTCTCAGATATAAACACTGTCCTGTGGATCTAGTCACTAGTCCTTCTCTGTCTCAGATATAAACACTGTGTCCTGTAGATCTAGTCACTAGTCCTTCTCTGTCTCAGATATAAACACTATCGTTTGCCATCAGAACAATAATTCTGCCTGAAACATTAGATGGGATGATTAAAGGTAGAATCCTTAATGCCGCCAAACAGAGACCTCTAGACAAAAGAGCCCCACTTGATATTGTGCTTTGTTTAAATTTTTTGTTTTGTTTATATTTTACACACTCAATCCAACCTACACACCAGACCAAACCAAGAAATATAAAAAAAAAAATCCCAATACCGAGAGGAGCACTTGGCCTAGAGGTCGCTGTTTGGGCAGCATTACAGATTCTACCTTTAAATACCCATGGGTGTCGATGGATAATTATGGCCATGGGGAGTTGGGGAAGCCAGCAAATATAATTAGCCCACATATGTCCTTGGGGGGGGGGGGGGGGGGGGGGGGGTAGCTTATTTTTTTTAACCCTTTACTTCTCCAGGGAACATTTGCTGAGTGTGTATTGTCTTTTTCATTAACACACACACAGCAACACAATGGTTTTCAGAAGGAATGTTATAACAACAAAGGAGCCATATGTTTTAGTTATGATACATATGGTAAAGACTGCTGGAGACTGTTTCACTTTGTCGAAATGCAAGACTACATTGTTTCAACGTACAGTGATATACAGACAGAGCAATGCTAAAATGAAATGTACTTCCAAATCATATTACGCAACATAATAATATATATGATTTTAAGAAAAAGATGAAAGATTATTGTTACAAAGGATCAGATTAAACCGAATATATATATTTATTTATTGATATATATTGCATAGTAGTTGTATATCGTTTGATATCCCCTGTATATTCCTTGTACATATACACGGAATATCCCTTTAGCCCAGACCATAATAGTTCATTCTCCTATTGGACAGCGGTCCACCGGCGCCAGGGACCGGCCTCCGGAGTCAGGTTCAAAGTCACCGTCAAGACGTGTCTGGACATGCCCGGCCTTGCCCAGGGATACGCGACAGAAATGAGATTGGCACTAGTTTGTTCACCGTGCGTATAAATACGGCGCAGGTGAATATAGAAGCCCCTTACCTTCCTTAGCATGTTACCCGATAAGTTGAAGCCTCACCCACGATACAACGTGCGGTGAAGTATGGCCTGTTTTGGCCCCAGAATAGAGCATTGAGACCGCGTGCGAATTAATAACTGAATTGTCAGAGTTAGGCGCTATACCGTCGAGTGCGACATATTTCTATTAAGTCATTAATAGTCTATTTGTGTATAGTGTATCGTGCGGTTAAAGTTCTACAGTGACCAGCATCTCCAACGCTTCCTCGTATTAGCTAGAGTTCTTATCCAGGCTGGGCTGACCACATGGCGCTTTCACCCGAGGAGACCTAGACGAGAACCGGATGGACATGTACACTGGATTAATCTACCCGACGACTACATAGCCCTTTGCGGCTGGAATATATTTGCTTTGGTCCTGTGATTTATGGAGCGGATAATCGCCGACGCCTGCACGTGTTGGATTTACCCCGCGAGGAGTCAAGTCGAGTCGGCGCCTCAGAGAGCCTGAGGCCGACTAGCTTTCTTCACTGTGGAGCTACAGTCTACAGTCTACGGAGAACAGCTGTATTCGTCTGTGGATCAAGAGGCTACTGCACCGGCTTCTGTACCTGAAGTCTCCTTAGTCATCGTTGACCAGACGTCCTACTACCGACAGATCTTCTACCCCCCCCCCCGCTGGCTTACAACCAGGGGGAACCCCTTCCAGTGTCTCCCGCTATATTACTAGTGTACCATAGATATAATTCCCTAAGATTCAGGTTGTATAATTACCTCCTGCGTAACCAGAGAATGGACATTCATTATTGATTTGCCTACGCATATTCCTTTGCCTTACAAGTGCATTCAAAGAATAATGTAAAGTATCCTATGTACCTTTTGCTCCATTAAATACTTGATTATACCTTTGACTGGAACCGATTTCATTGTGGGAAGTGTTCATCATATTCATATATCGTGTACTGTATGGCCAGTAATTAAAGTACATAAAGCGGTAGTGGTTTAATGATACCATACTTATCAATACAGTCAGGGAATTGTACCCCTCAGTTACAATTGGTCCTTCGAGCCGGAGGGTAACTAGTGTAATATTAATATAGCGGTATTAATATTGACATGGCCTATGATGAACACTCCACAAAACGGTTCTCCTAAAGTAGATCGCCCGCAGCGTAGACGGCAGACACCTCAGTACTTAGAGGATTACATTGCCAGTATACTACCTAGCCTTCTACAGACGGTAAACGCGGAAAAAGTAGATAGTAAAATTATGTCCGACCCTATCGCCCAGGCTACCCCGCCAATAGAGGCCCTAGTGGGTTCTAACGTAACTGACCAAGCTCACGGTAGGGACCAGGAGGGACCTGACACGACTTTACCCCCCGCCAAGACCGAAGAAGTAGTCCCCGGAGAGCTCCAGGATAAAGACAGCTCTCCAGGGATGGAACTCTACCCGCTACAAGAAGAGGAGAGCACCCCGGAGATGGATCTCAGGACTCGCCACAGGAGAACAGATCTCCAACGAGTACTGCCAGGAGCGGATCACCTCAACCAGCGTCTTCCCCCAGCGGGGCGGACAAGATGCTGGCACAGGCATTCCTCGCCAGCCTAGCAGCCTCTACAGAGCGCGATCGACTCCAAGCACAGATGCTTAGCGAGCGCGAACATTCTTCCATGGAAAGAGAACGCCTCCAAGCGCAGCAACGGAGCGACGAAGATCGTATACGTCTAGAGATTAGACGCCTTCAGACGGAAGAGAATATGGTAAGAGACCGGGCCGAAGCAGAGCGCGCCGCCGCCGAAGCAGAGCGCGCCGCCGCCGAAGCCCAGCGCGCTGCTGCCGGTGCCCAAAGAGAAGCAGAGCGCGACATCGCTCTCACCAAGCGCGAAGCCGAGCGCGACCGATTACAAGCGCAGATAATGGAGCAGCTGATCGCCAGGGCGACACCCCCTCCCTCCGCACGGGGTTCCAGGGCCTCGTCAAGACACGGGTCAAGGGCACCCTCCCCTACCCGATCAAGCGACCCTGAGCCCGACCACCAGAGAGAGCCTATACCCCCCTCCGAACTCCTTCCCCGACCGGTCCACGCGAGGACCAGCTACAAGGAAGAAACGGTCTACACCGCGGAGAGGCTAAATAGACGACTACAGGATCTAGAGGACCTGCCAGAGCAAGAAGAAGAGGGAGAGGAGGAGAGTCAAGCCCGACAGCAGCACAGAACTCCACAGGACCAGGAGGTCCAGTACAGCCCAGGCTCTACCCCCGCGGCTCTGCGCTACAGACCCCCGACTCAATTCACGGGTGAGCTTGACGCACGACCAGCCCCGAGGAATAGCACCTGGATACGCGGGCCATGGTACCCAGCAGGTACCAGCCCACCAAGAGGCGTAAGAGGAGACTCGCCTAGGAGGCCTCTCTTCCAACGCTCACCGATGTGCCAGCCATCCATGGCATCATACATTGGCACACCGACGTTTCCGGACTTCACCCACGAGAACAGAGCACAGTACACCGAGCTACGAATGTGCTTAGAGACAATGATGTCCGATGTAGCTGACGAACCGTACAAGTATGCTATCCTACTGAAGCACCTCAAGGTGCCCCGAGCGCACAATATAGCGCTGGCCTATGCCACCTCTACTACCCCATACACAGCGGCTCTAGCAGCACTCGACCAAAGATATGGACGCATATGGGACTACGTAATACAAGAGATAAGGCATATTGACCGCCTACCCCCAGCCACAGACAATCGCTCACTAGATGACCTGTCTATCAAGGTACAATCCCTGGTAGGGATGCTGGGGGCGCAAAGAGAAAAGGGTATGCACGAACTGTACGCAAACTCTAATGTCGAGAGGATTTTAGAGAAGCTTCCGCCCGCCCGACAAGAGCGCTTCAGGCGGCAAAGAGACCACCGTGATCCTAACGGTCCCGAGCCATCCCTCCTAGACCTAGCCGACTTCCTGGCGAGAGAAGTCAACAGCCTACGGTTGGATACGTTCATGCGGAGCACCCCAAGCTCCAGAGAGGGACCTAGGAGAGCAAACGATGGCCGAAGATTGGTGACCGTCATGCACCAATCAGAATCAGTACCGAGCAGCAAGAACCACAGTACCCCCTCGATGAAAGAGAAGTGGAAGATGGTGTGCCCGTACTGCGAAAAAGAACACTGGTTGTCACAATGTGACACGTTCAAGAAGATGACCGCCGACGAGGTGGGTCAATGGATAAAGTCCAACCGAGGCTGTTACCGATGTGCGCGCAGTCACATGGCAGCCGATTGCCGCTTAAAGAAGAGGTGTAGTCGGTGTGACGGAGCCCACCTAGATGTCCTACACGACAGTAACAGAAGAAAGCCTGCACCCTCAAGCAGCACAAAGGCAAGTGTTATGTACATTGACCCCGCCAGCAGCGGGGGCGCCCGGGTGCTCTTAAAGGTGGTCCGCGTAACACTGAGTTACCAAGACAAGGTCATGGACACTTACGCCGTCCTTGACGACGGGTCAGAGAAGACCCTTCTCCTCGCGTCCGCTGCGGCCCAGCTGGGGCTGCGGGGGAGCGAAAACCAGATGACGATTCGGACAATAAGAAGAGATCTAAAGACGATAAAGGGCGAGAATGTCTCCTTCACTATCGCAGCAAGCGGGCAGCCAGAGAGACGGTATAGGATTACTAATGCTTTCACCAGCCAAGAAATAGGCCTGTCGCAGTACACCTACCCCATCGCCAAGCTGATGGATAAATATGTGCACCTGCGTCAACTACCTATCCCGCTCATAGACGGTGCCACCCCGACCCTGCTGATAGGCTCCGACCATGCAGACCTCATAGTCCCGATAGACCGGGTCCACACAGGGCCCAGAGGCTGTCCTGCAGCAGTCGAGACCCGCCTAGGATGGACATTACAAGGCCCCCTCGCTAAGTCTCTTAACCGAACAGCAGCCACTAGCTGCCTCCACTCCAGAGTGACAGAAGAAGACACCACCCTCCTACAGCATGTCGAGAGGCTATGGACACTAGAGACAATGCCCTTTAAGAACGAAAAGAAAGACATTCGTTCCAAGGAAGACATTTACGCCATAGCACTCCTCGAGCAAGGGACAAAGAGAGTCAAAGTCAACGGAGTGATGAGATACGCAACTCCACTCTTGAGGCGAGAGGGTATGCCCACCTTCCATGCCCCAAAAGAAGCGACGGAGCGGTATCTATTGAACACAGAGCGGCGCCTAGCCAGAGACCCCGCTCAAGAGACTGTGTACCGCGCCGAGATTAACAAGCTAATCACAGCGGGACACATAAAGAAAATTGACATTAAAGAGGCCGATCAGACGACCGAATCATGGTACGTGCCGCACCACAAAGTCCACCACAACGGCAAGGATCGTATTGTGTTCAACTGCAGCTACCAGATCGGATCACAAAATCTGAATAAAGAGCTCTTGCCCGGCCCAACACTCGGCCCCTCCCTACTAGGCGTGTTACTACGTTTCCGCCAGGACAAGGTGGCCATCAGCGGCGACATCAAAGGGATGTTCCTGCAGGTGAGACTAGTGGAGGAGGACAAGCCCCTGCTGCGGTTCCTATGGAGAGAGAGGATCGGGGATGAGCAACCAGCCATCTATCAATGGGAAGTCCTCCCTTTCGGAACCACATGCAGCCCATGCTGTGCTACGTTTGCACTGCAAAAACACGTCGCAGAGGACCCAGCAGCTGATGAAGAGGTCCGAAAAAGTGTAGAAAATAGTTTCTACGTGGACAACTGTCTGCAAAGCGTCTCGACGCCAGAAGAAGCCGAGGCCCTTCTACTCAAGCTCCGCGCCTCCCTGATCAAAGGCGGCTTTGATCTCAGGCAGTGGGCCAGCAGCGACCCGCAAGTATTGCGCAGCCTCTCCCCCGAGGACAAGGCAGCAAGCAGCGAGACCTGGATGGCGACCATCCCAGGAGAAGCCCAAGAAATGACATTAGGACTAGTCTGGCGCTTCAAAACAGACTCGCTCCATTATAAACACACACCCCTGACCAAGGAGCAGGGAAGGTCGACTGCACTACCGACCACCAGACGGAGTGTATACAGAACACTCGCCAGACAATATGACCCGTTGGGATGTATTCTACCTTACACCACCAGGGCAAAGATGATTGTAAGAGCGTTATGGGACAAGGACCAGGGCTGGGACGACCCCATACCCGAACACCTTGCATCCACATGGAGAGAGTGGGAGACGGAAGTCAGCTCACTCCCAGGTGTTAACATACGCCGCAGCTACTTCCCACCCACAGTGAGGCCGGAGACGTGCCAGATGGACCTGCACGTCTTCAGCGACGCCTCCGAAGTAGCCTACGGTTCGGTGGCCTACTTGCGTGCCCGAGAGGAGGGAGGAGAAATACATACTGCTTTCATCCTGGCTCGCTCAAGAATAGCCCCAAGAAAGCAACAATCTATCCCGCGTCTAGAGCTCTGCGCAGCCCTAGCAGGAGCGCAACTCGCCACGTTAATCCAACGTGAACTCACCATTCCGGTGCAAAGAACAATCTTGTGGTCAGACTCCACGACAGTACTCACATGGATCCGGTCTGATTCGTGCAGATACAAGGTCTTCGTGGGAGTCAGAGTCACAGAGATTCAAGATTTAACAGAAGTAGCAAGCTGGAGGTATGTGGACACAAAACACAACCCAGCTGACATCATCACCCGGGGAATGTCCCTGGATGACCTCACCCGTCACAACCTATACAGTGACGGGCCAGAGTTCCTCAAGCTCCCGGAAGAAGAGTGGCCTACACCCACCCCACGGGAAGCGAGTAAAGAGGAGGCAGAAAACAAGAAATCTATGTTCTGTGGATTGAACACACTCGTCTCCACAGACCCCGACATAGACGATTGCCTCACCCTAGAGAGTGCGCAGTTAAAGACATTCCTGTGGCACCACCCAGAGGTTCAGCTCACTACTGACATTACTGCAGCTGACTACGAAGAAGCGGAACTTCTTCTACTACAACGAGCCCAGAGAGACTCGTTCCCCGATGAGCTAGACTGTCTACAGGGAGCAAAGCCATCAGACAGCAGACTGCTCCACCTAGCCCCCGAGAGCGACGCCCATGGTCTCATCAGAGTGGGTGGTCGTCTGCGGAGAGCTCCAGACTTACCGGATGACGTCAAGTACCCGATAGTCTTAAACAGCCGACACAAGGTCACACAGCTGATCATAAAGAAATACGGCGAGGATGTGCATCACGCCGGGGCAGAGAGAGTCTTCGCGGAGATCAGACGTCGTTATTGGATACTGCAAGGGAGAGAAGCAGTGCGGCGCTTCCAGCGAACCTGTCTAGACTGTCGTAAGTGGCGAGCGCAGCCCAGTATACCCCGGATGGCTGACCTACCTCCCTGTCGCCTCCGACTCGGCGACAAGCCTTTTCACTCCACCGGTATGGACTGTTTCGGCCCGCTGTATATAAAGAAAGGAAGAGGAACCGAGAAGCGGTGGGGTATTGTATTCAAATGCATGACCACCCGAGCGATGCATATAGAACTCCTTCCAACCATGAGCACAGACTCATTCCTTATGGCCTTCCGAAGATTCACATCGCGGAAAGGTAAACCGTCTATATTGTTGTCTGATCACGGGACAAACTTCAAAGGCGGAGAAAGAGAGCTGAGAGAGAGCTTCCAAGCTATGGGCCCAGAACTTAAGACCCACCTCGCTCCATACCAGATTGACTTCCAGTTTAATCCCCCGAACGCACCTCACTTCGGTGGAACTTGGGAACGAGAAGTACGTTCTATAAAGACAGCCCTGTACGCCGTGCTTGGGGCCCAGACCGTGGCGGAAGAAGTCCTAATGACAGTCCTCACGGAGATCGAGGGAGTATTGAACTCAAAGCCCCTCGGTTACGTCTCAAGTGATGTAGCAGATGTCGACCCAGTCACCCCCAACACACTCTTGATGGGGCGGCTGGACCCCGCGCTACCACAGACAATGTACAGGCCTGAAGAAGCGAACGGCCGAAGAATGTGGAGGTACAGTCAAGTATTGGCTGACAAGTTTTGGAACAGCTTCCTACTCCACTACCTACCGTCTCTACAGACCCGCCAGAAATGGGTGAAAGAGAGAGACAATTTGACAGAAGGAACAGTCGTCATGATTATCGACCAGTCACTACCCCGAGCTATGTGGCCGGCTGGCCGCGTAAGCAAAGTGATCACCGGTGCCGACGGAAAGGTCCGAGCAGCCGAAGTGCTCGTCCAAGGGCGGATCTACACCCGACCCGTGGCGAGGCTAATAGAACTGCCAAGGCTCCCCGATACCATCGATGACGACCATGACCCCATGACTTTGTGAACTGACCGACCCCTCACAACAGACATTGAGTAGTGGACAGTGCGGTTAATCTGTCTCTGCTTAGCTAATTAGGTGGGACTAATTAGGGGGCGGCTGTTACAAAGGATCAGATTAAACCGAATATATATATTTATTTATTGATATATATTGCATAGTAGTTGTATATCGTTTGATATCCCCTGTATATACTTTGTACATATACACGGAATATCCCTTTAGCCCAGACCATAATAGTTCATTCTCCTATTGGACAGCGGTCCATCGGCGCCAGGGACCGGCCTCCGGAGTCAGGTTCAAAGTCACCGTCAAGACGTGTCTGGACATGCCCGGCCTTGCCCAGGGATACGCGACAGAAATGAGATTGGCACTAGTTTGTTCACCGTGCGTATAAATATGGCGCAGGTGAATATAGAAGCCCCTTACCTTCCTTAGCATGTTACCCGATAAGTTGAAGCCTCACCCACGATACAACGTGCGGTGAAGTATGGCCTGTTTTGGCCCCAGAATAGAGCATTGCGTGCGAATTAATAACTGAATTGTCAGAGTTAGGCGCTATACCGTCGAGTGCGACATATTTCTATTAAGTCATTAATAGTCTATTTGTGTATAGTGTATCGTGCGGTTAAAGTTCTACAGTGACCAGCATCTCCAACGCTTCCTCGTATTAGCTAGAGTTCTTATCCAGGCTGGGCTGACCACATGGCGCTTTCACCCGAGGAGACCTAGACGAGAACCGGATGGACATGTACACTGGATTAATCTACCCGACGACTACATAGCCCTTTGCGGCTGGAATATATTTGCTTTGGTCCTGTGATTTATGGAGCGGATAATCGCCGACGCCTGCACGTGTTGGATTTTCCCCCGCGAGGAGTCAAGTCGAGTCGGCGCCTCAGAGAGCCTGAGGCCGACTAGCTTTCTTCACTGTGGAGCTACAGTCTACAGTCTACGGAGAACAGCTGTATTCGTCTGTGGATCAAGAGGCTACTGCACCGGCTTCTGTACCTGAAGTCTCCTTAGTCATCGTTGACCAGACGTCCTACTACCGACAGATCTTCTACCCCCCCCGCTGGCTTACAACCAGGGGGAACCCCTTCCAGTGTCTCCCGCTATATTACTAGTGTACCATAGATATAATTCCCTAAGATTCAGGTTGTATAATTACCTCCTGCGTAACCAGAGAATGGACATTCATTATTGATTTGCCTACGCATATTCCTTTGCCTTACAAGTGCATTCAAAGAATAATGTAAAGTATCCTATGTACCTTTTGCTCCATTAAATACTTGATTATACCTTTGACTGGAACCGATTTCATTGTGGGAAGTGTTCATCATATTCATATATCGTGTACTGTATGGCCAGTAATTAAAGTACATAAAGCGGTAGTGGTTTAATGATACCATACTTATCAATACAGTCAGGGAATTGTACCCCTCAGTTACAATTATTATCTAAAAATGAATTTTGGTAAGTAAAAGGGCTGTACCAAATTCTTGCATTTGAATGTTCTGTTGAGGTTTTCCGCGGGTGTTCGAATGTGTTCATATTTGTCTAATTGCAGTGTGTTTGTTTTGTTTAGGTGTGTTATTTATTGTTTTTTAACGTGTTTTGTCAATATATTGTGATGAGTGTGAATGTATGTTTGTGTTGTCACTGTGTAAGTTAGTACCAGGACTCTCTATATAACCTACATGTTGATCTGAAGTACCAGGACTCTCTATAACATACATGTTGATCTGAAGCACCAGGCCTCATGGGTTACATGTGGAATTTGATTTAAAATGTTTTCTCTGAAGTACCAGGACACTCTATATAACATTAACTTTGCATACCTGTAGATACTATATATCGTCACTGGCGGAAGAAAACCTTGTAACTATTTCTTTTATATAAATCAACTCAGTAGATCATCCTCCATATGTGTGTGTGGTTTTACAAAGTTTAAACAATGGGAAAGCATTCAACCGATCATCTGTCTAAACCTCGTAACTCTATTCGCCCTCAAATCTGTGTTCGTTTTTTTCATCTCCTGAAAAGTTGGGTTTTTGGAGTTACTATGTTTTCTTCCACCAGCAACGATATATATATCTGTACATATCCGTTACCTACTCTTACTAGTATGGCCAGTATGACTTACTACAGTAATAGCATTGGAAATGGAGGTCCCTTCTACCGTCAGTCCAACGGCCTCTACCGCCCGTTAACAACCTCGTCAAAAGGTTTTATTAGGGTGGGTGCGGCTTCTGTTTTGTGCCGCCAGGAGGCGCAAAGTCAAGTTGGAATTATATCCATCCAGCGCACCGCTGTGTGTGTGTGTGCACACACTACAGACATGGACATATTATTTTGCAATGTAATGCTTTTCTGTTGATTATTTGACTGTCATTGGTACAGTAATGGTGTGGTATTTTTCGATTTTCGATTAACGTGCGTTTTTTATGGATAATCAGCTAAGATGTACAGTATTATTCTTTACGTTGAGACAACCGAACTTGCTGGCACCGAAGACCCGCCCCTACTCTGCCTCTGATTCGCAGACTGTGGCTCTAGTTGGGGGAAAATGTAACTGGATGGACCCGTCGACTATTTTTATCACGTCCTGTGCATCATGTACTGAATTAACTGGTAAGTTAACTTAGGTTTAACGTTAGCTTGTTTACTGCAGTTATGTCAGAACGACAATCAACTAATCAACTAACACTTGCAACTGCTCAAATGCATATCCACATTTGCTGTCAAGTTAACGTTATCGTTATGATAACTGATAAGCTAAAAGCAATTGGTTTTGATAGTCTATCAGTGAGCTGGATACAATCCTACCTGGAGGGGAGAGAACAGATGGTGGAGGTAAACGGTACCCTACCCCCCCCCCTCACAGTGAGCTGTGGTGTTCCACAAGGAAGCATACTAGGACAGCTACTATTCCTAATTTATGCAAATGACATGTCGTCAGCTTGTGACTGCAACTTGTTCCTGTTTGCGGATGACTCAGCCCTGCTGGTCTCTGACAAGAACAAGTTACAGGTTGAAAAAGCCCTCAGCTCGGAACTAGGCAAAATCTGCATATGGCTCGCCGACAACAAACTATCATTACACATGGGCAAAACAGAGTCCATTCTCTTCGGTTCAAATAACAAACTCAGCAAGACCGACGGCTTCTCGGTTACAGTGGGTGACAATATTGTCACAAGGAAAGATGAAATTACCTACCTGGGTTCCATCCTAGAGGCTAATCTTTCCTGTGACAAAATGGCATCCAATGTAATAAAAAAAGTCAACCAACGAACTCGATTCTTGTACCGGATCTCCTCTCTGGTAAACAAGAATACCCTGAAGACTCTAGCAGGAGCACTCATTCAAGGGTACTACGACTATGCTTGCACCTCATGGTACCAAAGCACCTCAAAGGCACTAAAAAACAAATTACAAACATCTCAAAACAAGCTGGTCAGACTACTGCTTGACCTGACTCCTAGAACCCACCTCACCCCTGCCCACTTTGACAACCTAGGATGGCTTAGAGTAGACGACAGAGTACAGCAACTTGCAATGGGCCTGGTCTACAAGATCCACTACGCGACCAAGGTACCCATGTACATGTCAAAATACTTCCCAAAGGTCAGTGAATACCACGATCACAACACCAGAGGGAGCTCCACAAATCATGTTAAACCCAGATTCGGCTCAAACAAGGGACTAAACACGTTTTGCAATTATGCCACATCAATGTGGAACGCCCTACCCAAAGCTGTAAAGGAATGTGAATCACTACCCACTTTCAAAAACACTCTCAAAAAACACCTACGGAAGACTGCAATTCGAAACTGGACCCTACAAATGTCCTAACCTAGTTGTACAGTAAATTACCAAGTATGGCTTTGTCAGTATTCCAATGTACAGTGTACAATGTGTGTGTCCCCCCTACCCAACCCCCCCCCCCCCCCACCTCCAATGTACAGCCCCCACCCACCCACCCAACCTCCTCCATTGTACAGTTTCTACGTCAAATGTATATACACTCTTTTTCTGGACACTTTTGTATCACAAACAGTACTGTATTTGCAAATCTGATATGTCATAAATGTATAGATGTAGCAGTACTGTCTATCTGTATGTCATGTATGTCATATATGTTATGATGAATTGAAAATGGGGGACCCTGATGTAAACAAGACGAAAGTCTTTCTCTGGTCTGCATCCCCTTAACAATTGTATGTATTGAGCTGTACTGTACTGTACCCATTCTGCAATCTGTTAATAAACTTTTCAATAGTAGTGTCTTTATACCTGTATGACTGTACATAATAATACTATAACACTGTACATACATCTTAGCGCTATTACTCAGTAATACTTATATATATATATTATCCAGTTTAATCACTTGTACATTGTATATTACTATTGTACTTTACGGTGACATTTGCACTCTGGTTCATTCATTCAAACCTTTATTTATTCTCGAAAGGACAATTGAGGTCACCCTCATTTTCCATGTCATCGAGACATTTCAATACATACATTTTTTACAATATAATAATAAATGTGAATAACTCTATCTAGATAGCACTTTTCACACATGGACCGCAGTCCAGAGTGCCCCATAGCAATTTGTATAAAATGAACATTTTATATTAGTATGAAATGAAACACCCCACACATCAATCCCCACCACATCCCCATCCAAGACACACCCTCCGATAAAGCATGTCATGACTGAAGGAAAACGCGAACAGCCCGCATGTCACTCACACATGGCATGGCGATGGGAATGCCAGCCCCGCGGGCCGCTCCATATCCCCCGGTTCCAGCGACTCCACCAGCCTCCCACACACGCCCTGACGGACCCCGGCCAGCCCCCACCACTGAACCCCCCCAACCCACCAACACCCCAGGGACCCCCCGCATGAAGAACCCACCACAACCCCCACAGCACCCCAAAGCGTCCCAAAGGTCTCAGTGCCATCCCAGACCACCCACAACGCCACATGCCCCCCCCATCCAACCACCACCATGTCCATCCACCCAAACATCCAGAATCAAAAACATATAACCCACCGATCCCCCCGCAACGGCAAGGCCACCAGGACCAGAGCCAACAAAGTAGCCCACAAAAACATCACCCCCACCCACCACGCACAAACAGTCCAAGTACAATCAAACTACCCGTGTCCCCCTCCAACCACGACACGCCCCACCGGAAACTGCATCCCAGATGAAGATAAACAAAGACCAATGAGCGAAACACCTGGAAGAATATTCTGTTTTTAACTAATATAACTAGGCTAAGTCAAAAACAGACTGTTGCAGGCAAGTAAGCCTCTAAACTTCCCCTGCGTTATAGTTAGTTTCATCTTCAGCGAGAGCTGAAGAGAGTTCCATGTACTGTCTGTATATGGGGGGGAACCTGCAGTGTAAGCCAATCATTTGAGCGGGTTATATAGGGTCTAGAGTTCCAAACTAGTAGTGATGTGAGATAAGGAGGTAATTTCCCGTTAAGGATAAATAAATAACAGTGTTTGATTTTGGTTGAGTAATTAGTTGTGATAAGTTGATGCTGCAGATTTGATTTTAAGCTGCAGAGAAACAGCTTCCATCCACTGTTCTATGTTTCCAGTCCAGTTCCCTACTCCCACTCACTGCGGATCTCAGAGCCATGTCCATACACGGAGAGCAGTTGGGATGAAGACCATCCCTAGCAAAGAGCTTCGGACGTCTCCAGAAAACATAGAAATTGTCTATATACGGAATCATTTTTAGGCAACAGTAACCGTTCAGCCAGATATGAAGTTCACGGATCATGCTGTACCTGCCATCCCCATACCGAGGGGAGGGAAAGGGACCAGAGATAATACAGGCTTTATTAAAAGACTGGACTGTGGAGATCAGGACCCTAAAGTCCTCCCTCAATATCTCAGACTGTTGATACTTAATGTCATTAGACCCGGAGTGGATGATGATGGGTGATGCCTGAGGATGGTCCTTGATGAGGCTCCTGGGAGGCAGTAGGTTCTGGCCCTTATGCATGTGTTAGCTACAGATTCCATAGTTGAAATGTATAAATAAAAAACACACTCAGGGTCTGTAGAGTCTAAGTACACACACACACACACACACACACACACACACACACACACACACACACACACACACACACACACACACACACACACACACACACACACACACACACACACACACACATACAAGCACCTCATCATAAACCAAAAAAAGAACATTTCATACCACAGCAAAACAAGGATTGCAGCATAAACATAAACTAACTCTACAGTGGTAGACCCCCCCACCCCCGCCGTGCTTGTATCCTTAATTCAAAGACGATAAATGCATCAGCATCCTAACTTCTAGATATTTGTACAGAATACAAACAATTTAAACAAGACATGTGGCACTGCAGTCATATAGAACTGATCTCTGTTAAAGACCGGAGGACTGAAGAGGGAAGAGGGTTGCAGCTCTTCTCTTCCTGCTGTTTCCTTCCTGGTGAGGTGCACTGTCACTCTGAAAGCACAAAAAGCATGAACGGTCTCAGGGCTTTTCCCCAGAAAAATATAATTTCAACACATGGGCACATTCCAAATAAGTTATTTATTTAAGTACAGTGTATAAGGTTGCACAATAGCTTAACACAAAAACATACACGCGCACACACACACACACACACATGCACACACAGTGGAACACAGGACCGAGCAATCACGTATTAGACAATACTGTTTTTAATTTATTTTTATTTTTTTATCCACGTTTTCTCCTTATTTTTCAATTTTTCTCCCATCCCAATTTTGCCTCTGCAATTCTCCCTTCAATTCTCCCCTCCCCTGTCTCGAACGTTGCTAGACTATGCCTCCCACTGGTCGGCTGCAGTGAGGACCAAGTCTTGCATCACGTGTCCCCTCCGGTACACGAGGAGGCAGCTGTCGCATCTTTTCACCTGTACAGCGCGATCTCTCAGTGGCGAGGAGTAAATAAAGTTTTCATTCATTCATTCATTCAACATCCACTGCAGAGATAGGTAACCAGGTCAACATCCACTACAGAGCTGGGTAACCAGGTCAACATCCACTACAGAGCTAGGTAACCAGGTCAACATCCACTACAGAGCTGGGTAACCAGGTCAACATCCACTACAGAGCTGGATAACCAGGTCAACATCCACTACAGAGCTGGATAACCAGGTCAACACCCACTACAGAGCTGGATAACCAGGTCAACACCCACTACAGAGCTGGGTAACCAGGTCAACACCCACTACAGAGCTGGGTAACCAGGTCAACACCCACTACAGAGCTGGGTAACCAGGTCAACACTCACTGAGGGGCTAGGTAACCAGGTCAACACCCACTACAGAGCTGGGTCAGCTGGTTGAAACCACATAGAAGTAGCAGCTCCTTGGTGTAAAACCAGGGGTGTAAAGTACTTGAGTAATTGTACTTTGTTATAATACTTAAGTACTGTTTTGGGGGATTTGTACTTTACTTGAGTATTATTAGGTTTGTATACTTGTACTTCTACTCAATTACATTTCAGAGAAAAAAACATACTTTTTACTCCTTACATTTAAAATGCTGACCTACAAAGTACAAATCGTGCAGGTCCAACCATTTTAATTCGTTTCTCTGGCCGAACTAACGTTAACGTTATTAATCCTGCGGCCGCACTTTATTTAAAAACAGCCAATCAAATCCCCATCAACGGAAAATGAACCCGCCCACACCCATGCTGATTGGTCCTTGTGCAAGACTAGAAAGCGGGGATCTTTGATTAAACACCTACTATCAGAAGAATAGACAGTCAGAAAACAAGTTTTGACTTTTACTTTTTAGTACTTAAGTACATTTAAAAGTAGAAAAACCTTTTGACTTTTACTCAAGTGTGTTTTTAGCCAGATACTCTGACTTTTACTTGAGTAAGATTTTGAGACGGTACCCATACTTTCACTATAATTTCTGGGTACTTTTTACACCCCTATATAAAACTCACTCCATAGTTAAATACCCCTACTTTGCTACCAGACCTGGATCAATTTCAGGTGGCAGACCGGATAAGACAATGGTATTATAATAATAAAATAATAATAAATTGTATTTGTATTGCATTTTTTGTTCACTAGGATTTTTATTTTTATAAAATAAAATAGAAATGAGGGTTGGTGAGTGGAGGGTTGGTGAGTGGACTGTTGGTGGTTCTGGGTTGGTGGTTCTGGGTTGGTCAGTGAAGGGTTAGTTGGTGGTCAGAGATTTTACAACACCAACATCAATTGTTGGCAGATTCAGTGTAGAGATAAATTGGGCTTGTCCTATGTTGTCCTTGCTGTATAATATCACACATGCATGCACACATGCACACATACTGTAGTTTACAAGTTATTGTCCATCTATGAGCCAAATGTGCCCTACACGCCACAACATGTGTGTGTGTGCGTGTGTGTGAGACAATGATGTCCTTTCTGGCCACTGGCAGGTTAAGGTAAGGGGTAAGGGATGAATCTCTCCACAAGGCATGACAACCTGGCTCTGTGTGTGTGTGTGTGTGTGTGTGTGTGTGTGTGTGTGTGTGTGTGTGTGTGTGTGTGTGTGTGTGTGTGTGTGTGTGTGTGTGTGTGTGTGTGTGTGTGTGTGTGTGTGTGTGTGTGTGTGTGTGTGTGTGTGTGTGCGTGTGTGTGTGTGCGTGCGTGCGTGCATGCATGCGTGCGTGTGTGTGTTTACAGGGATGTATGACAGAGAGCCAGTAAATCTGTCAGCCGTGTATCAGAGCAACATTTACAATCTGTTTCACAAGAGAACGGAGAATCTCTATTTTTTTTTTTTTGTCTCTCTCTCTCTCCTCCTGCCTTCTATCTCCTGAATGGAACATTCTTCCACTAACAGGACTACTTAACTGCGGAAGGAATATTTGTGTGTGTGTGTGTGTGTGTGTGTGTGTGTGTGTGTGTGTGTGTGTGTGTGTGTGTGTGTGTGTGTGTGTGTGTGTGTGTGTGTGTGTGTGGTGTGCGTGCGTGCGTGCGTGTGTGAGAGAAAAAGATTTATGACATTATATATTTGGGAGATGTATAGGATCAAGTTGTACTGATGTGTGTAAAGGGTTTAAGGTTTAAATGTGTTTATCAGACCACAGGCAAGGCAACTAAACCCATAAGGAAGTGGATTAGAATCAACATTTAGCTGCTGCCTTCACAAAGTAAAAAAAAAGCTGCTGCCTTCACAAAGTGTAACCACGTCAATGCTCACTACAGAGCTGGGTAACCACGTCAATGCTCACTACAGAGCTGGGTAATTCAGGAATGTTGGTCCTTTTTGAGGATATTTACCTGCTACCCTTTAACCTTAACCTCCTATTACAATTCGGGTAAATTATGGCAATGTTGCGCGGACCCGTTTTGAAAAGTACTGGCCACGAACAGAGGGGGCAAGGTACCTTCACATCGCTGCGTATCATATATTTATTTGTTTGTCGTCTTTAGATTCACTGAGCATTTTGTGCTCCCTCGGTCAGTGTCAGGTGACAACCACCGTTTTCCGGAGGGAACGTCAGCGGTGTTTAAACAGGGAACATTCACATTTTGTAATTTAGCTGACACTTTTATCCAAAGCTACAAATTGTGAACAGGTCAGCAAGAGAGGTACCTCTCTGGCAGCTAAGGGTCAATGGCATTGTTCGTCAAATAGTATCGAGCTTGAGTATTACTCTCTTGAGTGCATAGTAGTATAGACATGTTGGCATGATAAGTAGTAGTATAAGTATAATAGCCTAGTAGTAGGGTACATAATAGTAAAAAGATATTAAGAAGGTTAGGGTTAAAACATTATAATAATTATTATATTGTTTGAAGAGGTGTGATTTTAGTCAACGGCAGAAAATTGGGCGGGTTCAGCTGTCCTGATTGTGGTGGGAAGTTCGTTCCACCATTGTGGAGTGAGGACCGAGAATAGGCGGCTTCTCTTTGATGACCCTCCCGGAGCTCGGATAGGAGTGGGTCTGAGGCAGCCAGAACATGTAGAGCGGAGGGGTCTTGAGGGTGTGTAGTTAGAGACCATTGACCGGAGGTAAGAGGGAGCCGTTCCCCTCGCTGCACAGTATGCCAGGTCAAGCACCTTGAAGCGGATTAGTGTGGCAATGGGGAGCCAGTGCAGCTCTCTCAGAAGTGGGGTACATTTAATTTACCATTTGAATTGCATCCCTGCATGAAATAAAACTACATGCCCTCTCTCTCTCTCTCTCACTCTTATAGAGACCCTCTCTACCCAGAGGAATTTAGATTAGCACTCTAAAATAAACCCTCTCTACCCAGAGGCATTCAGATTAGCACTGTTCTTGGTGCAGTATACTGCATACAGGTCTGCCATATGTTACCTAGTCCACCCTCTCTCTCTCCCTCTTTTTCTTTGTCACTCTCTACACCCTCTCTCGCACAAACTCTCAACAGCAAAATGCAGCTGCAATACGACATTTGCACACCTCTGCAGTCCAGCCCCCCCCCCCCTGCACATGCACACTCACACTCCACCCTCGCTCTCCCCTTTACTCTGACTTCAACTCTGTCTTTCACCTTAAATTGCTTTTGCATTCAATCTCTAATTTACCTGCTGTTAAAACCCCTATCAACCACCCCACCCTACATTGTATCAAAGCGAGAGAGACAGACAGACAGACAGACAGAGAGAGATAAAGAGACAGACAAGACAGACAGAGAGACACAGACAGACAGACAGACAGACAGACAGACAGACAGACAGACAGACAGACAGACAGACAGACAGACAGACAGACAGACAGACAGACAGACAGACAGACAGACAGACAGACAGACAGACAGACAGACAGACAGACAGACAGACAGACAGACAGACAGACAGACAGACAGACAGACAGACAGACAGAAACGTGGGAGATATAAGAGGGATGAGAAAAAGAGAGAAGCGTATGGAGGAGAGAGATAGGAGAGGGGGTAGTCGAGTCGTATGGAATTTAATGATTCAATTGAAATGTAACTGAATTGCAATAATCCCTTTTTATATTGTTGATATTGAGATATTGTTAACATTGTTACTCAGCTGATAGAGTTGTGCCCTTCCTGATGACTTGTCGTACAGAACTTGTAAGTCGCTTAGGATAAAAGCGTCAGTTAAATGACTAAATGTCAAATGTAAATGTTGATATTATCGTCAAGTTCAAGTTCAAGTTTCTTTATTAGTTGTCATACAGAAATACAGAATACTTTGCATGAAATGCTTCTTTCTGTTTTGCTCCTGAGAGTGTGCTAGATAATAACAAGATAGTATAAAATAAGTATAATATAAGTATAAAATAGGAAAGAAAGTATAAAATAGAAGTCAAGAAAGTCAAGTACGTAACAAGTGTAAACAACAAACATTTTCAGTATACCTATATATACAGTATGTACAGTATATACAGTGCAGGTACAGTACAGTACAGGTGAGGTATAGCTTAGCTTGTGGTGCCACCTTGTGGTGGTGAGGTGCAATGAGGTGCGATAAGGAATGAGAATGAGAATGATGTGCAATTTCCTCACCAATAATATAAATATAAAGTGTAAAGTGTGTTAGTGTCTAAAGTGGTAAAGTGGGTGCTACAGTGTGTTGTTGATTTTAAGGTGAGTGTGTGTGGGTGTGTGTGCTGTGGGTGTGTTGATGGTTTGTTATTGTTCATTGTTCATTGAGCATCCTGATGGCCTGGGGATAGAAGCTCCTTCTGAGACTCAATATCAACATGATATTGTTATTACTGTTAGTATAGGGAGGGTGATATGAAGCATAGGAAGGATTTTAGGAAGCTAAGGAAGGGTGATAGGAAGCACAGGATAGGAAGCCTAGGAAGGATGTTAGGAACCATCATAAACATCTTAGAAACAGGTTCCAAGCGTATTTCATCAAAGACATCGTTCTTTCTTTCTTTCTTTCTTTCTTTCTTTCTTTCTTTCTTTCTTTCTTTCTTTCTTTCTTTCTTTCTTCTTTCTTTCTTTCTTTCTTTCTTTCTTTCTTTCTTTCTTTCTTTCTTTCTTTCTTTCTTTCTTTCTTTCTTTCTTTCTTTCCCTGTAAATGTTTTCCCCTGTAAATATTTCCTAACCCAACCCCCTCCAATGTACAGTAAATGTCCTAACCCAGTAATACACGAGACCCTCTTCTTGGACCTAGTAAGGTTTTGTGGATAATCCAATGTACAGTTACCCCCCCACCCCACCCCACCGTTGGAGGTGAGTGGGGATAGAGGAGGAGTTGGAGGTGAGTGGGGATAGAGGAGGAGTTGGAGGTGAGTGGGGATAGAGGAGGAGTTGGAGGTGAGTGGGGATAGAGGAGGAGTTGGAGGTGAGTGGGGATAGAGGAGGAGTTGGAGGTGAGTGGGGATAGAGGAGGAGTTGGAGGTGAGTGGGGATAGAGGAGGAGTTGGAGGTGAGTGGGGATAGAGGAGGAGTTGGAGGTGAGTGGGGATAGAGGAGGAGTTGGAGGTGAGTGGGGATAGAGGAGGAGTTGGAGGTGAGTGGGGATAGAGGAGGAGTTGAAGGTGCAGTGCCAAAAGGGCCTCTTTTGCCTAGAGGTCACGGTTTGAAGGCTCTGAACAGAGACCAGCATGGAGATATCAGAGAGAACTGATATTTTTTAACTCACCTTGGAACATAAATGGACAAATCCAGGACAGATAATGTGATAATGATTCAACCTTGTTTCACCAACGGAGACTGTCAGAGCGTAGAGGGAAAAGGCCAGGTACAATATTTCTTTTAAATGAAAGAAATAAAAGCCTGCTGGCCAAACAGGATAATAAAGATCAAATGAAAGCCGCTATATTCGTCCTGGGTTATGACCATGTCACGATTGGCCTTTTCAGATAAGCCAGGGCCGACTGGAATTGTGAAAAACAGGAAGAGAAATAGAAAAGTCACACTCTCCTTGACTAAAGACATTCTTAGTTTATGAATAGTCGTAGTTTTCTTGACCAATCGATGAATTGATTTAATCAATAAGTCTGTAAAGTTGTGTTTCCCATATGCAGTTATGTGGAAGAACCTCTTTAAATGTAAAGAAATAACTAATTCAGCATGGAAAAATCATTAAGACTTGCATAGAAAAACGTGTAACAAGTTCTTGGTCGACTAAGACTGAACTGACCAATTAATTAAATATTTGTCTTAACACACACAGTATGTTTAACACAATGCTTAGGTCATTGAGGTCAATTAGAGGGCTGAATAGCTACCTACTGTAAGCTTTGTGTTAAACCATATTGTGTTACAGTGAGTAGATCATAATCACTGTTTTGTAAACCGTATGCAATGCTAGCAACCATAATGCCTGCTAGCATAACATTTGCTATGCTATTTGAATTTTTGTCATCAATAAATTATTGAATTTTTTTTGTCACTGTTTGTTTACTTTAAGAAACCTTGCCAGGTATAGATAGTAACCACTTTATAAAAGCAATAAGCCACGCTAGGCCGTGGTTTACAGTGATTTTTGAATAACTCTCTTGCTCAACATTGGCAAGACTAGATTATGAGATGGTGGCCGACCATTGACGGAAGAAGAAGAAGAAGCCCCCAACTCCCATCACCTTCCGGGAGTGGAGGTGAAGATGGTGGAGGACTACAGTACAAGTTCTTGGGGGTACTCATGAACAATAGATTTGACTGGACAGACAACACTGAGGCTCTACAGGAAGGGACAGACTGTTCTTCCTGAAAAGGCTCAGATCCTTTAACGTCTGTAACAAGCTGCTGCAGATGTTTTATCTGTCTGTCACTAGTGCTTCTTCACTTCACTTCTTCACCATGGTACTGTATGCTGGGGAGGCAACACCAACGTTGACAAACTGAACAAATTGGTAAAGAAAGCCGGCTCTGTAGTGAGAGCTGCTCTGGACAGTCTGGAGGTGCTTGCAGAGGGGAGGACAAGGAGGAAGCTGTCCTCCATCATGGAGAACCTCTTCTATCCCTTCCATGATGAGCTGACAGAAATGAGAAACATGTTCAGTTATAGCCTTATTCTCCCCCGACATACCATTAAGAGATTTGGACAATCCTTTGTGCCAGTATAGCCATCAAGCTCCACAACCAGGCAGGGCTGGAAACTGGCTAACCACAGAGGAATGGATGTAATAGGCTAGGCCATTAATTAACAATATTGAACTGGACTCACCTTATCAGTTTTTTTCTTGTGTTTATTTGATTTTTTTTTTTTTTAACTTTGGCCATTCCCCTGGCTCTTTTTAGCGTTTATCGCATTTATTCTGGTCAAGAATGACCGACAGAAACAGGCTGAAGGGGTACAGATGGGGGGGAAGACACTCTGGGAAAGGCACGGCTGCAGTCCGGGATTCGAACTCGCTAAACCCCAGATCCGTGACGAGCACGGTTGTCCCCGGCGCCGAAATAGCGCTTGAGGTACGTGGTGAGCTACTGGAGCTCCCCGTGTTTATTTGATTTTTGTGTGTGTTTTGCTCCATTTGCTCTATTCACTGTTTATTTTGCCTTGTATCCTATTATTCTAATGCTGTTGTTGCTATGGACACCTGAATCTCCCTACGGGGGGGGGTAAAGGTTTTCAATAAATCAATCGAAATCACTGTAACCCACAGCCTAGCTTGACTTATTGCTTAACTAGAGCCACCTTGACACTTGATTTATCACCTGCTACTGAAAGTCCCCATGGTAATCTTCCCTAGCAGATGACCCCCACTGGTGCCATCAATTAAGATTATGAAAGCTCCCATTTTTATGACACTGCCTTTGGCCTTTCTTTGATTCTTATTCCTGCCTCCTATAGCATTGTGCTGAATACTCCGCCTTTCAAAAGTCCCTTGCACTGCCCACATACTAAACAAAGCAAATTTTCGTGACATCATTGGAATGCTATGTCAGCCATTTTTAGATTAGATTTAAATCTATTGTCATTATACAGCACAAGTACACTACAATGAAAATAAGTTTGGCATCCAACTAGAGTGCAAATGTAACAGTATAGTGGTGATTAAACTGGATATACAATCTATAAATGAGTACTACTGAGTAATAGTGCTAATCAGATGTATGTACAGAGTTGTGTACAGTGATACAGGTATAAAGACAGTATGGTTGCAGTCATACTGGCCAGCAGCGTAACAACTTCAGAGGGTTAACAAGTAGAGTAGGTAAGGGATATGTAAAAAGTAGGGATGTCCGATATTATCGGCCGACCGATATTATCGGCCGATATCGGCAGTAAAATGTGATATCGGAAAATATCGGTATCGGTTTAAAAAATTTTTAAAAC
>NC_140179.1:45864076-45871576 GCF_963971535.1 Notolepis coatsorum
GTTTAGTACGACTGTTGTGTTGAGATGACGGAACTTATAGCTTCATCCATGGTGGCTGAAAAAGGCTACCAAATGATGCTACATGATGTGCAAGGTTGACCAGTGCTAAGAATGATTATGTTGCTGAATGGAGGTATGAGTGTAACTGTGTGGATGAGAGAGGATGTGTGTGAATGAGTCTGCTAGAGGTTATGGAGTGGATGCCAGTATTTTTTGTATCATTATGATAACTCTAGGGACGGAAACCGGGGACACCATAACACTGTCCCGCGAGAACGTCGTACATACCGTATGGACGCTGCGTTGCGATATCGAATGAATTGAGTGAATGGCGAGTGAGATGGAACCAAAAGGATGTGTCACGTTCTTTGAAATTTTTTAATCAGTGGTAATGAGGTCGTGGTTTAATGTGGAAAAGATCAAAGAAAGCAGGGTTCTTCTTCTGCTTCGGTGAATAAATGGCAGATCGCGGCCACCACTGATGACGTCACTAGGAGCGTCTGCTTGGTGGGGGCCTAGAGGGGGTGCGTTAGATTTGAAATACCGGGCTGGATCGGGAGCGTTAGATTTAAAATACGGAGCCGGCCGGGGCTGATACTGTAGGATTTATAAACGAATGCTTAATAAAGTTAAAATTATGTTATAAAATATGACTGGGTTGTGCAAAACGTCGCGATGTGTTGTGCCGCTCAAATCAACAGGATAATGGGCCGTGTAGGAAACGCTATTGTAAGGGGCTAGGCTAAGCTAACTAGCCGTGCTAGGCTGATCGAGCGATAGCAACATTGAGCTAAGCTAATGGGGCTAACAGTATTAAGCTAATCGTGTTAGCAGTGGACAGCTAACTATGCTAAAAATGCTAAGCTAACTATGCTAACATGCTAAAGCTACCTGTGCTAACAATGTTGCATGCTGGGAGTCTCGGGGAATATCGCGTGATGCTGTTTTGGCTGACAGCGAGACCTCGTGAGTGTAAACGTGACGTAAGCCTGTGGCGACGTCTCGCGGGAAGCCATCCTTAATGGCGGACTACGATTCGGTACAGGGAATTCTGGGAATTGGGGTTCATGTTGTGTGAGCACGTCGGCTGACGTCATGGGAAAAGTGGCTGCGTGATGACGAGTACTGTGGGGCAATGAGGTTGATGTGTGAATAGAGACAGCAGGGGGCGGTGTTGTCTTTGAAATGGATACACCTCTGCTGTTGCTTGGCCCTCTCTCCCTAGGTTGCCCCCCTCCCTTCCTCCATCCCTCCCTCCCTCCCTCTCTCTCTCTCTCCCTCCCTCCTTCTCCTCTCCTCTCCTCTCTCTCTCTCCCTCCCTCACCTCCTTTTCTTCCTCCATCCCTCCCTCCCTTTTCCACTCCCTCCCTCCTTTTTTCCCCTTTTATGGCTAAAATGGTACAGTATATGAGAGGATACTAGAAGTTTCATCAGGGCCCCCCCCTCCCCACTGTAGCCTTCCCTATAGGGTGTGCCCCCTCCTGCACTATTATAATGGGTGCCATCCTGCACTATTATAATGGGTGCCATCCTGCACTATTATAATGGGTGCCATCCTGCATTATCATAGTGTGTGCCCCCTTCCCCTCCCCCCTTCCATCCATCCTGCACTATCATAGTGGGTCCATTCCATCCTTCCATTTATTATATGGTGTGAGCTCCCTATGGTACAGCTCCTTCCCTGGAATGCTTCCTTTCTCCCTTCATAGTTTCTATGGTGTGTGCCCCCCCCCCCCCCTCCCCACTGTAGAGATGAGATATCATCTCCCTCTATACCATAGTGTGTGCCCCCCCCATGCAGATATAGTACTCTTTTCCCTCCCTCCCTCCCTCCCTCCCTCCCTCCCTCCCTCTCCCTCCCTCCCTCCCTCCCTCCCTGCCACCCTCTCTCCCTCCCTCTCTCCCTCCCTCCCTCTCTCCCGTTCCTGTGTGCGTATGAGTCACGTGTCTGTTCTAATGTTTGCAAACAATGCACCTTTAGATGTGGTTGTGATGCGCTCTGCTCACGAGGACAAGTTTGTAAAATGAGACGCACAGGAGGTCTTGTTTCGCATTTAATTTAACCAGATGTGATGAGGGCTTATTTCCTGATACGGGTTCGAAGATAACTTCACAGTTATTGGCAATTTGTTTCCTTATGTCGCTTCCTCCAGGGTTCCAACTTGTGTTGACAGACGGCAACCCTGCTCAAATACGGAGCGTCGGCGCTCTCGCTGGACTAGAAGGGTGCACTCAGTAGAGCACAGATGTCCGCCAGGACGGCAGCCACACATGATAGTGATAATAATGGATTGGATTTGTGATGCGCTTTTTGTTCGATGGGATCCCAGAGTGCTACGCTACAGGTTTAAAACAGTTATAGGGGAGGAATAGAACTTGGTTAATTAGAAACATAGAATAAACGAAGGATTTAAAAAACGAGGGCGATAAAGTTAAAATAGGGGGCTGACAGTCGAAGGCCTTTTTGGACAGGTGGGGTTTCGGCCTGCCTTCTCCCTCCCCCGTCCCCCCCTCCTCCCTTCGTCTCGCCGTCTCTCTTTTTCTTTCCCTCTCTCCCCCTCTCCCTCCCTCCCTCCTTCTCTCCCCCTCTCCCTCCCTCCCTCCCTCTCTCCCTGCATCCCTCCCTCCCCCATTCCCTTCTCCCTCCCTCCGTCCCTTGGGGTATAGTGGTGGCTTTTAGGAACTCCATGCAAAGACCATTAGTTGTATTGAGCTGTGGGTTAACTGGACCAGGCTATACGGTGAAGTCTGCTGGTTGATTCTGTACATAGAAGGAAAATAAATAAATCTCCCTTCATAGCGTCCCCCCTCCTTCCCTCTCTGTGCCCCCCCTCCCGTCATAGCTCCCCCCCTCCCTTCATCTGTCTGTGCCCCCCCCTCCCTTCATAACAGCTCCTTCCCTCTCTGTGCCCCCCCTCCCTTCATCTGTCCTCCCTCTCTCCCTCCCTGTCTTCCTCCCGCTCTCCCTCTCTCCCTCCCTCCCTCCCGGTATCTCACCTTCTCTCTGTCTATCCCTCTCTCCCAGATGGACTCTGTTGGTTGATTGGTGGATTGAAAACTTTATCAGAATGGGTAATACAGTACGGCTCAATACACACGATTGTTAAGGGGATGCAGACCGGGAAAGACTTTCATCTTGTTTACATCGGGGTCCCCCATTTTCGGTTCATCAGGACATACATGACATGCGGTTAGTTAGAGTATTCGAGTTAGGTTGCCCTTATGGTGGGCTTGAGGCAGTGGTTGTATTAAAATAGTGTTTACTTTACGGAAGGATAAGTTAATATTCATGGTCATTTGGGAACTCCTCTTCCGTATGTATGTCTCTCCCCCCTTCTGTCTCTCCTTGTATTTCTCCCTGTGTCTCTCCTTCTCTCCCTCCCTTTATTTCTCCACGTGCGCCCCCCCTCGATGCCTTGCCTTCAGATGGATTGTGGGTACGTTACGGACCGTTTCTAGTTGGGGTCCCTCCAACCCCCAGACTGGCCCTCTTGAGAGTGGCGTGTGTGTTTGGGCTGGGGGCAAGGAGTTGGAGCATTTGTTATAAGGGAGATGGGTTTTACATTAGATTGGTTTTGGTTAGAGACGGTTGTGGCGTGTTTTTTGTTTTTCATTTTAGGGAAGGTGCCAGTCCCCTGGTTTCCCCCTTCGGTTGGGGTCCTTGGAGGCAGGGTTGGCTTTGCGTCTTGTTGTGTGTTATTGGTTGGGTGGTTGTTTTGAACTACGTGGCTGTTATGTATGTGAAATAGGTGCCGGTACAGGTGATGGTTGGACGAGTTGTGATATTCCTTGGAAGGGGGCTTGGGGTGTTTTCGTTCAGGTTCGAAACTGAGGGAAGATGCTTTGGGCTGTGGAATGACGGGTCCCTGTGGATTCAGGGATCATGGGAAATGTTGCGGTGGGTATAGTACTGGGGTTCATGGATTTAATAACGTGGACAACTGGGCTATGTAACGGTCAGGGGTTTAGTGACCTAAGTTGCTAAAAATAAAAAAATTTCCCGTGATAGTGGTTGGGAGCAGTGACGCTACCAAAAGGTTTTTTTGGTGGTGTGAGGGGGTATGTGTGGAAAAATAATGTAGAATGATGTTGTATGAAGAATGTGATGAAGGCGTGAGATGTAAATGTGGTGAGAAATGTAGGAAGAAGTATAGTTTTTGATTTTCATAGTAGAAAGCAAGTAGGGAAGTTAATATTACATTTATACATAGTTAATACGCGGAGCAGTCATTTAAAGTATAAATTATGACAATTTCAACAAGGCAAAAAGAAATTGGAACAGATGGCTAACCAAGTTTACCATTTGTTAGAATTGATAGGTTGTGTGGAACTTAATGATTATGTTCCCCAGAGAACCAAAGGTGAAGGGAACACACAAAGGATTGGAACCTCCAGTTTCCGGTTGGACAAACGGACAAAAACAAGTAAAGCCGTATCGTTATATTCAAGTAGATCACACCGAATCTCTCTAGAAGAATTAGTATAGGAATGCCCGACATTTCCAATGCATAAATATTGAGGAAATGACAAGGGAAATGCCACTGTATTAAGTGTTATGTTTTTGCTTTCTTTTTGCACAGGCTCGGCGAGGACTAGGGCTCTGGCGATTTCAATACCAATTGGGGAAATGGCTATATGAGCCTTGGTATAGTATGAATGATAAGAAAATTGTCAATCCCTGTCTGCACCGGTATAAATCTGATAGTGTGGGTGAATTTTAACTCAAGTAGCGAAAAATAGGTTTGGACACAGAGAAACTTGTTCTTCCAAACGGTGATTGCAGGTGTGTTTGGAAGTGGTGAGAATGTCGGGTACACAGGAAGTTCACCTTAGTGGAGCATTGATAGGAACAACTGAAGGTTTAGAAGCAATAACAATAGCAAAAGTAGACACTATGTCTATGTCAAAGACTGGAAATATCACAATAGAAGTGAAGAAGCCATGACCAAAGAGATTCAGGCCTTTACAAAACCTTGTATTTAAGTATAAAAAAGGAGGCTGTTATAGATTGAGAAACAAAAATAAAAAACAGAAAAGGAGAGCACGAAAAGCGATGAAAAGAAGTAAGGCCGACAATAGCAATAGGCTGACAACCTTTGCAGACACTCCCGTAGAAAGATTGATATCTGAAGTTAATCTGATTGAGTGGGATGTGATGGAATTTCCTCAGGTGACCAGTACGACAGAGGGACTGGAAATAATGACTTTGATTCCAATACAGGAGGTCTTACAGGAGAGAGAACCAGAGACAACGGTTTTACTCCAACCAGAACCGAGCCACACTGGGGTGTCCATTGCAGGCGACTGCAGTTTAACCAAGGGACAGAGAAAGAGACTGAGAAGAGCGGCGTTGTTACAGCAGTCCCACGAAGTCTACTCTGGCCGTACGGCTGGTACAGAGACCAACAGCAGGTATGGAACTATACATGAACAGTTTCTACAGCCCACCTGTTTCCCATGTCCAGTCGTCCCTCGAGACCAAAGCCGGGATGAGAGGCGTGGGCCGGTGACGAGGAGCCAGCCAGCGGGGGCCAGGGGGGAGGTAGAGAGGATGACGTGCCTCTCTCCAGAAAGACAAAGAGCATTCACGGAAGCGTCCGAAAGACATGAGACAGTCCGTAGAAAACTGGTGGAGAAGCAGCTGGCGGTTGACCAAGTCACACGCGAGAGGGAGGTGCTAGAACAAGAGCTGGCGAAACAGACTGTGATCAGGAGTGATGTAATTTTGGAAATCATGTTTCGTACTGCAGAACAAGGACTCAGTGAACAAGAGAAGTCACCTGCCCTGTTACCTGAACAGGGAGCGGAGCAGCGAGGGAATGATGACAGCCGCAGGGGGGGTGAGTTTCCAGGCCCCTCCCAACAACAAAAGGCCCAAGGTGCGGCGGCTGGGAAGAACAGGTATGTCCCTCTCTCATCCAGACAACAGAACTGGCAGCCCCAAGGAGGGAATGGACGACAAAGAGGGGGACCGCTTGGATGGCCGGCATCAACTGAGTGCTGGAAATGTGGAGAAATCGGCCATCTCGCTCGATCATGTGGCAAAGGGTGGCGGGCTCAGCAAGAGTCCAATAGACAGCAAGAGTCCATCAGAAAACAGAGTTGCTGGACTTGTGGAATGTTGGGACATTTTCAGAAGGGGTGTAAAGAGGGTGTGTCTGCAAAGGCCATAGGTTGAATAAGAACGAGGCAGGAATGCACAAGCGAAGCTAATAGTGCTCGGAAAAATAGAGTTATTAATAAGTTAAAATGGGAAAAAGGACTGATTGGAATAAAAATAGAATAAAAAATATATAGAAGCGTTGGTACATTAGGTTATGAGTGGAAGCGACTAAGATGGATGTGCAACTAACAGGGAGAGATGAAATGACTGACAGATGCATGAGCCAATCGTACTAACAGTTAATTAATAGACCAATCATGGGTTTTCCTTTTTGCTACAGTGTGTCTGATCAACTCTTGCTGTGGCAGTGAGGAAAACGTAAGGGAGAATGGTATGGTGGACGATTTTTGGTATCTCCCACCTGTGCAGCCTGGCCCGGCTGCACAGATTGGAGAGAGAGAGAGAGAAAAATTGTCACCGCAATGGCTCTTGTGGTCATGTGAACTCTGAACCAGACGGTGTCAGAGAAGGGTTAAACAGTTGATATTAGACATAATATTAAACAGAGTTAATAACAAAGGACTATTTTAGTAGTGATTATACATACTTGATCCAAGGGTGGTCAAGGAGACTTAAAAAAAAAAAAAAAAAAAAAAAAAAAAAAAATTAATTTCTTTACTTAATTTCTTTTTAAATTTTTATTTCTTAGTGATTATGCGGGGGTATTTATGCCTCTAGCTGATAGTTTAATTCTGTTGATGGGTGTGTTGCATGAAGGCACTCACGAATTTTTGTTTATGTTTGTTTGCAATTTTCTTTGTTTTTGTTTGACACTCTATTTTTTTTAGGAACTGACTGGCTGGGAGGGATCTCTCGCCGGTCAGGGATAGCAGGTGGTGGTGACACAGCGGGACTGGTAGGAATGTCTAATATAATGGGCTGGAAACTAAGGGTGGACGGGAGCTGGTTCATGATTTGGTTTTCCGCTCGTTGAGAGTCCGGGAGTAGATTCTGGGGAGTTGTGTCACTTTTTTGGGTTTGGTAAGTGTTGGGCGGACGTGTTTCTCTGTTTATAGGTAAGCTCTGTAGATTTTGGTCACCATTGGCCAAATAGTTTACAAGTAGGGTGCAGACGTGTGAAATTGATAATTGGCTTATGGGAGACTCTGCACCGGCTTGTTGAAGGCTGGCAGAGTGTGTGGGATGTGTGTTTAAAGGGACTGTGGTTTGTTACCATGCACATAGGTTCTGTTGGTGGTTGGCCTCGTCTAGAGCTGGCTGTCCGGACCGAGGAGGCTGTCTGGAAACAAGGTATTGATAGTGTAATAAATGGTTATTCCACTTTCAAGGGTGGAGTGGTGATTGTGTTGAACTTGAGATATTTGATCTAGTAAGAT
>NC_140179.1:45876576-46349076 GCF_963971535.1 Notolepis coatsorum
ATAAACTGCTCAAAACGGCATTATTTCCGGCGTTGGGATTAGCAACGGCGAGCTTTCAAACCATCCCGTATCTCTGTTTGAAACCCTCGTAATGGAGGAAAACATCTCTGCAGAACTTCACCAGGCAAAGCGACTTATTGAAAGAAAAAAACAAAGTGGAACTGTCGTCAACACCACCCATGACGTGCTGGTGCTATTAAGGCCATACAATGATGCGTTCGTTGATCTGTACAAACTTGTGTGCATCTCAATGACATTGCCTGTCACATCAGCTGCGTGTGAGAGGAGCTTTTCTTGCTTACGCCGGATAAAGACCTATCTGAGGAATAGAAGCGGAGACGCTCGAACCAGCAACTTGGGTCTGCTTGCAAAGAACTGGACGTCAATGCAGTGATCGATCGCTTCGCTGCAAATCACAACAACAGGCGGATCGTTCTCCTGTGACTGGTGGTGAGTACCAGTCTTTGTTGACACACACACACACACACACACACACACACTGGAATGTACGGGCCGCCGTGCCCATTGGCCGCCGTGCCCATTTTAATGTCGGGCCGCTGTGCCCCCACACACACACACACGCACACACACTCTTCTTCTTCTTTCTAGTTTAATGTATAGGGTCGCCGTGCCCAGTTGACTACTGCTCTCATGGTGGCTGTTACCGTGGTGAATGAATGGTGCATGTCAGAAATGTAGTCATATTATTATAGGCTATGTTTTCGTTGTCCTTGTGATTTGTCATTATCTGATATATATATATTTCGTTGCTATACCCTTTGTAGAAACGAAATCTTAAATATTACACCTTTTCTTTGGTTACTTTTCTTTCAAGCGTTGTTTTAAATTCTAATCATACTGACTGAGAGACCTTTTACGCACGAACGTCAGATTACCACTCCCGATATAATGTCGAGCTTTATTGGGTTATTGGTGCTTGCATTGGTGTATAACGCTAAACATTTAGTAACGTGCATTTTCAATGATGTAGCCTATATTAGCCGTTATTGTTTGTTGCATTAAAATTCATTAGCACCTGCTATAAACAATTCAGCCCCCCCAAAGCTCCTGCAAGGCCAATTCTCTGGCGCCGCTGCTGGTTGTACCACTGTATTGCACATCGTTGCGGGCAAGACCACCCGCATTTCATTGTATGCCGTGACAAATAAAACTCTTGACTTGACTTGACTTCTTCCCACATCTGCCTCTCCTCAAGGCGGTGATCTTGGCGGCCCCCGCGGGACCACTGACGGCGGAGGACCAAGCCCAAGACGACAAGCTTAATGCGGACGCATACTGTGAGTTGGCGCAGCTGCTCGACGATACGAGCTTGGGGCTAATATTCCGCGACACGAAGGACAAAGGCAGAGAAAGCCTGGGAGTGTTGAGGGAGCATTACATCGGACGGGGAAGGCCCTGAGTAGTGTCCCTCTACGTAACGTTAACGGCTCTGAAGAAGGGGCACACAGAGACGATGACAGAATACATCATCCGAGCTGAGCAGATCATGACGGCGCTCAAGAGTGCAGGAGAGGCACCAGGTGAGGGGCTAATGATGGCGATGGTGATGAGAGGACTACCGGAGTTGTACAGGCCGTTCGCGCTACTGGTTACCCACGGTTCAACGGATAGGACATTGGGGCAGTTCAAAGCCAAGCTGCGGAACTTTGAGGCCTCAGAGGATATCCACCCAGACGCCGCGGAAGCGGGGGGGTAGCACTGAAAGCCCGAGCGACACCGAGGGAGAAGGCCAGGCCCACGACGGAGCTGACGTGTTGGAGATGCGGAGAGAATGGGCATCGGAGCGATAACTGCAACAAGACGGTCTGGTGCAACTTCAGCAGATCATCGGGGCACACAGACAAAGAGTGCCGAAAGAAACAAGACCAGAGCGCCCGATACGCACATGGGGGGTCCTACTAATCACCCCAAAGTACCAGAAAATACACTAAAGTACCCCAAAATACCCCAAAGTATACCCCAAAATACCCCAAAGTACCCCAAAATACCCCAAAATACCCCAAAGTGCCCCAAAGTACCCCAAAGTATACCCCAAAATACCAGAAAATACCCCAAAGTACCCCAAAATACCCCAAAGTACCCCAAAATACCCCAAAGTATACCCCAAAATACCCCAAAGTACCCCAAAATACCCCAAAGTATACCCCAAAATACCCCAAAGTACCCCAAAGTACCCCAAAGTATACCCCAAAGTATACCCCAAAATACCCCAAAGTACCCTAAAATACACCAAAATACCCCAAAATACCCCAAAGTACCAGAAAATACCCCAAAATACCCCAAAGTACACTAAAATACCCCAAAGTACCCCAAAATACCCCAAAGTATACCCCAAAGTACCAGAAAATACCAGAAAATACCCCAAAATATCCTAAAATACCCCAAATTATACCCCAAAGTACCAGGAAATACCCCAAAGTACCCCAAAATACCCCCAAAATACCCTAAAATACCCCAAAGTATACCCCAAAATACCAGAAAATACCAGAAAATACCCCAAAATACCCTAAAATACCAGAAAGTATACCCCAAAGTACCAGAAAATACCCCAAAATACACCAAAATACCCCAAAGTATACCCCAAAGTATACCCCAAAATACCAGAAAATACCCCAAAGTACCCCAAAATACCCCAAAGTACCCCAAAATACCCCAAAGTACCCCAAAATACCCCAAAATACCCCAAAGTACCCCGAAATACCCCAAAGTACCCCAAAGTACCCCAAAATATACCCCAAAGTACCAGAAAATACCAGAAAATACCCCAAAATACCCCAAAATACCCCAAAGTATACCCCAAAGTACCAGAAAATACCAGAAAATACCCCAAAGTACCCCAAAATACCCCAAAGTACACTAAAATACCCCAAAATACCCCAAAACAGGGCTCTACAGTGCGACCATATTGCTCGCATATGCCCCTAAAAATATGTGTGTGCGAACCTGAAAAATGAATTACTCGCACGGCGTGCGAGTGCAGATTACAGCCTCATTCGTTCTTTTTTTTCCTCCGCTGCGAGAATCGTTAAAAAACTACAAGTCCCACAGTTCACAGCCGCATAAACGTTCCAATCACAGTAGAGTTTCCTGTGGTCACGCGACTGGAAACTGAAAGTAATGATCAGCGTCTGTCTGAGTCAGACAATACAGCCATGTCGAAGCCCATTCACTTTTTATTTTGCGCGAAAGATACCGGAGAATGAGAAGTCAGGCGAGGCAGCTCATGTTACAGAGGTGATAGTTAACGTTAACGTTAACCAAGATACTGACGCTCCAATCCAATCCAATCCATTTTATTTATATAGCACATTTAAAACAACAAAGTTGACCAAAGTGCTGTACAAGTCCACAAACATAGGATAAAACATAAAACATAAAAATTTAATAAAAGCACATAATAAAACAGTACAATGTGTCACATAAAAAAGGCCAGTCTCTGAAAAACAGTTTAAAAAACAAAAGCCAGAGCAAATAAGTGTGTTTTGAGGCGTGATTTAAACACCTGCAGAGTGGGGGCCTGCCTAACATGCAGTGGCAGCTCATTCCAGAGCTTTGGGGCTGCCACTGCAAAAGCACGGTCCCCCCTAAGCTTCAGCCTGGAGTTTGGAACGGCCAAGAGGAGCTGGTCAGAGGACCTGAGGGACCTTGGAGGAACATAGGGTTCCAGCAGGTCTGAGAGGTAACCCGGTGCCAAGCCGTTCAAACATTTAAAAACAAACAGTAAAACCTTAAAATCAATCCTAAAACGCACAGGAAGCCAGTGGAGGGCAGCCAGCACAGGGGAAATGTGCTCCCGCTTTCGCGTTCCCGTCAGCAGACGGGCAGCGGCGTTTTGCACCAACTGCAAACGAGAGAGGGAGGCCTGACTGACGCCCACGTACAGGGCATTACAGTAATCAAGGCGAGAGGTCATAAAAGCATGAATAACCGTTTCAAAAACGGAACGGAAGATCTTGAGACGAGTCGAGATGACACCCGGAGAGCGTCACCCGGCCAACGCAGCACTGGCAGCTCCCGAGGAGGGGACTGATCGTGGACACAGGTGCGACGGAGTGCAATAATAATGACAAATGTAATGTGACTGTCAGTCATGACATCCAGACGTGGCATGAAATTATGGGTCATTGTAATCACAAGGATTTACTAAAGCTGCAAGCAGTGACAGACCGTATGCACATTAAAGGTGAAAAGCATAGACCTGACAAAGAATGTGAAGTTTGCATAAGGGGGACGTTTACTCAAACAAGGAACAGGGACCCCACGGAGAAGGTAAAGAGACCACTGGAGCTAGTTAACACCGACCTAGCCGGTCCAGTAAGGAACGAGTCCATAGGTGGCTTTAACTATGTACAGTCCTTTACAGATGTGGGTACAGGCGTAGTGTTCGTCTATTTCCTTAAAGCAAAGAGTGATGCACTCCAAGCCACGGAAAAGTTCCTTGCCGATGTAGCCCCCTATGGGGACGTAAAATGTTTGAGGTCAGACAACGGGACCGAGTTTACAAACAGAGAGTTCCAATCACTGCTGAGAAAGAACAGGATCAGACACGAGACATCATGTCCCTACTCCCCACATCAGAATGGGGTAGCAGAGAGGGAATGGCGCACCCTTTTTGAAATGGCCAGGTGTAAGCTAGACGATAGTAACATACCGAAGAGCCTGTGGCATTATGCGGTACAAGAAGCCGCTTACACCAGAAACAGGTGTTTTAATAAACACACGGGCACCACCCCATATACAGCAATGACTGGGAAAAGATGTAATCTAGCCAGAATGCACAAATTCGGATCAGTGTGCTATGCTTACCAGCAGGACAGAGGCAAGCTTGAGTCCAGATATGAAAAAGGGCTCTTTGTAGGACACGACAGAGGGAGCCCAGCACTCCTAGTCTACTATCCCGGTAAAGGGAAGGTGCAAAAGCACAGACTAGTGAAATTTGTCACCAAGACAATGTGCGAAATAGAGACACAGACAGAGGAGCCATGGCTGGACTCCGGGGTAAGGTATGGAGGGACAGAGACACCACAGCCTAGTGTACTGAGCACAGGCGTGCAAGCAGACAGCCAGCCACACCCAGAGGGCGATGGCGAGGAGCACCCGAGGGTGACGTCAAGTGCCCCAAGCAGTGGGAGGTATCCCTCAAGGGAACACAAACCCCCAAAATATCTGATAGATTATGCCCGGAGAGGAAGTGACGAGGATGACAGTACACTCGCCAGTATTGATTACTGCTACAGAGTGGTGTGTGGCGTGCCTCAGTTTTTTAAGGAAGCCATCGTGTCCCCAGAGTCGAGTAAGTGGGAGAGAGCGATGGACGAGGAGATGAGGTCCTTAGAGGACAACCACACCTTTACCCTCACAAAATTGCCAGAGGGAAGACAGACAGTGGGAGGGAAATGGGTGCACTCAATCAAGGAAGGGATCGAAGGCCACGAAAAGTACAAAGCAAGATTTGTAGCTAAGGGTTTCAGTCAGAGGGAGGGGATAGACTATGGTGAAACATTTTCCCCCACCACCAATCTGACCAGTGTAAGGGTAGTGGTTCAGAAAGCAGCTGAGGACAATCTGATTTTACATCAGATGGATGTGAAGACAGCCTATCTGCACGCACCCATAGATAGGGAGATATATATGGAACAACCTGAAGGTTACGAAAAGAAAGGGGGAAAGCTAGTGTGCAAGCTAGAAAAATCCATTTACGGCCTGAAACAGTCTGGGCGAAATTGGAACGAGATGCTTCACACATGCCTCATCGAGGATCACTTCCTACAGAATCCAGTAGACCCCTGTGTTTACTCAAGGGAGTCAAAAGAGTCAGGAAAAGTGATAATCGTCATTTGGGTGGATGATTTGATCATCGCAGCAGACATCACTAGAAACCTAGATCAGGTGAAAGGTATGCTCTACACCAGATTCAAAATGAAAGACCTTGGCAGGTTAAAGCATTTCCTAGGCATGGACTTTGAGCAGTCGCCCAATTGTGTAACAGTATCCCAGAAGAGATATGTGGAAAAGATCCTGAAACGTTTTGACATGCAGGAATGTAGAACAAGGGAAACACCATGTGATCAGAAACTTGATTACCAGGAGGATGCTCAGAAACTGACAGATGTAAAAATGTACAGGGAAGCCGTGGGTAGCCTCATCTACTTAACAATATGTACCCGCCCTGACCTATGTTTTGTAGTGAGTAAGTTGTCACAGCATTTTGCTGATCCCACAGAGGAACACTGGATTACGGTAAAACATGTTTTTCGTTATCTCAAAGGTACAGCAGATAAACTACTTTGTTTCAGAAAGAGCAGTGAAGGCTTAGGGCTTAAAGCCTACAGTGATGCAGACTGGGCTGCTGACATCACAAATAGAAGGAGTACTACAGTCAACATATTCTTAAATAATAGCGCTGCCCGAGGCTGGGCATGATACAGTCAACATATAGCAAGAGAGAGAGCGAGAGAGAGCTCCGTTCTACAGTCAATATACAGTGTTATCGCTGCACAGACCCGGCAATGCCCCTGACCCTCCACCAGAGCAAGGCCAGAGAGAGGAGAGAGAGAGATGAGAGAGGAGAGAGATGAGAGAGAGAGAGAGAGAGAGAGAGAGAGAGAGAGAGAGAGAGAGAGAGAGAGAGAGGAGAGAGAGAGAGAGAGAGAGACATTGTAAAGCAACAACCCAAAACCAGAGCAAATTAAAATGCTATTTGGCCTTAACAGAGAGTACACAGTGGCAGTGACTGACCCAATACTAAGAAGATCCTTGACTAGGTACAGACTCAGCGAGCACAGCCTAGCCATCGAGAAAGGCCGCCATAGGCAGACCTGGCTCCCAAGCGAAGACAGACCCACTGCACACAAGATGAGGTGGGAACCGAGCTCCACTTCTTAACAACCTGCCCACTATACCAAGACATATACTTCCCACAAATTGCAAACACCCAAAGAGACTTTGAAAACATGGACAATAACTCAAAACTCCCATACCTACTGGGAGAAATACAAGAATGTGAAATAAAGCCCATTTGAATTGAAGAGAGAGAGATAGATAGAGCATGTCTGTGTGTGTTAGAAAGAGAGAGATAGAGAGAGAGCATGTCTGTTTGTGTGTTAGAAAGAGAGAGAAATATATAGAGAGAGAGCATGTCATTTTGTGTGTTAGAGAGAGATATAGAGCATGTCTGTGTGTGTTAGAAAGAGAGAGAGAGAGAGAGAGAGAGAGCATGTGTGTTTGTGTGTTAGAGAGGGGAGAGCATGTCTGTGTGTGTGTGTGTTAGAGAGAGAGCATGTATGAGAGAGATAAGCAAGACAGCTAAGATGAGCCCCTAAAGGATATTCAACTTTTAATGGAAGAACAAAACAGAAGGAAAAGATACGGCCCATGGGGACATTAACGTGTGTTGTCGGGCCCTATAAATAAATTTGATTTGATTTGATTTGATTTGATAACTTCACAAAGGCAACATGAATATACATAGATCCAAAAGGACAAAGATCAACACTTAAATCCAAAGAGAAGAGGGTCTATACCAGAGAAAACAAAGTAGCAAGGAGCCAACGGCCGACATCAGCTAAATAGGCTAACTGCAAATAGAGTAGCCAGGTACTGACACCAGGTACACACTGTTAGCTACAACAGCTAGCCGGCCCGTTTGGCTCAATATAACGTTAGCTATGTTAGCTAGCCGGCCCACTTGGCTCAATATAACATTAGCTACAACAGCTAGCCGGCCCGTTTGGCTCAATATAACATTAGCTACGTTAGCTAGCCGGCCCGCTTTGGCTCAATATAACATTAGCTACAACAGCTAGCCGGCCCGTTTGGCTCAATATAACGTTAGCTACGTTAGTTAGCCGGCCCGCTTGGCTCAACATAACGTTAGCCAACATAACGTTAGCCTTAGCCACGATAGCTAGCCGGCCCGAGAGAGAGAGAGAGAGAGAGAGAGAGAGAGAGAGATATCCACGGCGGGAATAGAATAGAGTACATTAAAAACTCACCAAACGTCCAAGAGGATGGAGACAACCGCGTGGAGTTGACGAAGTTCATCTGCCGAATGACCGTCCTCTTCATCTTGGCATAACAATGCTGCATGCGCTCTCTCTAGGTTAGCTAACGCTAGTTAGCCTTTAGCTAAGCTAGCTACTAGCCGACATCATCATGGCTATCCCGACTGAACCACACGTTAGCACTCGATATTATAACGTAGCTAAAGCTAACTAGCTGTCCCTGCCTTTAGCTAAGCCGACATGGCTAGCCTGACTGAACTGTCTTACATGCAACAACTTTCATCTTCAGTCCATCTGCCGAATGACCGTCCACTTCGTCTTGGCTGGCATAAGCATAACCTCCAATGCTGCACGCGCGAAATAGTCAAACGCAGCTGACGCACGCCGGCCGACTGTACACATGTAACCCCTCCCTTCGTTGAAACCAATAGTATGTATGCTGCAGAGCCCCAGAACTCCAATAGTGAGTATGTCTGCTGCAGAGCCGCAGAGCCAGGAACAAGTCAGACACATTCTACAAACGTGTCTAATGTGAAATATATAAGCATATAAGCAAAACTAGATTTTAGGTCTGTGATGAAAAAGGGCCTCGCGGGAAGGGGGGCATCGCACAAAAAAATAAAAAAAATAAAAAGAAATAATAAAAAGAATAATAAATAAAAATTTCTTTTTTTTATTTTATTTTCTTTTGTGAGGCCCCCCTTCCCGCGAGGCCCTGTGCGACCGCACTGCTCGCACACCCCCTGAGGTGGCCCTGACTACAGGATACTGTGTTAGTTTGAACACAAACAGCTCACTGGTTTCATGGAAAACAAAGAAGCAGCCCACAGTGGCTGTTGACTATTGCTCTGCGATGTGGTCATCTGCTGCCAGTGGTGACCTCAGGAAGCTCCAGGTGGTCCAGAACAGGGCAGCACGGTTGGTACTGGGCTGCTCACTAAGGTCTAATGTGAGCCGTATGCATGCCCGCCTCTCTTGGCTTAACGTTGAAAATAGATTGTCTTTTTTTTAATATACTTGTGCTGTTCAAGTTGGTCATGAGCAGTAAGACTCCTGTTTTTATACATAATCAGATTGTTTTTAGTAATACTGTGCACAAGCATTACACTAGAGGTTCCAGTAGTGGGCAGCTTGAATTGCCAGGTCCTAGAACCAGCGCTCTGGGGAGATCTTTTATTTTTAGAGCATTAACTCTGTGGAATGGCCTGCCTCGGAACCTCTGCTGCATCTACAGTAGATTCACTTTTAAAAAGAATCTTAAATTGTTTTTAAATTGTTTTTAACACTGTAAAGTAATTTTTTGTTTTTGTTTTACACTAATGTAATTTTAGCTATATTAATTGTTACAGTAGGTTCATTATGCATTGTGTGTACTGACTTTTAATAATTTTGTTTTTTGCAATAGTGATTGTTTTTGTGTTTTTTTGTGTGTGGACCCCAGGAAGACTAGCTGGTTGCTATCGCACCAGCTAATGGGGATCCCTAATAAAATCAAATCAAATCAAGTGGCACTGTCAACTTGTGAAGCCGAATACATGGCTCTGGCCATGACGATACAGGAGTGTATTTATCTAGAACAACTGCTCGGAGGGATGGATAACTATGTATATAAGAAGACTGTTGTTTATGAGGACAACCAGGGTACTATTGCCATTGCGAGAAACCCTGTGTGCCGACAGAGGTGTAAGCATATGGATATAAAGTACCATTTCATCAGATCTGTCATCAGAGAAGAAAGGATGACACTGGTTTATTGTCCAACAGATGACATGGTATCAGACGCTATGACGAAGCCTGCTTCCAAATTGAAACTGAGGAGATTTGCAGAGGTCATGTTTGGTGTGTAAATATTGACTGCCATACTCTTTTTGATGTTCCAAGACTGTGTTATTTTCTTTGTAAATTGTTTTGAAGAGTTCATACAGTGTGCTAAGCAACCCTAAGTGGGAGTGTTGAATCTAGAGGTTGTATGTATGGTTGTATCTAACTGTAACTGTCCTCTACTGCTCCCATGACTGCATATATGTCTGTGTCCACTGGAGGGCGCTATAGGCGGAGCTTCTACTGTCTACGCCAGGTTGGGAGTATTTAAGCCTTGGTTCCCTCCCTCTCTATCTTCTTCCCACATCTGCCTCTCCCGCGTCTATACTTTCCGTAGCCGCATTTCTGGCAGACGTTCTCTGATTGGCCGACGTCAGTTTCTACACTGGTTAGGCTTAGGCACTCTTCGAAGTTGGTTAAGGTTAGAGTTTGTCTTAGAGCGTGACGGCAAGTTCTTTCGACGGTTAAGCTTAGGCACTCTTTCGAAGTTGGTTAAGGTTAAAGTTTGTCTTAGAGCATGGCGATAGAACGCCAGGTAGTTTGCAGGCTGTTCGACGTGGAAATGGGCAAAGACACAGCTCGTCACGCTATTGGGCAAACATGTCAGTGGCCAATCAGAGAGCGTCAGTCAGTGCCAATCAGAGAACGTCTGCCAGAAATGCGGCTACGGAAAGTATAGACGCGCCTCTCCCGGAGAGGAGATCACATGAGCTGCTGTGTTATGAATCAATGTGAATGAATAAACCGCTGCCAGCAGAGCAAGGCCAAAGATAGAAATCATGCCTCTTGTATATATTATTGTCGCCCCATAGCCAATTCTGTCAACACCTTTGTTCACCTTTGTATCTTTTTGTATCGCTTCTGCTGTACTGTGACAACAGAGTTATTTTTCCTCAGGAAAACTAACCATAACCCTCAGGCTATATAAACTTCTAATCTTGATGTATCCATCAGGGAATATAAACGTTGTATCTTTATATAACCATCAGGGAATATAAACAGGGGAGGAAATTAGGCCACTTTACTGGCCAAATGCTAGTATTTTTTACGTTTGGCTGGTAAAAAAAATCAGATACCCGCCAGTTGGCTGGTAAGCCAAAAAGTTAGTTTCCTCCCCTGCTGGCGAGTATACAAAAAAATAAAACATTCTGCAATCACTGCACTGGCAAACGGTGCGCGTCTTCTGAGTGTTCGCTTTAGTTGACAGTGCCACGAGAGCACTGCACAAGTCCACCCGCGGACATATAATGTTTAATAAATGTTTGCGCAGTACTGGCCAACCCGCGGACATATAATAATAAAAGTCCCGCGGTACTAGGCTAGCCATCAGGAGCACTCTCAAACAGATAACGTTAAACACAGCAGAAGATGGAAAACAGACAGACTGACCAACGGGGAACTGCATCCAACCCTAGTACAACCCTCGAGTATAAGTTACTAAGGACACATTTAAATCACAGGTGTAATGTTAGTCTACTGGAACTGTATACAGTGGTTAGCTTCTAGTTAGCGTTTTAGCTATAGCTGCTTGCTAGCTAACGTTAGCCCCGTGTGCTCAAAGCAGCCAGCTAGGTGTATCTGTTATGACTAATGTTTCCAAAAAAGCACCGGACTACGACGTAAGGTTAGACATTTTATTTCATGCTCAAAAGCCCCTGGCTTGCACATCGCAGTCACGAAAGGGGCTAGCTCAACCAGTGCACTGTGCACAACAGCACACCAACCCAACTGACGTTACCACAACACTTGACGGTACTTCACAGCACTGTCGTAAGACCACCGTGCTGTCTTAAAGGCACAGTGTGCCTACCCAGATGCATACACAACATTGACGCGGCTTGACATACAAAGAAGTAATTATCACAATTAGCGATTTTTTTTGTCTGGTAAAAAATCTGTTTGGCTGGTAAAAAAAATCAGATACTCGCCAGTTGGCTGGTAAGCCAAAAAGTTAGTTTCCTCCCCTGAATATAAAGTTCTTATCTTTATCTAGCCATCAGGGAATATAAACCTATCTTCATCTATTATATATTATATATCTATATATATATCAATCTATTATTATATATTACTATTGTAATTATGCACATCGTTGTGGGCAAGACCCCCCGCATTTCATTGTATACTAGTATGCCGTGACAAATAAAACTCTTGTATCTTGTATCTTGTATCTTGTATCTATCTAACCCTCAGGCTATATACAGTTCTTATCTTTATCTAACCCTCAGGGAATATCAATTCTTTATCTTTATTTTTGCCTCTGTGAGTTCTGGCCTTGTATTTTATAAATTCCATCTACAGTCAGCTGTCTCTGCAGGCAGCAACGCATCGTCAGCTGCTATCCATAATTGATCAGTTAGAACAACATGCAGGTGAATAATGGATGGCTGGGACCTTCACCAACGAATGAAACAATGACTGGTGGATTGATGGATGTATCATCTGTATCAACGGAACATATCCAATCTGTACAATAAATGATTCATGTAATTCTTAATTAATTAATTAATTGTATCACTGAATACCTCAAATTAACCTGTTAACTCTAGCCCTATTTTGTAGTATTTTCTGAAAATCCGCCTGAAAATACATGCCCAAGTAAATGGAAGATTGCTCCACTTTTACAAGGTAAATTTGCATGTTCTAGGAACATCTAGGAACATCTATGGACGTCAGGGAATGTATTCCCAGTGTCAGAGATATTGTGTCTATTACTATGCTTGAGTAAATTATGATGAAACAGAGGAGAATATAAATCATAATTATGAACTATAAATTACCTTATTATGGCCAAGTCATACATCTATGGATAGAGCCAAATATAATTTTTCCAATGGCAGTGTTAAATCTGGATTTAGTAATTTCCTTGCATTTTTCCGATAAAAGAGTGATAGAATTCACATGTTTCAGAGAAATTCGTATCTTCGAAAAAAAATCTAAACATCTGTAAACACACTGAAAATATACACTTTGACTGCTGTTTTGATAGGGTTAGGGTCTTTACTCTTGGCTACATTTGAAAAAGAAACACAACATTAATTAATGTATTGTATTGATCGATTTATGAGAAAACAGCAGGGAATTGGGGGACCCTCAGGCCGGTTTTAAGTATTTGTTTTTAAGCATTTTAAGTATTAAGGTTTTAGTATTTGTCAAACTGTTTTATCTCAAAGTCAAAGTCAAAGTCAGCTTTATTGTCGCTTCTCATAATGTGCAAGACATACAGAGAAGTGAAATTTTGTTTCCCCCTTCCCACGGTGTATATAAAAAAAATAGAATATAAACATAAAGTAACATATAGGACACTATAAACATAAGTAACATATGGGACACGATGTACATACACCGCCGTACCACGCGGTTATGCAGCTGGTCAGGAGGCTCTCGATGGCTCTTAGGAGCACAGGATGGGCACTAAGGCTCCAGCTCTTCTCAGTTTGAGGAGGAAGTAGAGGCGTTGTTGAGCTTTCTTCGCCAGTGATGCGGTGTTGGTGTTCCAGGAGAGGTCCTCTGTGATGTGCACACCCAGGAATTTGGTGCTGTTCACTCTCTCCACCACTGCACCGTTGATGGTAAAAAAAATCTATTTGTCATCATTCAGACTAACATTACTGATAATTGTCAATTGGCAAAAATCTGTTTGACGCATATATCGTTGGCTTATTGTTCAGTTTTTATTTAAGTTTTTATTTAAAGTTTTTATTTAAAAAAAAATAATCTAATTAAACTCCCTCCATATCCTTGATCCTGTGGTTGATTGTTGTGTCTTACATGTGTTATACCATTCCTCCTCTGTTATCTCTATTTCTAACTCTTTCTCCCACTTTTCTTTTATATACAATGTTGTATTTCCCTTACTGTCCATTATTGCCTGATATAGTGCTGATAATACCCTTCCCTTCCTTCCTTCGTATGATTTTACCATTATCTTAATTACCCCATTCTGTTCTTTGTCTCTGTCTTGCTTTATTTCCTTGTTATAGTCTCTAATCTGTAAATATCTAACGTTGGTCCCTATTTTCTAGTCGAATCTTTCTTTCAATTTTTGTAGAGTCTGCATCTCCCCTCCTTCTATCATTGTACATATTGCTGTTATCCCCCCCCCCCCCCCCACCCCCCCCGTTCCCATCTTTTGAACCCATGGTCTTCTATCCCTGGTTTGAATTTTGATGTTGTGTGTTATCCATCTCAGTATCTTGGATTCTTTTTCTAGCTTGTATTTCTTTACTATTGTGTTTCCATAATAGCGAATTTGGTAATTGGGTCTAGTAGTTGTTCCTGTCTTCTGAACAGCTCCCTATCTCCTATCAGTGCCTGCACTTTGAATCCCTCTCTTTGTTACGATGAGTGGAACATTTAGATGGCATGACGGTGGTAGAGGTGAGTAGAACCCAAAATGCAGACTTAAACACGAGGAGAGGTAGTGGAGAGTGAGATAGACGAGGCACAAGTCGAGGTTGAAAATAACAAGCTTTACTGAACGTGGGCAAACAATACATAAACAGACTCACAGGGAAATACGGGAAGCTTCACAGGAGGTACACAAGGTCGACAGCACACAGGAACAAGGGTACCAGGAATAATGACCCAGCAATGGATTCTGGCAGACAAGACTTAAATACACAAACTAATTAGAGACATGAGGGTGATTGGTGATTAGACACAGCTGTGGTAAAACAGAACTAACACAAGGCTGAAAGAAACACACTGGGGAATAAACTAGAAATCAAATATACAAATACTGAGACCACACAAGACTAGATCACACTTACAAAACATAGGCAGGAGGAACACAAGACTAAAACAGGGGAAACAATGCACCAAACACAGACTGGTGAAAATAACATAAAACAGATGAATGGCCAGACCACAGTGCTGCAACACCTGCATCAGGCCACCGGATGGCAGTAGCGTATTGTTTATGAATGGAGGTGCTGAGAGTCCAATGGCCGGTCCAGTAGGACGGGGGGGGGGGGGGGTGGGGGGGGGGGGGGGGGGATTACACTCTTTTGGTTTCTATATCTTTCCATTTGGCTTCATAATTCACATTGCACCAGCATGCTTACTGTTCTAAGCTGTGCTGCATAGTAATAGCTTTCGAAACTGGGTACTGCCATTCCTCCTTTTTCCTTTGGTAGTTGTAGAGTCACATATCTGATCCTTGGCCTTTCCCCCCCCCCAAATTAATCTTGATATCTGTCTGTCCCATACCCTGAATTGTTTTTGTGGTATTTTTTTTTTATATACTTTATTTCTCAGTTTACTATAGACAAGAACAGACAAACAAAAAGGAGGAGACAGAACAAAAATTAACAGACATAACAAAACTAAAAAAACTAAAAAGACTGCCAGACAGGAAAATAAAATAACAGTGTGACTTAACTCAAAGCATTAAAGTGTGTTGTATAGCCAGGTGTTACAAGGTGCAGGTCAAACATGAGATATACAGGGGTGAGTCTCTGCAGAATGCAGTTATTTGTCCTTCAGATAGTCAATGAATGGGCTCCATATGTCCGAAAACCTCTTGTGCTCTTTGGATCTGTAATAGTGGATCCTCTCCATCTGTATGATTGTGATCATTTCATTGAGCCATTTCTGGAAACACGGGGGTGTAGGTGATTTCCAATCGGTTAGAATAATTTTTTTTGCAGCTACCATGCCGAGCATTAGTGTCTGTTGTTCCTCCCTCGTGTACCTTAAGGCAGTCTCTGAACACCCAAAGAGTGCCAACTCTGGATCAGGGGGAATGTCCTTTCCATAGACCCTGGAAAACCACTGGAATATTTCACCTCAGAATTTTTATAAATGAGGACAGAGCCAAAAGAGATGTGTTAAAGAGTCTCTCAGATGGTCAGTGGACACAGAGGTGGTAAACAGGGACATAAAGCGAGATATCAGGGCCCTCATTCATCAACGTGGACTTTGACCTTGACCTACTTCCACACGTAAGCACGGAATTTAGAACTAGCGCACGCACAGGGAAGTCGGCATTCATCACACGTGCGTAAGCAGGCTCTACGCACACCTGTCATGATGAATCCCACCTTGGCCCTGCGCCGCAGCTCGTGCACGCTTTCACGTATTTGCATACCAAAACCGCCCCGACCAACCAAATATGGTCAGGCCCTCCCCTTCAAATACCATGAGGGAATCCCTGTGCGTGGAATGTTGGAGGATGGCAAAGCGAACGAAAAAGAGAAACTACACAGACACCGAGGTGGAGGTCCTCGTAACGGAGGTGGATAAATAAAAGGCGGATTTGTAAACGGTGATGTCAGATATCAACGGCTCCCTAAGACCATTGCTGCAATTCTGCCTGGACAGCTCAAAATACTAATAAAGACCGTTCGTTGACCACTGTTTGGCGTTGGTTGTGTTGTGTGTCATTATAACCGTGCTGTACAATATGAATGCCTTTATTAGTTGTGTTCGATTGGCTATATGATTTTTAGAGGCATCTATTTTGTTGTCGGCTAATAAAGACCGCGCTGGAATATGACTGCCTTTTCCCGTGTTGTTTGATTAATACCCACGGATTAAAGTTCTCCTCAATTCTATTCCAAATCGCGATGGATCTCCCGTCAATTTTCTACCTGCTGCATGATTTCTAGAGGCATACTACTACAATCTATTTTGATGTCAGTATTGGGTAGCCTATATAAACAATATAATACGAGAGCATATACAAGAACAATGAATCTCACTGCATGTATGATGTATCCTGCCTTTCAATACATGAACTTGAATTCCATCATATAGTCTGTCCACTATCTGCATGGTGTCATTGCAATGCGTTTTCTATTCTTTCTTGTACAGTAAAAAGGGGGAAGAACACTATATTCATATGACTTATTCTGCTTACAGCTTCGAAATTCCACTTGTTTTGTTTAACGTAAAGCCTTTTAAATATAATCAAAACGTTCCCGTGTTTCGGCGGTCTGTGCGCAAAATAATAACGAGTTGAGCTTTATGATTTATGATGAATTGAAAATGGGGGACCCTGATGTAAACAGGACGAAAGTTGGTCTGCATCCCCAATTAACAATTGTATGTACTGAGCTGTACTGTACTGTACCCATTCTGCAATCTGTTAATAAACTTTTCAATCAATCAATCAATCAAGCTACGCGGAGCGCAGTCAGTCAGTAGCCTACACCCCGTATATTCCGATAACGCTATATAAACCATGAATGAATGAATGAATGAGAACTTTATTAACAGATTGCAGAATGGGTACAGTACAGTACAGCTCAATACATACAATTGTTAAGGGGATGCAGACCAGAGAAAGACTTTCGTCTTGTTTACATCAGGGTCCCCCATTTTCAATTCATCGTAACATATATGACATGCTGCATTCATTCTGAGAGAAAGATCTATTATTCCAAATGCTATTTATAGGGTTTTGACCATAATTACACTACTGTTGCTATTTTACAATGAACTATAATGAACTACGGTTCATAGAACATCCAGTGTTATTATGCACAGAAGCTCATTTCCTTGTTGTAATAATATATTCTACCACTGGGCGCGAGGTACGCCAGGTCCGAAATGTGCGTAGATGTAAGCACGAAGTCAAGTTCAAGTTGAAGTTGATGAATCCCACTCTTTGCTTAGAAATGATCGTACGCACGGGTTACGCACAGATCTGTGCGTAGAACACGTTGATGCATGAGGGCCCAGGTGTCTGGAGTCTGGAGGAAGCTTCAGGAGATCATAGAATGGGCAATTCTCTGGCATGGTTTCAAAATGTGGAATTTTTTCTTTGACATAGTGTCTGATTTGGAGATATCGAAAAAAGTTGGAGTTAGGGATGTTAAATTTTGTTTTCAGTTGGTCGAATGATGCAAACTGTTTGTCTATATACAAGTATCCAAGGGTCGTGAGTCCCTTGTCCCTGCAGACAGCAAACGCCCCATCTGTCCGAGATGGCAAAAAGGAGTGGTTATGACATATAGGGGTATACATACAGACATTTGGCGGCTTGTGAACACCTCTTATCTGATTCAAAATCCTAAGTGAGTTCCTTAAGATAAAATTGTCACCAATTAGCTTTTGAGGGGATTCTGTTTTAGAAAAAAGTAAAGTACAGAGAGAGGAGCCTTTTACTGCTGTGGCTTCAATGTTTAGCCACAGGGGGGAATTATTAGATGGTGTCTCACCCGAGAGTCCCTTCTGCCAATAGGTCAAAGCTCTAGCATTGGCTGCCCAATAATAATTCCTAAATACAGGGAGGCCTAGGCCTCCCTCCTGTGTTGGCTTCTGCAGATGCCCTTTTGATATGCGATGGGTTTTATATCCCCATACAAATGGGAAAATAATAGAGTCTAGTTTCTTAAAGAATGCTGCAGTGAGGAAGATTGGCAGATTTTGAAATAGATACAAGAATCTAGGAAGAGACACCATCTTGATTGTGTTAATACGCCCCACCATAGATAAAGGCAGGGTCCTACACTTCTCTATGTTGAGTTTTAACTTTGTGACCATGTCAGCATAGTTAAGTTTAAATAAGAGTTTAGGATTTCTAGATATTCTGAGTCCTAAATATGAAAAATGGTCATTTACTACTTTAAATGGTAGAGCCTTAAGAAAGTCTGAGTTCAGGCCGCCCGAGAGAGGCATGAACTCACTCTTACCCCAATTGATTGTGTAGCCAGAAAGCTTACCAAATGATTCAATGAAATCTAACAAGGGAGGAACAGAGGTTTCTGGATCTGAGAGAAATAACAATGTGTCATCAGCGTAAAGGCTCACCCGGCTTTCCATGTCCCCTATCTTAATGCCTCTAATATTGGGATGGCTCCTGATTCCTATCGCGAGGGGCTCCAGAGCAACGTCGAATAGTAAGGGAGAAAGCGGATCGCCCTGTCGGACCCCACGTTGCAAGTCAAAAGGTCCACATTTATCATTATTAGTGAGGATGGAGGATGTCGGGCAGAGATACAGTATTTTGACCCATGCAATAAAAGAGTCACCAAATCCAAATCTTTTAAGTGCCTCGAGCATGTAGGGCCACTCTATTTGATCAAACGCTTTGGCTGCATCTAAGGACAAAATGGCCGCTCTGGAGTTGTCCTCGTGGTTGGTATAAACATTGTTCAGGAGCCGACGCACATTACAAAATGAAAATCTGCCTGGGATAAACCCTGTTTGGTCAGGGTGTATAATTGATGGAATATGTCTCCCTAATCTATAGGCTAATACTTTTGTGATTGATTTTTGATCAAAATTAAGGAGGGCGATGGGCCGGTAGCTCCCAGGCTCTGTTTCCTCCTTGCCCTTCTTCAGTAAGATACATATATTTTCTTCATACAGAGAGTTCGGAAATCTGTTATTCTTAATGGAGTCATTGATCATTCTGAGTAGGATTGGGGCAAGTGTCTTATGTCTTGTAATGTCTTCACAGCCAAATCCGTCTGGGCCTGCTGCCTTACCGGAAGGAAATGACTTAATTGCCTCAGCTAGCTCACTCTCTGAAAAATCTGAATCGAGTTCTAACCTGGATGACTCATCCAGTTTTGGCAGGTTGAGGGAGTCAAAAAAAATTGTAAAGTCTGCGTTAGTGGCCTGAGACTTTGTTGTGTATAATTCTGAATAAAATTCTTTAAAGCGGTTGTTTATTTCCTTAGGGTTAGTTAACAAATCACCTGTTTTAGATACAATTTTGTGGATTGCACGGCTCGCCTGTGCTCCTTTTAACTGTCTGGCCAACAGCCTCTCTGGTTTGTCGCTCAGTTCGAAGTGTCTCTGTTTGAGCTTCAATAAGAGTTTACCGATGTTTCCACTAAGAATGTTAGTGGAAACATGTTATATGTTATATTCATACATTAAATTCAAGATCTTATTATAGTCTTCATGCAAAAGAGAGTTCCTGTAAGTCTGTTCAAAGGTCGGGAGTGTGTTTTCGATTTCCACCAGACGATGGCGCTGTTCCCTTTTTTTTTAACTTTTAAGGAAATTATATGACCTCTCATTACTGCTTTAAGAGTCTCCCAGAGTATGGAGTCTGAGACCTCCCCTGTGTCATTGAACTCAAGGAACTCCTCCAAGTGAGCTGTCATACAATTAATAAACTCTTGGTCTGTGAGCAGCCACGGGTTAAAGTGCCAACAGTAGCTTTGTTTCGGCAAAGCAAGCTTTATTTCTAGTGAAACTGGACTGTGATCCGATATTATTATATTATGATATTTGGTATTCATAATGTTAGCTATTAATTTTGCATCCACTAAAAAATTATCAATTCTCGTATATGACTTATGGACATGCGAGAAACACGAATAGTCTTTGTCCATTGGGTGTTGTAGTCTCCAGATATCTACTATGTTTCTAGATTTAATTAAATTATTTAATGTTAGGACAGAAGCTATGGCTGTTGGGGTGCGGGAGGAGAGTCTATCCAGATATGGGTCAAGGTAGCAATTAAAGTCTCCACCCATTAATAGGTTAGTGGTGCCTAGGTCTGGAATTAAATCAAATACTTTGCGGAACAAATTTGGATCATCAGTGTTTGGGCCATATATGTTCAATAACGTGATAGGGAACGAATGTATGTTTCCAGTAATCATAATATACCTGCCATTTGGATCTGTGACTATTGAGGAAAGCTGGAATGGGATATTCTTGCGAAAAATAATAGCGACACCTCTAGCTTTGGATGTGAAAGGTGACTGGTAAACTTGAGATATCCAGTTAGCCCTCAGTCGCCTCTGTTTTGTAGCTTTTATGTGAGTTTCTTGTAGAAACATTATGTCAGCTTTAAGAGACTTTAAATGCGCAAACACTTTGCCCCGCTTTAGAGCTTGCGCAAGACCGCGTACATTCCACGAGACCAGCGTTATGTTATTCATATCTGTCTGATTTATACGAGTGGATCCTGACATGTAGGCTATACAATTGAAATAATGAGAAGAGCCTGGAAAAGCACACTAGAATGAAAATTAGAGTCTGGCAGCTCTGGACAACATTCAACACAAATAACCAACCCCCCATGAACAGTGCCAAACAGAAGAGGGTTTCATATTACTCCAAGTCCACGTTAGACTGAAATGTTCACAATATTTTCAGCGTTTTTGTGGTATTAATATAGGTAGAGACTGAAATAGGTATAGCAACCTTGGTAATATGTTCATCTTAATGATTTCGATCCTTGAGCTGAAATCTAGGGGCATTACTGTCCATCTTTCTAGGTCTCTCTTGATTTTCTGATTGATCTGTGTATAGTTTGCATCTTATAACCCCTCCATCCCACTTGTAATGTTCACCCCTAGGTACTTGATCCTGTCCATGTCCCATTTCATTTAGTATTTTTCTTTGATCTCTATCGTTGGCGTGTAGTTCAGTGCTAAAGTCTGTGTCTTCGTCACGTTGAGTCTATATCCTGAGTAGTATCCATATTCTGTCAGTAAATCCATCAGTGTCGGAAAGCTTGTGTCTGGTTGTCTCATATACACTATCACGTCGTCTGCGAACAGTCCCAATTTATGTTCTGTTCCCCTTATCTCCACCCCTTTGATGTCTTTGGTCTGTCTAATTAGTTGAGGCAGTGGTTCGATGAATACATTGAAGACCGTCTGCGAAAGACAACAACCCTGTCTGGTAGCTCTCTCTAGTTTAATCCGGTCCATCAAACTACCATTTACCTTAATCCTAGCCGTCGGTTCTTGATATAATGCCCTAATTGTTTTCATAGCATTTTTGTCTAATCCAAATTTCTCCAATACTTTATATAGAAATATCCAGCTTACACTGTTGAAAGCTTTTTCTGCATCTAGGCTAACTAATACTGCACTTCCTCCTTCCTTTTGTATCTCCTCTACCACCTGCACTGTCTTCCTTATGTTATCCTGTGTCTGCCTTCCTTTAATGAATCCGGTATGGTCTTCGTCTATAATATCTGTCATAAATGTCTCAAATCTTTTGGATATTATTGTATATGTATACATCTTGTAATCTACATTAAGTATGGACACAGGTCTGAAACTGCTACACAGTTCTCTATCTTTCCCTTCTTTTGGAATTGTAGTAATTATGGCCTCTTTCCATGAAGATGGCATTGTGCCTTTTTCCATTGTGTGTCTGAATGCTGCTTCTAATATGGGGCTCAGTTCCTGTCTAAATGTTTTGTAGAATTCCGAAGGGGAACCCATCGCTACCCAGTGACTTACTACTCTTTGCTTTACTGATCGCATTCCATACTTCCTGTTCTGTGATCTCTGCATTTAATATTTTGTTCTGTTCCTTCCCTATCGATGGTAATTCAAATTTTTCAAAAGATTTCTCTATCTCCTCTTCTCCTGCCGCTATTGGTTGTGTGTATAGTTTCTTATAATATTCTTCAAATGTCTTCTCTATTTCAGCTGTTTCTCTCAGTATTTTGTTTGTGTTCGTGTCCCTTATTGTGTGTATTGTGTTCAGTTTTTGTTGTGTCCTGATTCGTCTAGCTAAAAGTCTGGTCGCTCTCGGTCCCCCTTCATAGTATGTCTGCTTCATGTAGCTAGCTTTCTTCTCTATTTCTGTCAGCAGCTCTTTGTTTATCTTTCCTCTAACTTCCTTTACCTCCCTAAGTGTCTTTTGGTTCTTTGAGCTTTGGTGTTCTTTCTCTAATTATTTCAGTTTCTTTATCAAGTTCTGGTATGTCTCTATTCTAGCCCTCTTGAGTAATGCCGTCTTTGCTATCAATTTTACCCGTATTACTACCTTTAGTGCATCCCATAAAATGTTTGGGTCTACCTCTCCATTATCATTTTCTTCTCTGTATCTAATTATGTCTTCCTTTACTTCATTAACCAAACCTTTGTTATTTAATAGTCCTACATTCAGTCTCCAAACTGTATTTCTCCATCTACTTTTAAGATTCACTGTCAGATATATTGCGCTATGATCTGATATGTCCGTTACCCCTATCCTGCATTCTTCTACCCTGTATCTGTCCCCTGTTGTCATGAGAAAATAGTCTATCCTTGAATATGTGTTGTGTGTGGATGTGAATGTGTGCATTGCTCTCCATATGTCCATGATTCCTAATTCTGCCATTTGTATATTCATATATTTGCTAATGTTTGTCCTCCATTTCTTTGTGCTTGTCGTGTCTATGTCATAGTTCAGTACATTGAAATCACCTGTACAGATCAGGACCCCTTCCCCTTCCAACACTATGATATCAAAGATCGTTTCAAATAGATATTTCTCACTGTCTGGTGGAGCATACACATTCACTAGTGTTACCATTTGACCTTCCATTTCCCCCTTGACCATTACATACCTCCCCTCTTTATCCCTTATTTCCCTGATAATTTCAAACTTCACTGTTCTTAATTAGTATAGCTACTCCTCTTCTAAGGTTCTGTTTAAAAGAACTATAGAACAGATTTTCATACCCAAATCTCTTCAGCTTTTCATGTTCTTGTGATATTAGATGTGTTTCTTGTAAGAAGATGACCTGCGCCTCCTCTTTCTTAAGTTTCTTCATCACCTTACTCCTCTTGATTGGATTATTCATACCATTCACATTTAACGACATCATTTGTATACCCTTAACTTGTGTCATATTTATTTTCCAATTGTTTTCCCGTTCAACCCATGTCACACAAAATAATATTTGTGGTTGTAGCGTCTGCTATCTCCGTCTGATTTACATACATATAACCATAATAAACAGTAACATCAACATTAACACTTGGAACTTCCATGGCAGTTGAGGGTCTCACTCGTTCCTCTCTTTCCCCCGCTGGTGGGTGGGGAGTAGTGGCTCTCCTAGTGAGAGGGCTCCCGCTAGTGGCTAGAAAATGCGCACTATATATGTCCAACTCGTTCTGTGTGCGACCTCCGAGCTCCCAGTCATAAGCTCTGCATTAGTCACTTTCATGTTCCCGTCTAATTGTATTATGCGTCACGTGTAATCCTATGGTTCTTTCATGTCCGTCTCAATACTTTTTTTTATTTTTACTTTATTTGTATAACTTTGTATAACTTTCGGTATAATTATCTCGTATGTACTTTACCATCTTCTCCTTGCATAAGTCCTTTTCATGCTTTCATCTTCTTGTATTGTGTGTGTCATATGTATATCAGTCTAATGTGTCTTGAATCCCCATGTCCTTTTTTTATATAACTTTTGGTATAATTATCTCGTATGTACTTTACTATCTTCTCATTGCATCAGTCCTTCTCATGTATACATTAACCTGTATTGTGTGTGTATTGTACTTATCCTCCCTTGGATCACCGTGTCCCCTATCGTCTCCTCTCTGCCCCCCTTCTCTGTGTCTTTGCGTCTTCCTTCTCAGTTGATCTGCTTTGAATCGATTCAGATCGCCTTCACCTTCCCGTTCTCCTCGCCTTTCCCTCGTCCCTCGACTCTGGTCCATCTCCTCGTTCTCTCCAACCTCTGCAACAGCGTCGGCCTCTCCTCTTCTCCTCCCGGTACCTTCCATCCTCTTCGGTTCATGTCCCTCGGCGCTTCCCGCACGTCGCCGTACACCTTTGCGCCTTCATTCCAATGGACCTTCAGCGTGGTCATTGGTGATTGAAATTTGATTCCTTTTTCCTTCAGAGTCCTTATTATCTGAACGTAGCTCTGACGCGTTACCGCCACCTCTGTCGCATAGTTATGGTCGAAGGTTACTTTCTGCCCCTCCACCTCCATCTTCGTCTGCCAGGCTGCTCTGAGGATGCTTTCTTCGACTTCGAATTCCAAGAAATTAACTATAACTGCTCTCGGTGGTTTGTCCAACCGCGGCTTCGGCGCCAGTGTCCTGTGTGCACTTTGAATCCCCGTCTTGTCGAGTTCTGTAATCTTCAATTCTCTTCGAATTAGGCTGTCTACATATTTGATCATAGATTCTCCTCCCATCCCTTCTTTCAGTCCCCATATTCATATGTTGTTTCTCCTCTACCTCCTCTCCAAGTCCATTAACTTTTCTCTCAATATGTTATGTTGTTCGAGCGTCTCCTTTAGAATATCTTGTATATCTGTAGTCCATTCCTCGGTTTCAGCCGTCCTTCCTTCCAACATCTTTATGCCTTTCTCTTGTTCCTGTAGTTTTCCATCCATTACCTCAAGTCCCTTATCCATTTCCTCTCTGAGCTTGTCCTGGCATTTCTTTAATTTTTCCCTGAGTCCTTCGATGTTCGCCTGGATAGCATGTATGCTAGTTTGTAGCTCTTGGTTAGCTGCTGCGTTAGCCTGTTGGCTAGTCAACGCGCTATCTTGCATGTCCTGCATGTTAGCTTGTACGCTAGTTTGTATGCTAGTTTGTATAGCTTGGATGTCCTTTGCGTTAGCTTGCATGCTAGCGTGTAGCTCTTGGATAGCCTTTTGGTTACTCACCGCGCCAGCCTGCATGTCATCTGTCTTCCTGCGCCATGCTCGCCTGATCTACCTCTTCCGCCATTTCCTCATGCCGAGATCTTTCCTCCGGCGTTTGTACTTCTTCTGGGGTCCTTTTTTTCTCGCTCTTTCTCGTGTTCATCCTTCCTTTGAGAGAGTCAACAGCTTTAAGTACCTCGGAGCCTACATATCCGAGGACTTGACATGGACCACACACATTGACAGTGTTGTGAAGAAGGCACGACAACGCCTCTACTTCCTCAGGCGCCTAAGGAAGTTCCAAGTCAGTCAGAAGATCCTTAAGAACTTCTACTCATGTACAATAGAGAGCATCTTGACCGGCAACATCACCTCCTGGTTTGGGAATAGCACTGCACAAGACCGAAGCAGACTACAAAGAGTGACACGTTCAGCCGAACGCACAATTGGAGGGGGGCTCCCCACCCTCCAGAACATTTACAACAAGCGGTGCAAGGGGAAGGCTAAGAGAATCATCAAGGACTCCAGCCACCCGAACAACTGCCTCTTTGAACTGCTGCGGTCAGGCAAGCGATACCGGAGTCTCAAGGCGAGCACAGAAAGACTCAGAAGAAGCTTCTATCCCCAGGCCATCAGGCTGCTAAACTAACAATGAACACTACACAACAACAACCACCAAACGCACATAGCACACACATCCACACGCACACACTCACTTTAAACAAACACACTGTAGCACCCACTCCACACACTTTATAGCACACACCCACTTTAAACAAACACACTGTAGCACCCACTCCCCACACTTTATATTTATTGATGAAGGATTGCACTACAACTCGTACACCTTACTGTAAATTGTACCTAAATTGTACCTCATCCCATTTCTGCTTTGCACTATATAGTACTGTACATTAGTACACTGCATAGTATTGTATATTATATGGTAACTCAGAACATTGTACATATGTCTATACCGAACACTGTGACCTCATTTTCTTCTTCTAAATTACATGCTATACTATGTTATTTGATACTATCTTGTCTAGCACAGTCTCTGGAGCGTAACAGTAAGAAGCATTTTGTATGAAAGTATTCTGTACTTCTGTATGACAACTATTAAAGAAACTTGAAACTTGAACTTGAAACTTTTCTCTTATATGAATTGTCACTTTTTCTTTTGTTTTAGTTGGTTTTACTTCCTTTTTTCGATGTTTTTTTACCGGGAGCTCTGACACTTGTCAACTACGCACACATCTCAAAACCGGAAGTCCTTCGAGAGATAGTTGTGTGTGTGTGTGTGTGTGTGTGTGTGTGTGTGTGTGTGTGTGTGTGTGTGTGTGTGTGTGTGTGTGTGTGTGTGTGTGTGTGTGTGTGTGTGCGTGTGTGTGTGTGTGTGTGTGTGTGTGTGTGTGCGTGCGTGCGTGCGTGCGTGCGTGCGTGTGTGTGTATGAGAGGCTGCTTAGGACATATACCGTCACTGTCACATATACATATTGAAATGTGTCTCGTATGCTACTGAAAAGCATTTGCGTACTACTGAGATTTGTCACATATGCTATTGAAAAGCTGTCACGTATGCTACTGAAAAGTTCATACATATACTACTGAGATCTGTCACGTATGCTACTGAAAAATATGCATATTTCTGCTAATTTATGCAAATCAGTAGCATATGTGACAGCTTTCAGTAGCACACGCGAGCAACACTGTTTGTATATACGCACAAGCTTTTCACTAGCATACAGTACGTGACAGATTTCAATGGTATACGCAGACGTTTTTCAATAGCATACGTATGATTTAAGTGATGGTATATGGCCTAAATGGCCCCTCATATATATGTGTGTGTGTGCGTGCGTGTACCTGCGTGCATGTGCAGTGGTGTGTGGTCGAGGCAAGGACAGTACATTAGAAGCCCTCTAGAGAGACTATTTCCAGTGTCATTCTGTCAGAGTTGAGAAGGGCCGTGTCATCACATCAAGGACTCCCTGTTTATCATGCTCTCCGCAGGGCATCACATTAATGAAGGTGAGGTCACAACGCATCTTGAAATCTTTTTTATGGCCGTTGTCTTGTCTACGTCAGATGTCACACTTCCCAGGTTCTCTGTCCTCGTCACGATCATGTGGTCCTCACACTTTTTCATGTCAAATACACAAAAATGTATACGTAATAGACCGTGGACCTCCATTGGAAAATAGTTTGGATCAGGTACCAGTGCCACCATCTAAAAAGAGATTTGTTGTATGGGACACCGTACAGTTGTGAGTGCCGTCCTTCGAATGAGACGTTAAAGGTGCTGTAAGTGGTATTTATTTGTTAAAATAGTTGTAAAACAGCTCTATATTCCGATAGCAATCAGTAATATAGAGTATTTGGTCAGTGACATGGGTCTCTCAGTCACTCCATCCCACAGCAAAACAAAAGAGACATTTTCAGGGCACCCATCCCACTTTATCAAATCAGGAGACAGAACTCAGCAAGAGGCGTTCCTCTCTGTGCATTCACGAGCAGATAGTTCAGTAATGCACACTGCACTGACTAGATAATGGTGGAACAGAAAGTACAAATTCCAGCACTATCAGGCATGGCCTACACATCTAAACAAGCAAAGCCAGAAAAAGAAAGTTGCTGCAAAGAAATGGAGACAAGAAAAAGGCAAGACCTGCATTTATATCGGTGTGGCCTTCAACCAAAAAATCTGAAGATTGCCAAGGGTTTGAAGACTGACACAGAGCTGGCCTTATTGTTACTGGACAGGTAAACTAGCTATAGTGTACTCTGCATTTGTTAGCACCAGGAAGTCTCCAACTGTCTCCCAACACCAGCTAATGTTAGCATCAGGAAGGTTTGTTGGAGGTTTTTCAGGAGCACTCATTCAAGGGTACTACGACTATGCTTGCACCTCATGGTACCAAAGCACATAATCAAAGGCCCTAAAAACAAGGCTACAAACATCACAAAACAAACTGGTCAGACTACTACTTGGCCTTACTCCTAAAACCCACCTTACCCTTTCCCATTTTTACAACCTAGGATGGCTTGGAGTAGACGACAGAGTACAGCAACTTGCAATGGGCCTGGTCTACAAGACACTACACCACAAAGATACCGATGTACATGTCGAAATACTTCCCAAAGGTCAGTGAATTCCACAACCACAACACCAGAGGGAGTTCCACAAATCACGTTCAACCCAGATTCGGCACAAACAAGGGACTAAACACGTTTCACAATTATGCCGCAATAAATAATAAATAATATGCTTACTTCATATATCTATTCTATTCACATATATGCTTACCACTTGTATCTATTGCTATGTCCGCCCATTACAATCACGCGAGCTGTCTAACACCTGTCCCGTCTCCCTGTCTCCCTGTGAGTTGCTGTCCTGGAGTGATGACCGGAGTGTCGGACGTCCCGTGATGAAGACCGGGAGGATGCGACCCTCTCTGCGTGCCCTCCTGTCTCCCTGTCTCCGGCTGTCGCGTAGTGATGACCGGAGTGCTGGACGCCCTGCGATGATGACGGGGAGGTTGCGACCCTCTCTGCGCCGCCCCCTATCTCCCTGTCTCCGGCTGTCTCGGAGGGATGACTGGAGTGTTGAACGTCCCGTGATTAAGACGGGGAGGACGCGACCCTCTTTGCGCCGCCCCTGTGCCTCAAATATATCCACTATCAGCTCTATCTTTAATCTTTCAAAATGTTCAGTTGCTATCGCTATCAGCTCTATCTTAAATTTTTCAAAATGTTCAGTTGCTATTGCATGCACTCATCTGTGTTTCACTACACACATGAGTGCATGCTTACCAACTGTCCGTCTGCAACACTACTATCACTGACATCTAAGAAGGGAGATCCCCCCTTGAATGGCCCTTCTAAGGTTTCTCTCCTCCACACTGCCTGTGGTGCATTTTTTCCTATTGCTAGGTTTTAGTGAGTTTTTCCTTACCTTCGCGTGGGGTCTGGGAGTGGTGTCTGGGAGTGTTTGCATTCATTCATTTATTTTGCATTTATTTGGTGTTATGGTGTTCTTGTTTTGTTCTTGACGTATTGTTATTGTAAAGGCCATATGAGTGTTTTGATTATTATTATTATTATTATTATTATTATTATTATTATTATTATTATTATTATTATTATTATTATTATTATTATTATTATTATTATTATTATTATTATTATTTCAAATAGAAGGATATGATTTATGGGAATGTTATGATTTATCTGTGTAGCCAATTGAATGAATTCAGTGGTACTGTGGGTGGTTCACCCGTCAGGCGGACCAGCCACGGCGCAGCTGAGGACATAAATGAGTAATGGGAATCAGCTGGGGGGTGTAGACGGGAAAAGAGCATACCGTTTTCTGACCGCTTAGAACCACGCTTAGATTAGAACCACGCTTTGAACATCGCTTAGAACCACGCTTAAATTAGAACCACGCTTTGAACATCGCTTTGAATTGAACCACGCTTAGAACCACGCATTCTGATAGTTTTGGATCGCTTATAGGAACGTTTTGGATCGCTTTGATCCCTCTTCAATGTAAATATACTTTTTCTAAATAAATCGGATATCTGTGGTATCTGACAACGGAACTCAAAGTGTGGAGACTATTCTTGGATAAAGCGCATACGGAATACCTCCCCGGCTGCCACTGCAAGCGGACCCAGGCAGAGGCCGCTACAGTTATGTTTCTTCTTGACTTGTTTAAAGAAGACGTGTCCGGCCCATGGGGACATTAACGTGTGTTGTCGGGCCTTACAAATAAATTTGATTTGATTTGATTTATGCCACAATAATGTGGAACGCCCTACCCACAGCCGTAAAGGAATGTGAATCCCTACCCTCCTTCAAAACCACTCTCAAAGAGCACCTACTGGTGGCTGCAATTAGAAACTGTCCCCAGTAAAGGGCAAAATCCCCCCCCCCCCCCCCCCCAATGTACAGTTTCTTCCCCTTCGGATGTATATTTTTTTATTATCCCTTTTTCTTACCTTATATTTGTATGTCTTGTATGTCATAAATGTCTTGATGAATTGAAAATGGAGGACCCTTATGTAAACAAGACGAAATTATTTCTCTGGTCTGCATCCTCTTAGCAGTTGTTAGTATTGAGCTGCAATCAATGAGAACAACCAGTAGAAGACATAGATTTGTGACTGCAGCCATTTTGCTCCAGGTTTTATGTTACAGGGTGCTGCACATACACCCACTAAGCTGTCTGTCTGTGGTCTGGCTGCACTTCTGTTATTTACAACTTAGTTTGTAGTCGTTGAATAGATGATAGATAATCCCTCCTCTTCTCTCTCTCCAACTATATCATACAGAGGCAGTTCTGACTCAATATCAGCTCATCTAATTTCCTTTGACAACACTGGTGGTTAAAAGTGTGACCACACCTACTAGGCCAGATAAACCTACCTTGAAAGTCCTTGCTACTTCACAGAACCTCTGGTTAATGTTACTTGAGTACTTTGAGAGATGTATTACATACATATATTAAATACACCTCTCTTTACATGTCCTACTAATACATTTTAAGGCAAGGAGAGTTAGGCAGGCAGGCAGGGGTCAGAGCACGTCTTTGTCGGGAGCCAGAGAACAGGGTGAAGAGCCAGGTAGGACTGCGGGGAAGGATGAGAACAAGGGTTAGACACGGTAGAAGCATGTATGCTCCTGACAAGAGTCTCAAAGTCTGGGGTGATGGTAGACAAAGCAACTCTGAGGTTATGCTCAATGTCCAATCCTTTCCTCTGCGTTGTCTTCAGCTGGACCAGAGCTGAGAAGCCACTTTCACAAAGAGAGGTAGGGACTGTGACATATACTCTTACAAAACACATACAATACAAAATATTAGTTAAAGACAGGGACTGTCGCACCGGTATGGTTCTCACAATGGATTTTATATTTTTTATTTTTTTATCTTTTTCCCCCTCCATTTTCCTCCGATTTTCTCCCATCCCAATGTTAGTCGTATGCCAATTCCCAATCCCTTCCTGGTTGCTGCGCACTTACCCCCCACAGTCAGATCATCTGGGAGAGTGGAGGCTATCACGTCCTTCCTCCGACACACGTCCAGCCAATCAACCGCTTCTTTTCACCTGGCAGCGCGGATCCTCCCTGAGAGGGCGTAGCGTGTGGAAGGATCACACTATCCCACTCCGGTCCTATCCACGCTTAGCAGGCGCCCCGACCGAACTGTAGGAGTCGCTGTTTACAACGACCCGGACCCACCCCGCCAGCTTCTCCCACCCTCTAATACAGCCAATTGTATTAGTGTGAACGGCCAGCCAAGCTGGTGACAACCCCGGAGATGTGAGCTGGATTCGAACAGGCGAATCCAGCTCACAGCTTCGGGGTTGGTGACGAACGCAATCTCCGCTACGCCACCTAACCGCTCTCACAATGGATTTTGTAATGAAACTACAGATACATGAGAACCAGTGGTGACATTCTGGAGCATCCTGGTGGCACAACAGGCTAAGCTGTTTACCATTTGGATTTTTATTAAATTAACAAGAACATTCTAAAACATGTTTTTTTCTCATTGCAATGTTTGCCAATGCAACAGCTGACAGGAAATACAACGGGGGCAAAGCTGTTACCCTAGCAATGCAATTGACCCATCTCAAACCCCACCCTATTTTCTTGATCCTCCAATCACGGGACAGTGACAGATCTGGTTTGAGATAGGTCAGATCTGACTAAATGGTCTATAGTGTCTGTCTTATATGTCAACTCTAGCCCTTCCGCTTTCTGTTGCATGTCATTACCCCCCCCCCTCATATAATTCCTGGAACTCTACAGTGTATGTAACGGAAATGCCCTAGAAAATAACTTAAAAGAAAAGCAGACTAAAAGAAAAACAGACTAAAAGAAAATGTGGTAAGATTGTGAATATCTTCATCTCAATAGCAGCTAGATGGTGCATGCCCTAGTTGGGCTGTGATGTGATGCCAGCCGAACACTCCCTTTAGCATCTGTGATATAATGCAAGTCAGTAGAGCAGGAGAGGAGGTAGTGTTTCACTGAATGGCTGGTACAGGTTGGAGGGAGGGAGATCGGGGGGAAGAGGGGTGGAAGGAGGGGTGCAGAGGGAGGAAGAGAGAGAGAGAAAGCTAGTGAGAGAGAGTGTAGAGAGCCGCTTCCGAATTCTGGACAGCAGCCGAAGCGCCAAATTGATCAAACAGCCTGGACTCAAACGATCAGATATCCGAAATAGTTTAAAGGCTTAGATATGCTTCAACGTCGGCTCTCACCGAAATTTTGCACGTGGGAGCTAGACCGTCAGTTCAATGTGTGCGTTGCAGTACACCGCTAGGTGGCTGTGCTGGGTTGTGTTCTACAAATGGCTATATTTTCGGACTTCCTCGGCCGGTCTTTCTTTGATTTGATCCATGGAATGCTCCGACCAAGCTCCCAAGATGAAAAATACGGAAATACGTCAGGCCATACATTACAGTGAAATGCTTGTTTCTGTATGACCCTCCTGAAATTGTGTAAAAGAATAAAGACCAAACACTATACAAAATATACAATATACAAAACTAAAGTATAAAATGCAAAGCAAATGCAAAAATGAGGTAGAGAGGTAGTGCAACTATTTTAGTAATAAATAGATACAAAAAAGTGTAGTGTTAAAAAGTGTCTAAAGCCGCAAAAAATTGCCTTCCTACATGGACCCCTGACAGCTTCTGTGCCCGGGTGCAACACACCTTTGATATTCATGCCATTGGTTGGAGCTTACCATTCAGTACATGGGGTGCAATTGGTGTGACACACTACATACAAAATGGAGTACCTGCACACTAGAGATGGGTACCGAACTCAGTACTTTTACCAGTACCAACCGAATGATGTCGGTACTACCAAAGTACCGATTCACGTTAGGTATTGAAATGTGGCACAGATTGATCTAAGACCCGCCCAGTTATAAAATAATCAGAATTCCAATGACCCGCAATTGTCAATTCATTATAGACACAGACCAGCATGGACCTTTGGACATTGCGATCGCAAATTACTCGTGTACATTGGGCATGGCTACCATACGGGAAAGAATAGGTCAGAGGCACAAAATCTCCTCCCGATCGCTATGTCCTGATGCACTCCGAGGCGGAAGCAGCCAGAGGTAACTCAGCACTGGAAGACAACTGATATCCCCAGTTCAAAAGGTAGGCGATACTGCCGCCTGGCGGGATTCGATCGTCATTGCAATTCCAACGTATTCAGCTGTGCCAGGGAGACCCAGGGAGCCCCGAGCGAGAGTTTAGAATGGGGATCAAAGGGAAAAGATCAAAGGATCAAAACCAGAGAAAAGTCGGGTTTGGCGCTCAACGGTTGGCGACGAACCCCGACTTTTCTCGGGTTTGGCGGGCAAAGAGTTAACAATAGCTCAGATAAATCATACTATAAAAGAGTAAACAAGTTAAAGACAAAACGCTATAAAAAATATACAATATACACAACAGATATTTACAAAATGTTAAAATGAGGTAAAAGAGGTAGTGCAAATGTAAAAAGAAAAATATGGAGTCATGTTTAAGTGAATGTTTAAATCCCCCTACTGTAATGGTGTGCTATAGTTCACAAGCCTCCTTCAGTGTAGAGTTATACTCCGTTTAGATTAATCATACCATTGCATGATCATGTATACATGTATTATATATATTATATTATTATGTATTATAATTTTTTTTGTTTAAATATCAACATTATCTGGCCATCCTCAGTAAATACTATCAAACTCCTCTGACCTCATCTGGTCTTTCCAAAGACCAGAGATGGGACGGGTGCTCGCGCACACGCACAGAAAGGGAGAATGGCTTATAACCAAGTCACAAATTACATGCTGGTGCTCTAGTGCAGCATCTAGTGGCTGAATGTTATCTATAGAAGTCAATATCTACAAACATAGACAACCATCTCCCTAAGCTGACAATCGGAGCCTCAGTGGCCGACTTGTGGGTTCACAGAAGTTTCATCCGATTACATCCAAATGAGTCTCATTTAAATGTCTCTGATCAGAAAATTTACCCATGTCCCATAGTTCCACTATTCACTGTCTAGCTAGGATTTGTCTCTCGATGACATCGTCACTAGAATCTAGTCTCTCTGGTGGTCAAATGAGGTTCATATTCTAGAGGGCCTGAACCAGAATGAATTTGGGTGTAAGAGCTGACAAACATTTGATGGCCTCATAAAGTCAGAGCCCCATTCACCGTCTATAGACGGTTTCTCATCCACATCAGACTCAGTGTGCACCTGCATCAAGGAGGCAAACGGTCACATGATTCAGTGATTCAGCGGGCATTGCTGATTGGCTCGAACATATGTTTAAAAACAAGAAACCCGTCTATAGAGCAGCCCCAGATTTTACACCACCAATTAGAGAGTTCTCTAGCTTATCTCTTGCTTTAGGAGAGAGCGGTCTGTGTGTGTGTGTGTGTGTGTGTGTGTTCACAAACAGGGGTGCAGTCGTAATATTAAAACTGCCTGTACGCTGTTTAAATGACGCCATGTGCGCGCACGCGCGTGCTTGCGCGCACATGCGCATACATGTTCCCTCGCATGCGCACAGAACAGATGATTATTATGCATAAATAGTAGGAAACATGTTTGTATAGGAAATTACTAGTTTTAGTTTATTTTTTGTAAATATTGCCTTGAAATAGAGAAGCTGAAAAAGGTAGCAGGATGTAGCCTTCAATATATAAAGAAATTATATTGTCAACAGATATGGTTGAAAAACAAACAATGTTTTAAATGTAATTGTAGATACAATTAACTTAAACTAGAAAAGTAAATACAAACTAAATTAACAATGTAACTTACAGTTTACAGTTTCTTTCTGAAGCACAACGAAATGTCTCATACTTCCAGTCGGGACCATTTGGTTCCACAGCTCAAGCAAACCCCCACCAATTGGTACAGGGCTTGTATTTTGGTTTTGCACTTCTCTTTCTTTGTTATGCTATTGGTATCCTAGGTCATGCCAAGACTAGGTGATAGATAAGTGCCGGGTACTTGGCGCACAGCGTGACGAGTCGAGTGAAAGTTGTGAACGCATTTTTGTATAAATACACAAAGTCTCACACAAAGTGCCAATGCCTGTGAACCACCACCAGGGGCACAGTGGCTACGTGGGAGCGAACGGGTGGCGTGTATCACTTCCGCAACGGATTTAGTCGGATTCCGGTTTCCGGGTTCGCCTGATTGGCCACTAAGCCCACGTGAACCTACACTAGCACGCTCCCCTTACCCCGCTTACGCCTGCAGAGTCACACACAGCTAGCGGCAGCCAGAGAGCCTTGCTACTACTAGCCGAGTGATGAATGAAGCTCTATCTGTTTCACCTAACAGCACTATTGCTCCGTGATCATAGCCATCCATCTCTAAAGCTATACCACTATTTGTAAAAGCCACAACCACGTTACCATATGTAATGAGCTAACTAGCGCTACAAGCTCAAACACCCTACAACCACCACTATTGTCGCGTCCACAAGCTCCCCCGGCAGAACACCCGCAAGGACAAAGGCACACAAAGAGGAGAGAACCACCCCAAATCGGGCACTCATGCCGGCCAACAAGCGACCTGCGTCTATGCCTTCTACATCGGGCATTCATGCTGGCTAACAAGCTGGGTGTCGTGGTATGGCGTTAGCACAACAATAGCTACCAAGCTAAGCTACGACGGTGTATACACAATATGTACAACGACGCAATGATTTACATTATTACATATGGTAACGTGGGTGTGGCTTTTACAAATAGTGGTTAGCTTTAGAGATGGATGGCTATGATCACGGAGCAATAGTGCTGTTAGGTGAAACAGATAGAGCTTCATTCATCACTCGGCTAGTAGTAGCAAGGCTCTCTGGCTGCCGCTAGCTGTGTGTGACTCTCGGGTGTAAGCGGGGTAAGAGGGGCGTGCTAGCGTAGGGTCACGTGGGCTTAGTGGCCAATCAGGTGAACCCGGAAACCGAAATCCGACTAAATCCGTTGCGGAAGTGAGAGTGAGTTAGCGACACTGCCGGTCTGTGAAGTTCCCTGCGTCTAAAAACAGATGTTTTGTTTACACGAGGCCCCGGCAGAGCGGGATCCGTGTGCTTTACGTGTGACAGCCTGCCAGGCAGCGCTGACGAGGGCACAGTTTCTCGCTGCTAAAATTAAATGCAGGAAGTCTCAATGAGATGCGTTCATCAGTTCTACTCTCGTCAGGTGCACGGAATCTTCAAAGAAGTGCTATTTTTCCCCCACACCGCAGATATGTGGATGCTGAGAATCTCCTCCAAAACTCCTTGAAATAGAATAGAATAGAAGTACTTTATTCATCCCGAGGCACTACAAATCGCTCACAGTAAATAGTAGTAATTTAGGCAAAAACAAAAAGTCACGAATAAGAATAAAAATAATCCTAAGAATATGGTCCGGGATGTTACATTCTAATATAAAATATACTAATATAAATGGTCTTAAGTGACATTCTAATATAAAATATACAGTAAAAATATCCAGAATATGTGTAAAATGTTGCTATGTCGGTCTAAAAGTAAAAGTAAAAGTCCAGGGCCCTCATTCATCAACGTGTTCTACGCACAGATCTGTGCTTACCCTGTGCGTACGATCATTTCTAAGCAAAGAGTGGGATTCATCAATTTCAATTTGAACTTGACTCCGTGCTTACATCTACGCACAGGTCAGACCAGGGCCCTCATTCATCACGTGTCTTACGCACAGATTTGTGCTTACCCTGTGCGTACGATCATTTCTAAGCAAATAGTGGGATTCATCAATTTCAACTTGAACTTGACTTTGTGCTTATGTGTACGCACAGGTCAGAGCACACTTAGCTGACGCCCAGTGGTAGAATATCGTTACTACGCACAAGCGCTCCTCAGTACATGCATTCGTTCCAATGCGGAAATAAAGACACTGGCCGTGTTCTGTTACAGAACTTCTGTATGACCCCCGTAATTCATTATAGTTCATTGTGAAATAGCGATATTAGTGTAATTATTGTCAAACCCTAAATAGCATGTGGAATAGGTCTTTCTCTCCGAATGAATGCAGGTTTATATATATAGCGTTATGGGGTGCACTGACTGCGCTCGCAGGAACTGTTTTCAGAGATAGCATCAGATAGGGATGAATGAGGGGCAGTCTAATTGCAGAGAGAACATAATATTAACTAGAGTCCACTACCCGAGACACCTCCTTCATTTGTACCGCAATTTGGGACCCAAATTGGAGCTACGAGCTTAAAAGCTGTTCCGTGCTTATTTGATCAAGGTCCAGCTGCAGAGCCGGAGAGACAGACAGCAGAGAGACAGACAGACAGACAGATAGACACTGTTCCACAGTGTGTGTGTGTGACCACTAGTCTCCTAGTAGAGACCCCCCCCTCTGGACCACCTCCCAGTAGAGACCCCCCCCCCCCCTCTGGACCACCTCCTAGTAGAGACAAGTTTTCTGAAATGTATGTTTATATATGCAAATGAGGCACTTCCCCATTAAATATGTGGACATTTATGGATGCAATAAGGCAAAATGAAGTAAAATGAACAACTAAATGTGTGTTATTGACGTTTTATTGTCACTAGTTTCATAGAAGACATGTTTAGGAAGCAAAATAACAGAATCTCAAAATCAACAAAAAAGGTATATTTGCCTATTCACCTGCAGTGTCTCCCTTAATCCTCATCTTCGTCTTCTTCCTAGAGAAGTCTCTACTAGGAGGTGGTCCAGAGGGGGGGGGGGCTGAGTCTCTACTATTAGACTAGTAGTCACACACACACGCACACACACACACACACACACACACACACACACACACACACACACACACACACACACACACACACACACACACACACACACACACACACACACACACACACACACACACACACACACACACACACACACACACACACACACACACACTGTGGAACAGTGTCTGTCTGTCTGTCTGTCTCTCTGCTGTCTGTCTCTCTGCTGTCTCTCTCAAAATAGTATAAGTGCTATCTTGGCCCTGAGAGTTGCTCTCCGGCTCTGCAGCTGGACCCTCTCAAATCAGCACGAAAAAAGCTATAAGCTTATAAAACGATTTAATATGCTAAACTTCGTTTTAAATTCCTTAATTCACTTTTGTTTATTTCATAAAGATTTTCCCGACATAATGATACCTGCCCCGACCAGATCCGTGACTCTGTTGCGATACAGATGAATTATCTACTCAGAAAGCTTATAAAACAATTTAATATGCTAAACTTTGTTTTTAAATTCTTTAATTCACTTTTGTTTATTTCATAAGGATTTTCCCGACATAATGATACCTGCCCCGACCAGATCCGTGACTCTGTTGCGATACAGATGAATTATCTACTCAGAATAGTATTATAAAGTGGCTATCTTTTATGCTGTAGATCACTGCTGGTATGTGCTGCAGAACCTTTATTTCAGCGGGGACTGTAGTATTTATTTGACGCTACTGTACAATATATGTGTATTAAAAGACGGAGCTGTCTTTTATTGTATTATAATAATTATTAATATTAAAAATAGATTAAGAAAGGCATTCTTATTCCAGCATGCATTAATGACACTAAGGCAATGGCAAAACAGTGGTTAATGGTCTTTATTAGTGTTTGCGGTGTCCAGGCAGCAATGGTCTTTTAGGAAGTTAATAGGTATAATATCCGACAGTGTACAACACCCTCGGTTTAGTCCATTCTTCCACATTTCATGGGGGTGTCCATTACCGTATATGGTTAATCGGGGCGGTTTTGGTATGCAAATACGTGAAAGTGTGCACGAGCCTCGGCGCAGGGCCAAGGTGGGATTCATCATGACAGGTGTGCGTAGAACCTGCTTACGCACGTGTGGTGAATCCCGATTTTCCTGTGCGTACACTGATTCGACATTCTGTGCTTACGTGTGGAAATAGAACATGTTCTACGCACACGTTGATGAATGAGGGCCCAGGCGTACCTGGCGCCCAGTGGTAGAATATCGTTACTACGCATAAGCACTCCTCAGTCCTGCATTAGTTTCAAGGCGGAAATAAGCTTCCGTGCATTAGTGTTCAACTTCTGTATGACCCGTAATTCATTATAGTTCATTGTAAAATAGCGACAGTAGTGTAATTATAACGGGCTCACACGTGAACAAGAGGTTGGCCTGCTTGTTTGGCACGGGGGGCAGACGCAAAACACCAACCTCCAAACGCGATTAGATATTGTTTCAAATAAAAAGCTAATTATTTTGTGTGTCATGATTCCAAATAAGATTGGTCACGAAATGCTTTCTACTGTACTTCAATTTGTTTGTTAGAATAGATGACCTCCGTTGAAACTTCACTGAGACTAACAGTCTATTTGTGAGCTCCCGCACAGATGTGATGATAATAATAATAATAACAATAATAATAATAGCTTCATTTTATATAGCGCCTTTCAAGAGACCCAAGGTCGCTTTACATAGATAGGGGGGGGGGAATAACAAAGTAACAAACATAGTGGACAGACACACAACATATATATATGATGATGGAATTCATTCAAGATCCTCTCCACCCTCGGGTCTTTGCCACCGCGGCACGGTCCATTGGAGATGGATCGACCAATAGACTGTTACTGTAGCTGTCAAAGCTCCATCACAAATGCAGTTATGTGAATAGAAAGGGATTCCACTCAGTCAATGTTGCGATGCGCATTTGCCTGATACATGTTATTGCTGGATGCCGGGAGGAAGGCGATGCTGAATGTTTTCAATTCATTAAATAAAACGGATACTTTTTGCAAGGGTTTACTGACTGTCATACAAATGATCAACCAACGACATACTATAACTTTTCAGTGCACGTTCTTATTTACATTGTGACAACAGCCTTGTGAGTTCCCGCAGTGACCCGCACACAGACATGATGGAATTCAAGTTCATGTTTGTATTGATCACATATAGGCAGGCTACACATGGCGTATCTGCTATACATCATACATGGCAGTAAGATTCATTGTTCTTGTATAGCTCTCGTATTATTGTTTATGTAGGCTACCCAATACTGACATCAAAATGGATTGTAGTATGCCTCTAGAAATCATATGCAGCAGGTAGAAAATTGACGGGAGATCCATCGCGATTTGGAATCAAATTGAGGAGAACTTTAATCCCTGGGTATTAATCAAACAACACGGGAAAAGGCAGTCATATTCCAGCGCGGTCTTTATTAGCCGACAACAAAATAGATGCCTCTAAAAATCATATAGCCAATCGAACACAACTAATAAAGGCATTCATATTACAGCACGGTTATAATGACACACAACCAACGCCAAACAGTGGTCAACGAACGGTCTTTATTAGTATTTTGAGCTGTCCAGGCAGAATTGCAGCAATGGTCTTAGGGAGCCGTTGATATCTGACATCACCGTTTACAAATCCGCCTTTTATTTATCCCATAATACGCGATAGTGTCTTCTTGGTTCGACAGCAGTGAATTCTCCGTGGAGTTTCTCAGAGTTCCGCTCGGGTCAGTCCATTATTTCACATCCCATGGGGGGTGTTTCCTCACTTTCATGACCATATATGGATAATCATGCACGAGCATTGACGGTAGAACAAAGTTCTACGGAGGAGCGTAGAGCCTGCGTACGCACCGTGTGATGAATCCCGACTTCCCTGTGCGTACACTAGTTCTACATTCCGTGCTTACGTGTGGAAATAGAACATATTCTACGTCCACGTTGATGAATGAGGGCCCAGGAAGATAGTACTGTCACCCTGTGCTCAGTGATGCAGTGAGGCACAGTGATGCGTTATAAAGTCTGATGGCTGTCGGAATGAAGGAAATCATGAAAGTAGGAAGAGGAGGGACAATAATACAAAGTAGCTATACTCACTTCTTTTTACTCACTCTTTTCTTTCAGTCTCCCTCTCTTTCCCTATCTCCCTCTCTACACCCCCCCCCCCCCCCACCCCCCGTCTCTCTGAGGATATGAATATATTTTTTAGTTTTCACTGCTCACTGATCAGTGGCCAACAGCCAGAACCAGAAAACACCAAGAAATACATCCAGAATATTGCCACCAAGCTTCTGGCTTCTGTGATTCTGTGTGGAAAAAAAAGACAATGAAAACGAACCACTTAAATATTTACAAGAACACCACATACACACGAGCAATGAGCTCTCAAGACCCCATAGTCAACCTGTTCAAATGAGACATTTGTTCAAACCTCTCTCTCCCTCCCTCCCTCCCTCCCTCCCTCCCTCCCTCCCTCCCTTTCATCCACCCTCTGTAACCTGATTTCTCCAGACTCTCTCTCTGACCGTCACTTTGACAGGAAGTACATGTTACTATGGTAACAAAGTGGTGATAGTAGGAAGCAAAGCAGTGAATCCCCCCTCCCCTCCTATTTTTTGGGGTTTTCAGGCCACGTGTAGCTTAATCCCAGCGGAAGAGTCACAGAACGCTTCCGCATTCTTCGCCGCACGCCAGTACGGTAATGCGCATTTCCTTTTCCTTCGCCCAGGCGAATGAGATCCCCGCTTGGTTCGCCGCTTTGGTTCATATTAATCACATATTAACACGCTTTGGTTCATATTAATCACATATTAACACGCTTTGGTTCATATTAATCACATATTAACACGCTTTGGTTCATACTAACGTGCCATATTAGCACACATATATACACGCGATGGACGCAGCAGGCGATCATATTAATCACATATTAACACGCTTTGGTTCATATTAATCACATATTAACGCTAACGCGCCATATTAGCACACATACACGCGATGGACGCAGGCGATCACTGCTACTGTTATTCAGCCGCGCCGAGGTACATGATTGATTGATATGTACTTTACATATTATCCAAACGAGGACAACGCAGCTGTCAACTGTACTTTACATATTATGGAATACATGTATATTATCGCGACGCGATTCACTCGCTGTCAACTGTACTTTACATATTATGGAATACATGTATATTATCGCGACGCGATTCACTCGCTGTCAACTGTACTTTACATATTATCCAAACGAGGACAACGCAGCTGTCAACTGTACTTTACATATTATGGAATACATGTATATTATCGCGACGCGATTCACTCGCAACGCCATAATGTTATTTCCCTGTACATTGTAACGATAACACAACGCAGCTGTCAACTTTACTTTGTAACTTTGTTTTTTCGGTCATTCATAAAATTGATTGAATGAAATTGATTGAATGAAAATAACAGATTGCAGAATGGGTACAATACAGTACGGCTCAATACACACAATTGTTAAGGGGATGCAGACCTCCCTCCCTCCCTCCCTCCCTCCCTCCCTCCCTCCCTCCCTCCCTCCCTCCCTCCCTCCCTCCCTCCCTCCCTCCCTCCCTCCCTCCCTTTCATCCACCCTCTGTAACCTGATTTCTCCAGACTCTCTCTCTGACCGTCACTTTGACAGGAAGTACATGTTACTATGGTAACAAAGTGGTGATAGTAGGAAGCAAAGCAGTGAATCCCCCCTCCCCTCCTATTTTTTGGGGTTTTCAGGCCACGTGTAGCTTAATCCCAGCGGAAGAGTCACAGAACGCTTCCGCATTCTTCGCCGCACGCCAGTACGGTAATGCGCATTTCCTTTTCCTTCGCCCAGGCGAATGAGATCCCCGCTTGGTTCGCCGCTTTGGTTCATATTAATCACATATTAACACGCTTTGGTTCATATTAATCACATATTAACACGCTTTGGTTCATATTAATCACATATTAACACGCTTTGGTTCATACTAACGTGCCATATTAGCACACATATATACACGCGATGGACGCAGCAGGCGATCATATTAATCACATATTAACACGCTTTGGTTCATATTAATCACATATTAACGCTAACGCGCCATATTAGCACACATACACGCGATGGACGCAGGCGATCACTGCTACTGTTATTCAGCCGCGCCGAGGTACATGATTGATTGATATGTACTTTACATATTATCCAAACGAGGACAACGCAGCTGTCAACTGTACTTTACATATTATGGAATACATGTATATTATCGCGACGCGATTCACTCGCTGTCAACTGTACTTTACATATTATGGAATACATGTATATTATCGCGACGCGATTCACTCGCTGTCAACTGTACTTTACATATTATCCAAACGAGGACAACGCAGCTGTCAACTGTACTTTACATATTATGGAATACATGTATATTATCGCGACGCGATTCACTCGCAACGCCATAATGTTATTTCCCTGTACATTGTAACGATAACACAACGCAGCTGTCAACTTTACTTTGTAACTTTGTTTTTTCGGTCATTCATAAAATTGATTGAATGAAATTGATTGAATGAAAATAACAGATTGCAGAATGGGTACAATACAGTACGGCTCAATACACACAATTGTTAAGGGGATGCAGACCAGAGAAGTGAATTTCCTGTGAAAAAACATTTATTTTTTACAGTACGTTACACACACAAATGCTATCAATCAATCATGTACCTCGGCGCGGCTGAATAACAGTAGCAGTGATCGCCTGCTGCGTCCATCGCGTGTATGTGATTAATATGATTAATATGAACCAAAGAATATGAACCAAAGCGTGATTAATATGAACCAAAGCGTGTTAATATGTGTTGAACCAAGCGGGGATCTCATGCGCATGCGCGCGCGAGCACCTCGCGGGCACCTCGCGAGCACCTGGGCGAAGGAAAAGGAAATGCGCGTATACTGGCGTGCGGCGAAGAATGCGGAAGCGTTCTGCGACTCTTCCGCTGGGATTAAGCTACACGCTTTCAGGCCAGCAAATAATGAGCTCTACAATTAAATAGTCTGTCTCATTAGCTTATATATACTGTATAATATATATTGGGACAGTGTGGTGAAGTTGGTCTGTTTTCTTATTTTATTTGATGATGACATTGTTTTAGCTTATTTTTTGTTTTGTTTGTTGAACAAGGACACAGTGTCATAGATGGAAATCACTGTTACATGGACTAAACTGGCCTATGTGTGTGTATGTATAAGTGTGTGTGTTTGTGTATGTGTCCACATCCTAAGAAGAACACAATTAATTCCCTCTGCCAAAGATGCAATGCGTCATGTACAGTGTGCTAATTGTGTCTTGTAATCAAGCGTCACCCTCATAATGACAGGAGGAAGGTGGGAGAGGAGAGGGAGATGAAAGGGGGATGCGGGGGGAGGACAGAGAAAAAAAGTTTATCTTTTTAGATTTCCAAAATCAAACGTTTTTCAACATGAATGTCATGCTATGAACAACACATAGCGTGTGTCACTTTCTAACCCAATATGAGGTAAAGATAGGGTGTACATTTTTCCTATTTCACTGCACATTAGGCTATTATGTAAAGAGAAGGTATCATAACCCATGTGATAAAGATCTTTACAAGTCTTAATAGATCTTTAAATCTGAGAATCTGGCATCTATGACTGGGCAACCATGTAATCTATCATAAGCAATGAATTAATGAAGGAATAAACTGTTTCTTATACTGTAAAACCTTCTGAAGGAAGAAACTGTTTGTTATACTGTAAAACTTTCTGAAGGTAGAAACTGTTTGTTTCTTATACTGGAAAACCTTCAGAAGGTAGAAACTATGCATTTGTTTATTTTTTTATTGTATTTATTTTTAGGCGTTTTTCTGTATTTTGCTCCCATCCCAATTTAGTCGCTATGCCAATTCCCTTCCTGGTCGTTGCGCGCATTGCCCCACTGTCGGCCTAGAGAGGGTGTAGACTACCACATGCCTCCTCCGATACATGTGGAGTCACCAGCCGCTTCTTTTCACCTGACAGCTAGGAGTTTCACTGGGGGAACGTAACTCGTGCAGAGGTTCACACTATCTGCCCCAGATCCCCTCCCTGCTGAACAGGCGCCCCGACCGACCAGTAGGAGTCGCTGTTTTACAACGGCCAGAGGCTAATCTTTCCTGTGACAAGATGGCATCCAATGTAATAAAAAAAGTCAACCAACGAACTCGATTCTTGTACCGGATCTCCTCTCTGGTAAACAAGAATACCCTGAAGACTCTGGCAGGAGCACTCATTCAAGGGTACTACGACTATGCTTGCACCTCATGATACCAAAGCACCTCAAAGGCACTAAAAAACAAATTACAAACATCTCAAAACAAGCTAGTCAGACTACTGCTTGACCTGACTCCTAGAACCCACCTCACCCCTGCCCACTTTGACAACCTAGGATGGCTTAGAGTAGACGACAGAGTACAGCAACTAGCAAAGGGCCTGGTCTACAAGATACACTACGCGACCAAGGTACCCATGTACATGTCAAAATACTTCCCAAAGGTCAGTGAATACCACGATCACAACACCAGAGGGAGCTCCACAAATCATGTTAAACCCAGATTCGGCTCAAACAAGGGACTAAACACGTTTCGCAATTATGCCACATCAATGTGGAACGCCCTACCCAAAGCTGTAAAGGAATGTGAATCACTACCAACTTTCAAAAACACTCTGAAAGAACACCTACGGGAGACTGCAATTCAAAACTGGCCCCTACAAATGTCCTAACCCAGTTGTACAGTAAATGACCAAGTATGGCTTTGTCAGTATTCCAATGTACAGTGTACAGTGCCCCCCCCTATTCCAATGTACAGTGTACAGTGCCCCCCCCCCCTACCCAACCCCCCCCCACATCCAATGTACAGCCCCCACCCACCCACCCAACCCCACCCCACCCACCCAACCTCCTCCAATGTACAGTTTCTATGTCAAATGTATATACACTCTTTTTCTGGTAACTTTTTGTATCACAAACAGTACTGTATTTGCAAATCTGATATGTCATAAATGTATAGATGTAGCAGTACTGTCTATCTGTATGTCATGTATGTCATATACGTTATGATGAATTGAAAATGGGGGACCCTGATGTAAACAAGACGAAAGACTTTCTCTGGTCTGCATCCCCTTAACAATTGTATGTATTGAGCTGTACTGTACTGTACCCATTCTGCAATCTGTTAATAAACTTTTCAATCAATCAATCAATCATACCCCACTGGCTTCCCACCCGCTAACACTGCCAATTGTGTTAGTAGGGACGACTGACCAAGCTGGAGGTACCGCTGACGCCTGGGATCGCTTTCGGAGCACACGCTCATTGGCTACAACGGTGGTCAATTATTTTCGCCATCAGCGGTGACTGGTCAGTTTGGGACCTTATACAGTCGGATGTGGTCATTTGATGGAGTGGCCTGTCAAATGAAGCTTGTGGGATATATCGTCTTGTAACTCGAGACCCGAAGCACGCAATAGGTTGAGTGTGGTGACGATCGAAAGGCAGCAAATTCAACTTTCGAACAGTGTATTGGATGATCGGCGAAAAATGCAGCCCGGAGCTGACAGACAAGAGCAAAGTGCCGTGATGTGCGTGCGAGTGCGTGACGGCCCCTGTGTGAAAAAATGTGAAAAAGAAATTACGTTAATTAATCGAAATTAACACGATAAAGTCCCAGCCCTAGTATTAAGTGATATTATTTGTTTCCAAATATAGCCAAGAGTAAAGACCCTAACTCTATCAAAACAGCAGTCAACGTGTATATTTTCAGCACTACGTTTGTTTACCAACGATTTTAAGTGTTATTAGCTAAATATGAGCTTCTAAAAATCTCTGCGCATTGCACCAGAAAACGGATGATTTAGACATGAGGACAGGAAGCCACCATGAAATAATTTTAGTACTAAGAAAGAGGAGATCCAGGGCTTTCGATGGACATTAAATTTCATAAAATTACACTACCCAGCTCACACCAGCCGCAGACAATCAACGTGATATTACAAATATTTCCGCGAATTTCGTGTTTATATCTCATGGACAAACCTCAACATTATTGCTATAAAATACAACGTATATCGTTTCTTTACCTTTCTGTGAACGGGGAAAAAATGCATCTCAATCCGGTAAAAATGGCAAAGCTATGGACATTATACAAAAATTACAGTAGATTTCATTCACGGTCTTTGCTGGCCTCTAACGGATGCCTGGGCCCTGTTTCTTGTACCTGGATAACTGAGTTAGCCGGATAACTTTAACTGGATAACTGAGTTAGCCGGACTTTCCGGTTCCCTGTACGTGGATTTTCCAAATCACCATGACAACAGATCCAAAAGTTTGAGCCTGGTCGAAAGCAGAGTTTAAGTTCAAGTTAGCCGGATGAAGCACAGCCACGCCCCCGCAAAAAAGTGACAGCCCGTTTCCTGAAACTATTCCCACAGTCTACGATCTGCATTATACCATTCTGAATTACGTTTTTGTGCTCCATTCTTCCAGAGGGGGCTTTTGAAATGTAAAATAGACCCAAAATGCTGATACTAAATTCACTTTGTCCTAAATAATATATGTGGTTATTTTAATTGTAACTGGGATTAAGATGTCTGATGAGATGCGCTGTTTGACGGATTTGAGAAATTGAATGAGCCGTTGACGTCACATTAATGAATGAGGATAAAGAGATAAACTTCATTCAAAACAAAGGATATTCTAAACACGGGTCTCTCGTTCATTAATGTATAAACAATGAATTTATCCCATCTGGCACAGTGGTGCAGCGGTAGTGCTCAAGCCTGCCAACCCAGCGACCGGGGTTCAAAACCCGGTGTTTCCAATATGATTTTTTTGAATATAATATTAATGATTATACGCCAAAGTAGCCTGGTTTTAAGTTAAAATATTATAAATCTACATGCATTGAGGATGTCATTCTTTATATAGCTCTCAACGTGCACCAAATTGAATTATTCCTATATTGCAAAAAGAAGGAGACGACTAGGGTCTCGAACCCCGGTCGTCTGTGTGAAAGTCAAAAGAACAACCCGTTAGACCACATTGGAGATAAGTTAAAGATTGACTATACATCAATCAATGGGTAAGAGAGCCGTATCGTAATTCTGTATAACAGTTAACTAATTATTTTCGCTAGCAAGATCTCATTTGATTATTCAATCCAGCAGGCAAGTTTAAAGAAATATAATCTGATTGATTGAGGTAATGAGGGACTTAAAATTAGCCTATAGATAACGCATTTAACTTGTCGGCGAGGCGATTGAGCCGTATTGCAATCTGTCAATAAAGTCTTAAATCAATTAATCAATCAATGCCGTTAGAGAATCAGGATCTCTGCCATCGATACGTGCTGGCTTTTCACCTAAAGCGGCCGCGCGCATTTAGCCTGAGTCGCAAGTCTGGCTTGAGTTAACGAGACTGAATCCACCTTCGTGGAACAGGAAAATCCCGGCTTCAAACATCGGGTTAACTGAAGCTGGATAATGACATCTTGATCGACTTAGTTGAACCACGTACAAGAAACAGGGCCCTGGTGGTACTAAATCCAGATCTAACTATTCCATTGGAAAGAGGACATTTGGGCTGATCCATATAGATGTATGACATGGCCATAATAAGGTAATTTATAGGTCTGATATTATTATTATTATTATTATTATTATTATTATTATTATTATTATTATTATTATTATTATTATTATTATTATTATTATTATTATTATTATTATTATTATTATTATTAATTATTATTATTATTATTATTGATTTTGTGTGTGAGCTTGCCTTGAATATGTACATTTGTGATTATTTTTTCTTTTCCTTTTGTAAGTCCACACGGGTGTGTTTGATTTATCTGTAAACAAGACCGAAAAATAAACTTCATTCATTCATTCATTCATTCATTCATTCATTCATTCATTCATTCATTCATTCATTCATTCATTCATTCATTCATTCATTCATTCATTCATTCATTCATTCATTCATTCATTCATTCATTAATTCATTCATTCATTCATTCATTATAATTTATTACTATATTCATATTGAATGTGTCCAAATGGCAAAATCCTGTACTGCATCTACAAAAAAAACTGTAAATCATCTGCCCTTTGTTAGTTTTTCACTTTTGGTCAATGTTAGCATGGTGTTATTCACCGTCAAAAATGAAAAGAAAACGAATAATAATTTATATTCTGCTTTGGTTCATTACAATTTACTCAGGCATAGTAACAGACTATTTCTGACACTGGGAACACATTCCCTGAGGTCCATAGTTGTCCCTAGATAGCAAGAACATGCAAATTACCTTGTAGAAGTCGAGCAATCTTTCATTTACTTGGGTATGTACTTTTAGGTGCATTTTCAGAAAATAGGGCTAGGGCTTAAGAGGTTAAATACTAACAGAGAGAGAGAAAGATTCAGTTACTATTTCTCTAGTCTTTATCAAACATTCATATATTTAACATGTTAAGCATGACTTCATTGAAATGTGGGACAGTTTTCTTACAGTATGTAGCCCATTTTGTCAAATGAAGATATAGGCTATATTATTAGCAACGAGGATGCACATGGAGCTGCATGAATGAATGAATGAAATGAATGAAAACTTTATTTAACAGATTGCAGAATGGGTACAATACAGTACGGCTTAATACATACAATTGTTAAGGGGATGCAGACCTGAGAAAGACGTTTGTCTTGTTTCCATCAGGGTCCCCCATTTTCAATTCATATAGACATATATGACATACATGACATACAGATAGTCAGTACTGCTACATCTATACATTTATGACATACCAGATTTGCAAATACAGTACTTTTTGTGATACAGAAGGAGTCAAGAAAAGGGAGTATATACATTTGACGTAGAAACTGTACATTGGAGGAGGTTGGGTGGGGGGGGTTGTGTACATTGGGATATTGACAACCATACTGGGTAATTTACATTGGAGGTGGTTGGGGGGGGCACACTGTATAAACAAGTAACACTGTACATTGAGGGGGGGGGGGGAGGAGACACTGTACAAACAAACACAATTGTACATTGAACTATTGACAAAACCATACTAGGTAAATGACTGTACATTGGAGGGGGTTGGGTTAGGATATTTACAGGGGCCAGTGTTGAATTGCAGTCTCCCGTAGGTGTCCCTTGAGAGAGGTTTTGAAAGTGGGTAGTGATCCACATTCCTTTACAGCTTTGGGTAGGGCGTTCCACATTGATGTGGCATAATTGCGAAACGTGTTTAGTCCCTTATTTGAGCCGAATCTGGGTTTAACATGATTTGTGGAGCTCCCTCTGGTGTTGTGATCGTGGTATTCACTGACCTTTGGGAAGTATTTTGACATGTACATGGGTACCTTGGTCGTGTAGTGTATCTTGTAGACCAGGCCCATTGCAAGTTGTTGTACTCTGTCGTCTACTCTAAGCCATCCTAGGTTGTCAAAGTGGGCAGGGGTGAGGTGGGTTCTAGGAGTAAGGTCAAGCAGTAGTCTGACCAGTTTGTTTTGAGATGTTTGTAATTTTGTTTTTAGCGCCTTTGAGGTGCTTTGGTACCATGAGGTGCAAGCATAGTCGTAGTACCCCTGAATGAGTGCTCCTGCCAGAGTCTTCAGGGTGTTCTTGTTTACCAGAGAGGAGATCCGGTACAAGAATCGAGTTCGTTGGTTGACTTTTTTTATTACATTGGATGCCATTTTGTCACAGGAGAGATTAGCCTCTAGGATGGAACCCAGGTAGGTAATTTCATCTTTCCTTGTGACAATATTGTCACCCACTGTAACTGAGAAGCCGTCGGTCTTGCTGAGTTTGTTATTTGAACCGAAGAGAATGGACTCTGTTTTGCCCATGTGTAATGATAGTTTGTTATCAGCGAGCCATATGCAGATTCTGCCTAGTTCCGAGCTGAGGGTTTTTTCAACCTGTAACTTGTTCTTGTCAGAGACCAGCAGGGCTGAGTCGTCCGCAAACAGGAACAAGTTGCAGTCACAAGCTGACGACATGTCATTTGCATAAATTAGGAACAGTAGCGGTCCTAGTATGCTTCCTTGTGGAACACCACAGCTCACTGTGAGGGGGGGGGATAGAGTACCGTTTACCTCCACCATCTGTTCCCTCCCCTCAAGGTAGGATTGCATCCAGCTCACTGATAGACTATCAAAACCAATTGCTTTTAGCTTGTCAATCAGAATGGAGTGATTGACCGTGTCAAAGGCCTTTTGTAGGTCCAGCATGACCATGCCGCAGTATTTGCCTGCGTCCACCTCTTGTTTGATGTGGTCATTCAAATAGAGAAGGCATGTGTCAGTGGAGTGGGATGTTCTGAAGCCAGATTGGAATTCGTAGATTAGATTTTTTTCCGCTAGGTACTTTTCGACCTGTTCGTAGACTATTTTTTCCATGACTTTCGAGATGGAGGTGAGAATAGAAACAGGGCGGTAGTTGCCTGGGTCTAATTTGCTGCCCTTTTTGTGCAGAGGGGTCACCCTCGCAATTTTGAAGTCCTTGGGGACGTGTCCCTGTTTTATGGAGAGGTTTATTATGTGTGTGATGATTGGTGTGATGGCGGCTGCTGAGTCTCTGAGGAATTTGGAGGGGATGTTGTCATGGCCAGTGGCCTTGTTAGGTTGGAGGGCGCTCAGTTTATTGAGTACCTCATCTGTTGTTACCATTTCCAGCTTGAAGTCGTCCTTGCGGACCCCTAGGTTTTTGTAGTAAGCTACTATGTGTTCTACCCCATAAAGCCCTGAGTGGGAGGGTAGTTTGTTTACCAGTGTTGTGGCTATGTTTGTGAAGAAAATGTTTAAGTAATTGGCTACATCCAGCTTGTCTGTGATGAGCGTGTTGTCCGTTTTTATGTTTATGTTTGAGAATCTGGTTTTAAGTTTTTTACTGCATCCTAGTTGATTATTGAGTAATTTCCAAAGTTCACGTGGTTTGTTTTTGTTTTCCTCAGTTTTGTCATTGATGAAATTCTTTTTTGCAGTTTTGATCATGGAGTTTACGTCGTTTCTTAGTCTGTTTCTTTCTAGTTTGAGTTCAGTCACGTGGGCTTGGAGTTCACTGCTCGTGCTTTTAGTAAGCTTTGACTGACTTTTACGAAACTCAGAGCATTTTTTGTCTCTGGTTTTCATAGCGGCCAGTATTTCGGCATGCTCCTGGGCAGGTGTGCTCAGCGGGGATTGGATGAGGGAAGGAAAGGAAAGAGGACCTTTCACAAGAGCGCTGGTCTCTAAACGTTTGAGTTAACCCCTCCTTCGCCTAACACCTTCCAGATGAGCTGCAGGAGAGCAGTCATATGGCTATGTTATTATGATGCAAGAAGACAGTCTTACAGTTTAACTTTGAGTTAAATCCCCACACAGGGTTTCCATTAACACTTTCCATGCCACTCACGGGTTTTCTCAGAATTATTAATATCTTGTTGAAAGCCACTCACGAGATTTCTCTGATTTTTTTTCTTTTTTGCGATCTGAAATCATATTGCATCACGCGAGCCTACCCTACTCTAGCCGAGTGCCGCCGGCGATCAGATGTGGAAAAAAGCGCCCCCTATCGTCTCCCAGATGACATAAGGGATTTTGGAATGGACTCAATGAAAATGGATGGGGAAAAAAATCCTGTACTCCACATTTTCCAGTCCACTGATGCAGCCGGGGTTATCAGAGTTAATTCTGGAGCCTCTGAGCCCCGCGGAATCATGTGTTCTACTGTATCACGTTGGATCTATACACTTATCGATTTTTTCGAATGGTGATCAGGAATTGGAATATACCAGTTGGATACCATCTGATGTCAGGTAAGGAATCTATGTTATCAGTGTTAGGATAATCAGACTCATTTTGATGAAGATATAAGCTGTTTTGTGAAATGGGCTCTATCGGTTTCACTGTAAAAATCCAAGAAGAAATGAACACGGCGATTATCCGTGCGCGGCTCGAATGGGCATGCGTGTACGTATAATATTGATCATCTAGCGTTTATTTGAAAACGATTCATAAATAGGCCGACAAATATCAACGTTCTGGAATATTCCAGTAAAAGACGATTATCATAGAATGGCCCAGAATGGACTGTTTTTTACCTCAAACGGGTGCTTTTCAAAATGCTCTCAAACGGAAATGAAGCGATAAAAAACCAATCTGCCTTGACAGCACTGACTGGAAAAGGATTCTTTGATAAGCGACGGGCAGATTAGACACATAGCCATAATTTAAAACATAGATTAGGTGATATTAACGATAACATTGGCGCAGATGGTGGCATTCAAGCGCTAACTCTGGCGCCACCTCGTGGCACTGAAAGTGTTAAAGGAAGGAGAGGAACAGAGCCTTTTGTATCACAAAAAAAATTCCTCTCTCTAAATTGATTTAACTCACTGTAAAAACAAAAAAAACAAAAAAAAAAGCTGACAATGACAAAATAGGTGATTATTCTGTTAGAAGAAAAGGTATTTTCGTTTTGTATTGGCAAAAGTCCAAAGCGAATCACTGCGACCGGGAGTCGAACCAACAATGATTGTGGTCGCAGGCGAGTGCTCTCACCACTAGACTAAACATTTTCTGAAACCATATGTAATATTATGTACTTATTTGTAATACATTGTACACGTTAATATATTACTTATGGCTATAACATACTGTACCTTTGTCCTGTGGCCGATAAGTACTTTATTTACATATTTTAAATGAGATCGGGCTGCACTTTAACAAGAGGGTGAGGGTGAAGCTCACATACCTGGAGGAGAACAACCGCAGTGAGCTGTTTCACCTTCCCAGAGCCCAGGGGTCGGCCATTTGTTATGGGGCCCATCAGTAACTGACGGCCCAAATCTTGAGCTCGGGGTGAGACAGTCACAGTCACAGCCAACATTATTTCTCTTGTCCCTGGAGATACTAGTGTGTCCTCCTGATTGCATGGGGTGGGGCTGTCTACAGTAGCATGGCTTACCTTCTCTCCAAGTTTGAGTCAAATGAAATATGTTTCTCCAGGCTAAGTTAGAAGAGGCGGCTGTATTGAGTGCATGCAAGCAATCAAGGGCATTGGTGACACCTGTGCAACACAAAGCCGTGTAGAGGCTTGATTGACCACAATATTTTTTTTGTGACCAGGCACAGACTTGAGGTCTTATTGTCGAGCAATCTTCTAAATAATTGATTTTACATGATATGAAAGTACAAAAAAGTTTACCTTCAAAATAAGCCATCACTTACAAATCGGGTGGATACTTTTCAATCTATGTCTTATGAGCCGTGATGATAACACAATACCTATTTCAGAGTCACAGGCCTCAAAAGAGCTGGAGCCCTTTCTCTTAACTATGCATAGAGAGGCGGCTAGGTGGTGTAGTGGGCAAGGCACTCGCCACCAACACAGGAGACGCTGGGTTCGAGCCCAGCTCTCTGCGTTGCTACCAGCTTGGCTGGTTGCTCATACTAACACAATTGGCAGTGTTAGGGGTGGGAAAGCTGGTGGGTGGGTCCTGGTCGTTGTAAACAGCGACTTCTACAGTTCGGTCGGGGCGCCTGCACAGCGAGGGAAGGATCTGGAGGGAGGTAGTGTGACCTTCCACACGTTACACTCTCCCAGTGAGAGTCTGCGCTGCCAGGCTGGCTGCCGGCTGGCTGCACATGTGTCGGAGGATAGCATGTGATAGTCTCCGGCCTCCCGGACCAACAGTAGGGGGGGGGTGCGCAACAACCAGGAAGGGGGTTGGGAATTGGCATAACGACTAACAGTGGGATGGGAGAAAAATCGGAAAAAAGGAGGGGGAAAAAGGTAATAAAAAAACTATGCATAGAGACTACTTCACCCAGAAATCAATGTAACACCCCCCACCCCCCTACACACTTAACACCTTCCAGTCTGAGAGCAGTCGTTGTGGCTTTGCGCAAAAGTTACCATACAGTAGCTCAGCGAAGGAAGCTCTGATCAACTCTGGGTTTGTCTCTACATGTTCGGGAGACTCGGGTGCATTATACAAATTATGATTATGTCTCTACCACAACCACAGCCCGACCTGTGAGTGAATTACGCGAAGGGGAGCAACATATGGCAGGAGACTTATTTTACAAAAACTCGGGAGTGAGGCACGGGCGGAAGTGGCAATTTTACAAAAATAAAATACCCGGAAGACTAATGGGAATAAAATACATTTCATTTTAAACAACTTTATTCTTTCTTTGCGACCCAGTACCAAATGATCCACGTCCAGGTACCGGTTTGCGACCCGATGGTTGGGGACCTCTGCTATAGATCCCTCTCTCTATACTCCGTTATAATAATAATAATAATAATAATAATAATAATAATAATAATAATAATAATAATAATAATAATAATAATAATAATAATAATAATAATAATAATAATAATAATAATAATAATAATAATAATAATAATAATAATAATAATAATAATAATAATAATAATAATAATAATAATCATAATCATAATAATCATAATCATAATAATAATAATAATCATAATGCATTTTATTTATAAGGCGCCTTTCAGGACACTCAAGGTCGCCGTACAACAATTAAAAACAGTTCATTAACAATCACAATCAATTAAAAAAATTAAATCAGACATACGCCTGCTTAAACAGGTGGGTTTTGAGGTGGGTTTTAAATGGGATGATGGAGTCAATGTTCCTGATGTCGGGGGGGGGGGGGGGGGGGGGGGGGGGTTCCAGAGGCGGGGGGCAGAGCAGCTGAAGGCTCTTGACCCCATGGTGGACAGACGGGCTGGGGGGACGGTCAGGTTGATGGAGGAGGCAGACCTGAGGGACAGAGTAGGAATGTTGATGTGGAGGAGGTCGGACAGGTATGGAGGGGCGAGGTTGTGGATGGCCTTGAATGTATGGAGGAGGATCTTGTAATCTATGCTGTGTTTAATGGGAAGCCAGTGTAGTTGGCGTAGGACGGGGGTCATGTGACTGATGACAGGGGTTCTGGTTATTATACGGGCAGCAGCGTTCTGGACCAGTTGGAGCTTATGGAGGAGTTTGTGGCTGAGACCAAAGAGAAGGGAGTTGCAGTAATCTAAGCAGGAAGTGACAAGGGAGTGGACCAGGATTGCGGCGCTGTTGGGAGTGAGTGAAAGGCGGAGGCGGTTGATGTTGCGAAGGTGGAAGTAGGCGGACCGGATGGTGTTGTTGATGGAATCATACATAGGGTGCTGTCGAGGACGACTGTTGACCTGGGGGGAGGGGGAAACCAAGGAGTTGTCTATGGTGAGGGTGAAACTGGGATGATTTGTGAGTGTGGACTTGGAGCCAATGAGGACTATACCTCTGTTTTATCACTGTTTAGTTTGAGGAAATTTGAAGTGAACCAGGATTTGATTTCCTGTAAACAGGCACAGAGGGAAGAGGGAGGAAGGATGGAAGTGGGTTTGGAGGAAACATAGAGCTGGGTGTCGTCCGCGTAACAGTGGAAATTGATGTTGTATTTACGGAGAATCAGACCAAGTGGGAGGAGGTAGATAATGAAGAGGATAGGGCCAAGGACAGAGCTCTGGGGAACACCGGAGGAGAGGGGGGATGGATGGGATGTGAATGATTTTAACCGAATGAACTGAGTACGACCAGAGAGATATGAGTGGAACCAGTCTAGGGATGTGTGGGAGATTCCAATGGAGGCTAGTCGGTTTAGGAGGGTGGAGTGAGATATGATGTCAAATGTGGCGCTCAGATCGAGGAGGATGAGGATGGATAATAGTCTGGAGTCATCTGCCAACAGGCAGGCCACGTGAGCGGATCGGCGCGGGCGTGAAATCCGATTTTTGCTCTAGACGGCTTGTTCCGCTCCGCTAATCGCTCATGTTGACCCCGCCCCCAAGTCGCTCACTGCTCACCTTGAATCGAGTGCTCCCCGCTCCCCGCTCCACATCGCTCTGCAGATATTTTTAATTTTTTTTGGAGCATGGTGTAAATTAGCTCAAACTACAACAGTCTACACCCCCTGGGCCCCTTAACAATTGTTTGTATTGAGCCGTATTGTAATTGTACCCATTCTGCAATGTTAAATAACGTTGTTTATCCATTCACTAGCTCTACTAAGCGATGATAGCTAGCCTAGCCACAATGCTATGGTCGCTGCCATTAACGTTAGCATGTAAGCTAACGACAACAACAATGGCGTCATATACTTTTTCTAACAGGATGTGAGTGACGGTTCACCCTTCTCATTGGTTGAAAATGGCCTTCATGTTTGTACATCGCCATCTGTTGCTTTGGCATTGTACTACATGTATATTACATCAGTGTTAAACCACTGTGAGCGGCCCGGAGTGGATTGGAGCGGAGGAGAACTCTCGCTCCGGATGTCGCACCGACCCATTTTAAAACCCACTCCTTGCTCACGTCAAAACCGCCCGCTCCGCTCCCCGCTCACGTACACTGCCAACAGGAGGTCATTAGTGATTTAATTATTTAATTATGTGCAAGCTTACAGACTTGCGGAGCGCGTACTGGAGTAGATGCCTTATTCTATGCGCACTGCCAGCCAACCTTTATGCGACGGAGAGATACACTTTCAATTTTGATGGAGAGAGATAATCTCCCAATTCAGATACAATTGAACACAAACGGTTCCAAAGATATGAATGTTTCTCTGCATATTTTCACACCGCCAACAAAGTACTGTTGTCTCGGAATGGATTTTGGTGCCAGCTGTCATTTCTGTGCGTCTCCTCCGACACCTGAGACAGAAAGTATACGTCTACCCTCCGAAGCCACTACCCTCCGACACAACTGTTATTTTTTCACAGAGCGAGGAAAATAATACTGTTGGACAATCTAACAATAATTAACACATTTACAAGTCATATTAACCCTTTCACTGCCACACTACCAAACGGTTAACCCTTTCACTGCGACAATACACAGAAGGTTAACCCTTTTACTGCCACACGACAGCCGACCGTCGGTTGTGTGATAGTAAAGGGTTAACCTTCTGTCGTGTGGCAGTGAAAGGGTTAAGTTTTGCAAATAAGGAAACAGATAGAGAACATTTCAAAGCACAAAAAATTGCCAATATCTAAATTGTGGTGTTGCCGGGATTGGATCAGACAGCCAGGGGTGTAGCTCCAGATTCTGGGCCCCATGAAATAATGTATTTGTAGGCACCCAGTGAATGCGAGCGCGCGTCAGAGCGCGAGCGGACATTTTTTTGGCAATTTTTTTATTGATGAAAAGGCATAATATGGTTTTTACCTATACATTCGGATCAGCAGTTCAGCACCTGCACTGTTGGTGGGTGAGCCTAGTAAAGGATGTCGCATTGTGTTCATCTTCAATGAATGGACCAATGCAATAGTCTACCAAAGCCCCCCCTCTCTCTCTATATATCACTCACACACACACACACACACACACACACACACACACACACACACACACACACACAAACATAGTATCAATGAGAGCATCAATAATACACCTGAGTGATGTCTAGTAAAAAAAAAAAAAAAAAAAAAAAAAAAAATTTGGGCTCCCCCCCCAGTGCTGGGCCCTTGGAATCATCCTAAGCTACCCCCCCCCCCAGCTACGCCCCTGCAGACAGCTAACAACACCACAGTGTTCCCCGTCAAGAAGTGCACGCGGTGAACAAGACCGCCTGCCGATATGAGGCTGGGAAATATTTATTTCTTTTTTTTACATTTTCTTTTTTTAAACATACACATAAACATAACAACATAAAATTAGATATACAAGCATTAATTAACAGTACACATCCAATTAAATCACCATTTAAATAAATGTATTATATGAGATATATACCTAATACCTGCTATCTAATACCCTACACACATATGCTCTCGCTTGCTCCTATCAAAGAAATTTGATAATTGCTGGGACACTTCTTTCCAGAATATCTTAACTGGTGGGCAATCCCAGTACATGTGCATAAATGTACCCTCCTCCCCTTTTGTACATAAGGAGCATCTGGAGTCTTGTTTAAGTCCCATTCTGTTCAATCTTATAGGAGTCAGGTATGTCCTATGAATATAGTTAAGATTGATTTGTTGATGGTCCGGGTTATGTGATGCAAGTCGAACGTTTGCCCAGGCTTCTTGCCAATAAAAATTTATTTCCAGGTCTGGTACAGTATATCCCTCCTCCAGACTGAGTCTAGGGGGAGGATTCCATACGAGGACAATAGTAATTGATGATAAAAATCTGATACAAAACCTCTCGATGTCTCTCTTTCATAGAAGTATTTGTGGTATCTGTGGTGTTCAATTGGTATCCTTAATGGGACTCCATGAGCCTTCAAACATACCAATAACTGTGCGTAAAAATAATATGTGGATCTGGTGAGATAAAAATGTTTATGTATTTCTTCATATCTACAAAAACCCAGTTTGTTGAAAACATCTCCTAATGTGTGTATGCTTTTCCCATTTAGGGTATCTTATAGGTCGTTTTCCAATCAGGAGTGCATTGTTATTGAATAGGGGAGTATGACTATGCCATTTATGTGGGTTCGAATTTTTTTTTTGTGTTTCATGCCATATCCGGATCGCATGAGTAATAATGGGGCCAAATTTCAATTAGCATTGCTTAATTGATAGTTTGGTGTATACTATGTCCTGCAGTCTATGTGCTGCTACTATATTTACTTCAAAATTTCTCCAGGATACTGATGCTTGGGAATCAAACGAGGTTGTCAGTGGTCTTAAGACTTAAGACTCAGAAGAAGCTTCTATCCCCAGGCCATCAGGCTGCTTAACGAACAATGAATACTACACAACAACAACCATCAAACGCACATAGCACACACATCCACACGCACACACTCACTTTAAACAAACACACTGTAGCACCCACTCCCCACACTTTATAGCACACACTCACTTTAAACAAACACACTGTAGCACCCACTCCCCACACTTTATATTTATTGATGAAGGATTGCACTACAACTCGTACACCTTACTGTAAATTGTACCTAAACTGTACCTCATCCCATTTCTGCATTTCTGCTTTGCACTATATAATATTGTACATTAGTACACTGCATAGTATTGTATATTATATGGTAACTCAGTTACGTCTAGTCTGCATCGAACATTGTACATATGTCTATACTGAACACTGTGACCTCATTTTCTACTTCTAATTTACATGCTATACTATGTTATTTGATACTATCTTGTCTAGCACAGTCTCTGGAGCGTAACAGTAAGAAGCATTTTGTATGAAAGTATTCTGTACTTCTGTATGAAAACTATTAAAGAAACTTGAAACTTGAAACTTAAAGTGTACGCCTTAAAATAGTGGTAAAAATCTGGAAATGCCATACCTCCATCGGCTTTGTTTCTCTGTGCGGTGGATCTTTTTATACGTGGTGGTTTGTTGTTCCAAATAAATTTGTATGCGGTAGAGTGTAATTTCTTCCAGTAACCATCTGGAGGGGGTAACGGTAGCATTGAACTAATGAAGTTGATTCTAGGTAGGACATCCATCTTAACTATTGATACCCGTGCCTGAACTGAGTTTTTAAGTTTTGACCACCTGTCAAAGTCGTATTTGATCTTATTTTGGATTTTTATTTAATTGTACTTCACCGTTGGCTTATAGTAGGGAATACTTCAACTCCCAAACATCTAAAGTGTTTAACCATTGGTATTTCTTCTGGAAGGAGTATATTTTTTGCAGGAGCATTAAGTGGAAGGAAAGCCGACTTTGGCCAATTTATCCTAAATCCCGATAGACTGCCAAATTCATCAATCAACTTGAGAAGATGAGGCATTGCGGTGTTAGGGTTTTGCATGAACAGTATTACGTCGTCCGCATATAAACTAATTTTATGTTGTGTGCCCTTGATTGCGATTGGTTCTATGGATTGGAATTGTCTTATATATTGTGCTAAAGGCTTTAATGATAAATCGAATAGTCCGGGACTAAGAGGGCAACCCTGTGAGCGTGATACCGGAAAGATTTCGGAGGTGATTATACCTGTTGTAATCATGGCCAATGGGTCTTTGTATAATACTTTAATCATATCAATGAATCCTTTCTAATCAACCCCATCCTTTCTAATACTGCCCATAGATAAGACCATTCCAACCTATCAAAAGCTTTCATCGCATCCAGGGACAGCATCGCCTTAGGTGTGGTGTCATCCTTGCTGGCATCTAGTACGTGTAGTAATCGTTTTATATTATCCGTGATCAAGCGGCCTCTTATGAAGCCAGTCTGGTCCGGATGAACTAAAGACGTCATATGCTTTTGGAGTCTGATGGCTAATACCTTAGAGCAGGGGTTCCCAAACTTTTCAGGCCGGGTCCCAGAAAATAAGGCGTCAGAGAGCCGCGGCCCAATGCACATCGTCTGGCTTTTTTTTTTTTTTTTTTTGTCGGGCGACCGATTTTTTAAGCCAAATATCACTTCAATCCTATTAAGTTAGTTCAAGTTAGTTATTCATTTATATGTGCTATTTATGAGAGGGCTAACTTGTTGCAAAATAATAATGATAATAATAATAGCCTCATTAAAATACTATTGTTGCTTCGGTTGTTTTCAGCGTTTTATGTGCATAATCTGTTATTTAGTTTGAAATGTTCGTTGAAATAAGTAGATTTTTCGTTTTTGTTTATTTATTAAGTTAATATAAAACCATATAGTCACATTTTAGAATACAATAGAATATAATTTTAGAATACAACTAGAAACACTGTCCTGGCCTGCTTCTAAGTTCAGTGGCCTGACAAAAAAAAATTAAATAATAAAAAAAAAAAAAAAAAAAAAAAAAATGTTTTTTTTTATTTTTTTTAATTTTTTTTAATTTTTTTTTAAATTATCTCGCGGCCCATCCGTGGCTGCTCGCGGCCCACCTTTGGGTCGCGACCCCGACTTTGGGAACCACTGCCTTAGAGTACTGTGCTTGATATCGGTTCCGAGGAGGCTTAAGGGTCTGTAACTACCGCAATCGGTGGGGTCTTTGTCTTTTTTAAGGAGGACTGTTATGAGTGCAATATTGTCGTTCTTATGGAAGTTCCCCTCCTTGATTGAGTATAAAATCATATTAAGTAATAGGGGTCCAATTACGTCCCAACATGAGAGGTACATTTCTGGTGGGATACCGTCTCTTCCAAGAGCCCTACCACTTTGCATTTCAGATATGGCCTCCCTAAGTTCATCTAGTGTGATGGGTGTTTCTAACTGTTTAGCGCCATCCTCTGATAGTTTGGAGAGGTTAATTTGATTAAGATATGTGTCCATTTTGTTTTGATCAAAGGTCGTTTCTGATTTATACAAGTTGGAGTAGAACTCTTTGAATGTCTCGTTGCGTTGACTCTTAACCGCATAGCTAGTAGGTGACTTGGTTTAGAACCTTGAGAGTAGTGCTGTACGTATTTGTACTTCAGATTGTTGTTTATAAATGGCGTTAATCTCTTTTTTTAGCACATTCATTTGAGTTTCCAGTCGAACCGAGTAGTTGTATTGTAAATAAGAAAATAACGTAGAGTAAAGCGTTTCCAGCTCTGTCAGTTTTGAGCAACGATTCTTGCGTATTTTGGAGGAAAAGCACCCGGTAAAATCCTTGATCAATCCCTTTACCGACATCCATAATATTCTGGGGTCCTGCACCGATTTTGCATTCTCCAGTAGGAATACAGAAAGAGCTTCTTTGAGTTGTGTAATGAATTCCTTGTTATTCAGCAGTATCGAGTTAAATCGCCATCTTGGGGCTCGGGATGCCAGTATACCGAATGATCCTTTTAGGGGTAAGTAACAGTGATCTGATAGTGCATTGGGTACCATTTCCACGTCATAGTTATCAAATAGTCTCGGGGATGCAAAAACATAATCTATTCTGGAAAGTGTGTTATGTCTTGCAGATCGACAAGAGTACTTCCGGGTCGTGGGGTTGAGTGATCGCCATAGATCATTTACACCTGTATTCTTCGACCAATCCTTTAACGCATTAGATGAATTTTTCTGTTTGTTGGAAAAGGTGGGATAAGATTTATCCATCCCAGGATCCCAAATGGCATTAAAATCCGCACCAATTATAAATGAGTATTCAGGAAGGTCTAACATTGTTCTGGTAAGTGTAGTGTAGAAATTAGCTTCGTACAAATTTGGGGTATATACCGCTACCAATGCTATTTTCCTATTCCTGTGTACAATCTTAGCTATGGTTATCCGACCATCTGCATCAGACCATACTCCCTTCAATTCAATATTCAACTTCCGTTTCACGACTATAGCAACTCCACGGGTTCTCGTTCCAAATGAAGAGTGACTAATGTTATGGTATATGTTGTCCGCTAACGTAGCTTTGTCTTCCACTAAAATGTGCGTTTCGCTTAGCAGAGCCACGTCAACCTGTTTGTTTTTCATCAGTGTGAGCACGCTTTTGCGTTTATGTTGATTATTTATTCCCCCAGTATTCCAGATCATTATATTCAAACTAGCCATAATCTATACATGTTGTTGTGTAGTTGTTGGTAATGCTTCTGGAGTGCGAATCCACAATGGATATACATCCAACTATTGAGGTCCCGTTGAGAGAACGAGCTTAAAAACATACATATATATAAATAATCCCCTAAATCCCCCTCCCTCAGAGAGTCGTACAGGACTGTGTTCCATAGACACAACCTTCGCGTATAACTCCCTCCCTTAAACCACCGGATTGCCCAAAATGAGCCTCTTAACCTTAACTTTCCTATGCTAATTGCCATAGGATCTAAAACTTTCATTCTAATTTAATAGAATGTCACTCTTGGTCTAGCGCCTTCCCATTAATGTAATAAAAATAGTGTGAAAAATGAAAAATATACCTCCATTGGTATATTTATTTGAACCTTCTACTAACATGTATATGTTGGAACCTTCAGAAAAAAGAGAAAAAGAAAAGAGAGAAAATAAATAAAAAATAAAATAAAAAACTAAAAAAATAGATTTTTAGAACTAAATTATGCAAATCCCTAAAGCAGTGGAGCAATTGCTTAAAATATTTAAATAACTTTGTCAGGCTTATACCTTTAGATGAGGATGAGGTTTTTAAAACCTTGTATGCAGTTCGTCCCCCGACAAGTGTGGGCGTTAAACCGTTATGAGGGTTTATTGAACTTCCATATCTGGTTCATATGCATATACATACCGGATGTTATTGTTCACAGGCCTTCATTGTAGGAGTACAGTGTATTCTAGAAAGTTGTAGAATACCCTTGTATATTTGTAAACACTGATGTTATGTTCCAGAATATTCTTCCTGTCCAAGAGCTATGTCCTTCTAGTGTTTTTCAGTATATTCCAGTATGTCCCTGAACGGTCGAAAGAAGAATCCAGAATGTTCCAGAGTGTTCCCAATGTCAACGTTAGATTATTTCCTGCACAAAAACCAGAAATCTATAAATATGGTGCCTATCATTTCGTATTAAACTCTTTGTACCTCAATGTTGCCTACAGGCTTATTTGCTGTCGCTTTTGTAGTTGAGCCGTGGCAAAGTCATTCTAATAAAAATAACAAAAAATAAGAAAAAGAGATGAATAAGCTTGTCTTCTGAGACGGGCCTATGGTGCGTTCGGCCCCGGGGGGCCGGTATCATGTTGCTTCATGTATTCTTCGGCGTCTTCAGTCGAGCGTAACCCGAATCTTTTTCCATCTTCCCCCACAATGGAGAGAGACGCTGGGTAGCGAATGCTGGGTTTGAGTTTCCTCCTGTAGAGTTTCTGCAGCACTTCTTTGTAAGGGGCACGTCGGGTTATAGCCTCCCTGCATAAATCCTCGTAGAACGACACTGGTTTGTCATTATATTTCAGTCTCCCCATTGATTACGTGCCTCTCTGATGATCGTGTCTCTTATTTCTGTTTTGCGCAGAGTAGCAATGATACCTCGTCTTGTTGCCGTTGGGGTCATGTGTACCGATTCTATTACAATGGTCCACTAACGGCACTGTGGGGAGGATTTCTTTACCTAGAATTTCAGCTAACACTGTTGGAAATGTGTCGTCTGTGCATTTGACTGATTCATCCAATCCCACAAGACGGACATTATATCTACGGTAGTGACGTTCGGTCTCGAGCAGCCTCTCCATTGCTTTCTCTTCGTTGTCTTGTATTTTCTTCGAAAGCGTTTTGTCCACCTGTTGTATCTCCTCCGCTAGCTCCATGAATCCATCGTGAAATGCCTTCTTGTTCTCCTCGACTTTCAATGTGATTTTGATCACAGTGTTTTCCACTGCAGTAATACGCTCGGTTTGATTTGCGGCCGCTGTTTTAACCTCTTCGAATTTAGCATCGATGTGTAATTTGAAGGCGTCGATGTGTAATTTGAAAGCGTCAGCCTTGGCATCCGCCTTGACGTCCGCTTTATCCATCCAATCCTTTATCAGGTTAGTCAGAGACTTGAAATCGGGTGGTGTATTCTCCATGCCTGTATCAGTTGAGGTTGTAAGAGCGTTGGGAGTCGCGGCGGTATTGTCGGATATTTTCTTCTCAATTTCCACTGCTTTCCCTTTCACGAAGCTCGTCCCCGCCGGTGCCGTTATATTGTCGTCTGCTATCTCCCTTCCGGGGCAAGTCGTCATCGGGACCGTTATATTATCAGCTGCTGTCTTCCCAACGGGGCAAGTCAACACCGGTGCCGTTGTACTGTCTACTCCGTGTCTCTTTCCAGTCTCTTTCTTGGGAAATATTTTTTTCATAATCTTTTTTTAAAACCCAGCTTGACGCTGCCTGTGCCTCTGGGAGTCTGTGAAAAACATCTATACCACATGCCGGACATGAAGAGACAGTGATGCAGTGCTACCCTGTGACATCTGCTGGGTAGCACAGTGGTTAGCGCTGTTGTCTCAGCAAGAAGGTTGTCTTCCTCTCTCTCTCTCTCTCTCTCTCTCTCTCTCTCTCTCTCTCTCTCTCTCTCTCTCTCTCTCTCTCTCTCTCTCTCTCTCGCTCTCTCTCTCTCTCTGTCTCTCTCTCTCTCTCTCTCTCTCTCTCTCAAAAGAACAACTCTAACAAAGAACAAACAAAAGATATACTGTAACGTCCTTCTCAGCCCTCTCACCATCACAATATGCACCTTGGTGAAGACCACACAATGCCTGCTGTCATAACTCACAAAGAGGCACACACATGGATAAGTGCACGTACACACACTCGTGTGTGAGAGTACAGTCACTTGCCCTGTCTTCTTGGACATGGAGGAGGTACAGTACTACATTCATACCTCATTTGTATTTGCACCTTACTTAGACTGTACCTAGGTTGTACTTTAGATTGTATATTGTACTGTATATTGTATATATGTATATTGTATATTCCTCTTTACTTACTTTTTATTACTTACTTTCTTACTTACTTTTTTTACTGCATGCAGCACACTCTCAGGGGCTCATACAGAACCAAGCATTTCACTGTAAATTATGTGGATTTTATTGTGATAATTAATAAACAAACTTGAACTTGAACTTGAAACAGTAGCGTAGCGTACAGAGTGGTACAAGTAGATGACAGCCAGGGTTTTAAAATAACCCATAATTTTTACTGAAAGGTTTCACTCCAGTTGAGATATTTCTGATGAATTGAGGACTCAGGGCCTCAAGCCATGTCACGTTGTGGCACTTTGCTCTCGTCTGTCGGCTCTGGGCTGCATTTTTGATACATTGTTGGAAAGTTGAATTTGCCGTCTTTCGATCGTCACCACACTCAACCTATTGCGTGATTCCATTCTCGAGTTACAAGACGAAACATCCAGCAAGCGTCATTTAACAAGCCGTTCTGACGAGTGACCATGTCCGGTTGTGAGCAGTCCTGAACTGACCAGTCACCACTGATGGCAAAAATTATTTACCACCGTTGTAGCCAAGGAGCATCTGCTCCGAAAGTGATCCCAGATGGGCACTGACAGTGGGGGAAGTTGACACAATAAGACGAAGACGCCCATTGTTTTGATGAGAGCCTCTGAATAAATGGGAGCGGATGGCCATTTTGGATAATCATGCCAGATTTTTACTGGTACTGGATGCCGCCATTTTCTTTGTAGTCCTATGAGGGACTACTCTTATTTTTGGGATCATACTGTATCTCATGGGTCGAACAAACCTGAATGTTATTGCCTATAAATAGAATGTAGTTCGTTTCTTTACCTTTCTGTGAACGTCTAGCAATAAATCGTGTTGCAATCTGATGAAAAATGGCAGAGAAATTTACATTATAAAAAAGTAACTGTACTTACATTATATCCCTAGATACCAAGAACATGCAAATGGTCCATGTAGAAGTCCAGCAATCTTCCATTTACTTGGGTATGTACTTTTAGGCGAATTTTCTGAAAATATGGCTAGGGAGGTTAAGAAGAAAGATTTATTGCACCATGACATGAGCCAGTTGGCACCTTGCATGGTAGTCTTAATTTGTTAGATCATCTGGACAGTGGCGGCCGGTGGGTACTTCGCCACTAGGGGCGCTATACCAAACATTTTGCAAACATGTACAGTACAGTACCACGCAACAGACTCATGGCAAGACGTGAGCGATTCGACTCACGCTCACGGCAATGAATCGGCTCTTATGAACGAGTCGCTCAGCTGTTACTACAACAACACACAACCAGTCAAATAAAGTATAGTCTAGACTCTAATTCACAACTTGAAACACAATATATAAATAGAAAAGTTAGAAACAAAACTCGCCCGTCTCCAAACACAGGCAGATCTCTCCCTCTCTCCTTCTCTCTCTCACACACAGCGCGACGTGGAATCGATTCGTTACACAATCAGACCTATTATATACCAAGAATAACTTCAGTATGAGTACAGGGCTGTACACATATTTTGCATATTGTTAAACGAGCCAAGGCTAGCTATTAAACTATCGATATGAATCGAAAATCTGGGACCCTGATGTAAACAAGACAAACGTCTTTCTCTGGTCTGCATCCCCTTAACAATTGTGCGTATTGAGCCGTACTGTATTGTACCCATTCTGCAATCTGTTAATAAAGTTCTCATTTATTCATTCATTCAAACATAGACGATATTGAACAAGCCATAATCCACGTATTTTCAATCCGAGAGAGCTGCAGTAGTTAAATCAATGAGCCATCGACATAGTCAGTGTGGTAACGTTAATATTATTGCATCCAAGATTGATACACGGCTGGCTAGGCAGTTGGTAGTCATAGTCTTGTGTTATAAAATAAATAAACAATCAGCAATGTCTCGCTTCATGAATGGCCAGCAGTAGCCTAACAGTACTGCTCCTAAAAAAAACTATTTACAAACGTTAACGTTAACCACAGAGAGAGAGAGAGAGAGAGAGAGAGAGAGAGAGAGAGAGAGAGAGAGAGAGAGAGAGAGAGAGAGAGAGAGAGAGAGAGAGACTCACTGTTTAGTTGAAACGTCCAGGGCAGGAGAGCTTGATAAACGTGTATAATCCACTGATGATGTATTCCAGACCACTGTCCACTGTAGTCTGTCTCCAGACTGCATCCGCCATATAGCTTGTTAGCCAAGTGTTAGCTCGTTAGCACAACACAAGTACATTCCTTTGTCCATTTCCGCTCGAACAGACTGCAAACTACCTGGCGTTCTATCGCCATGCTCTAAGACAAACTCTAACCTTAACCAACTTTGAAAGAGTGCCTAAGCTTAACAGTCACGGCACGCTCGTCTAAGACAAACAGCTGCCTGCATCATTCTCACAACAACACAACTATCTCCACCGACCAACCTAGGAATAACCTAGAATTGGAACATTAGAAATTGGATTCGGCCAATCAGAGATCGTCTCTGTGAAATTCTGCTACGGAAAAAAATACTGGCGTCGGCCAATCAGAGAGCGTCTCCGCGAAATGCGGCTACAGATATTCTTGACGCTACTGGCTAGACCGCTTCAAATCGCGCCCGGATTCCAACATAATAGTCATTATTTCAACGCACAACGCGTTATGCACTGATTGGCTGTGACGGATACAGCGATCAAACTGTGACGCGCACTCAGAGCGCTATCGCGTATAGCCCGGGCCGAGAAATACGAAAAAATAAAAAAAATAAAAAAAACGTGATGTCACTTCCTGCTCTGGAAAACGAGTGTTTTTTAATTGCGATAATAACGTTATATTGTGCATTGGAAATACAAACATACTTAAAATGAGTAAATATTATTCATTTTAACACTTTAACTGCCGGAGGTTAAATTCATGATATACCATCCGTTGCCAGCTCTATTTAACATGGAGAAGTTCCCCTTCTTTGCAGGGCTATAACTTTTTAAATTCTATTGCTAGATTGCCATTATTAGGGCCCATTCAATGTCCTATATGTATTGTTCATTGTGTAGCAACGTTAAACTTTTTCATTCACATATTCATAGTAAAATATGGTCTAAAGTATAAGTATGTTTTCATCTCTTTCTGCAGCTTTCTCCAGAACGTGATTTATAGCCCCAAATGCATTATATTGATGATGAAATACAGTTTGATAGCAATCGGCGTGATATAAAAAATTCCAACTGGACGTACTTCTGGAAGTTACTACACGTCATCTGATGTTGACCGGATGGGCGAGGGGCGTTTATAATTCCGTGGGCAGCGTTATACCATTCATCTAATGTGGGTCAAATGTTCATCATAGCAGTTAGTATCGAACACGGTAATAATAAACTCTAAAACTCACCCCAGTCTCCTCGGGCCGTTGGGCGATCAGCGTGGAGAAGACAGTTTTCAATTATGGGATGTCGAAATACCGGATCTATTTCCAGGTTGTATAATAGTATATACGTCTAAATCATGTGTTTATCGAGTTATTGGCAACGGATCGCTATGTATTGTGTCGAGCTCGAGTCCCGGGACCTATAGCGAGTGCCCGGAAGTAATATGGGTGATCACCACTTCATCCACATGACTTCCTGTTTGGGCAATCTGCCGATCGGCCACCAGATGGCGCTCTTGAACCGCTAGAGGATTGTGAGGAGATCAGAACTGTGTGTGAAGGCTGCAGAGGGAAAATATGATTCCGATCACAGATTTTTGAAATATTGATATCAAAGACGAGTTACGGCGTCCTAGGCAACTTGAGCATGGCTAGGAAAGACGCCTAAACACGTTTTCGGCACTTAAAGTGTTAAACATGTTTATATTATTTATAGGGCTATAAAACTAAAAACTAAAAACTTATTTTTCTTGTTCTCTCATATAACCAGGGTAGTTCCTGAGGGGGGGGCGGCGCCCGAGCACCCCTAGTGGCGAGCCGCCACTGCATCTGGAGGGAAGTGTGTATGCCTAAGTCAAAACATTTTATACTTCTCCTCATTGAAAGTATATTTTTAGTAAAGTGTGTTAAACGCTTGTATAAATATATGTCCACCCTTATGTACTTTTCTTATGAGTCACGGATGGGGAGGGGGGCCCAGAAACACCCCAGGGCCCAGAATTTCTGTGTCCGCCCCTGCTCCCACCCACATGACTTGAATGCAGCATAACGCCAGAGTAATTTATCATGACTGACAGCCACAGTTCACTAATCACTGACCTGCTTCACCTGTGAATTAATTAACTTTATATTTAGACAGAGACAATGACAGCATTACCATACAAATTAATTAAATTAATATTTAGACAGACACAATGGAAGCATTACCATGCAAATGCTATAGTACACACTGTGATCCACCTAGACACATCCACACACACACACACACACACACACACACACCGGTGCACACACACAGGTGCACACACACACACACACACACACACACACACACACACACACACACACACACACACACACACACACACACACACACACACAGTGCGCCAAGTACCGGCACTTATCTATCACCCTAGTCTTTGCATAAAAATAGCATAGTAATAGCATAACAAAGAACGAGAAGTGTCCTTCTGTAAACTGTAAGTTACATTGTTAATTTAGTTTGTATTTACTTTTCTAGTTTGAGTTAATTCAATTAAAGAAATTGTAACTACAATATTGTATCTACAATTACATTTAAAACATTGTTTGTTTTTCAACCATATCTGTTGACAATATAATTTCTTTATATATTGAAGGCTACATCCTGCTACCTTTTTCAGCTTCTCTATTTCAAGGCAATATTTACAAAAACGAAACTAAAACTAGTAATTTCCTATACAAACATGTTTCCTACTATTTATGCATAATAATCATCTGTTCTGTGCGCACACGAGGGAACATGTATGTGCATGCGTGCGCAGGAGTGCGCGTGCACGTGGCATCATTTAAACAGAGTACATGCACTTCTGATATTACGACTGCACCCCTGGCTGCACGTTAGCCTAGCTGAGCACAATGAATGGAAGCGGTCAGTGCCAGTTAGCCTAGGCATTGTCCAACTAACACCTCTCCCGGCACTGTCCGCTTCCATTCATTGTGCTCAGCTGCTAAGCATCCTCTCTCTCTCTCTCTCTCTCTCTCTCTCTCTCTCTCTCTCTCTCTCTCTCTCTCTCTCTCTCTCTCTCTCTCTCTCTCTCTCTCTCTCTCTCTCTCTCTCTCTCTCTCTCTCTCTCTCTTTCTCTGTGTCAATGTCACTGTCTCTCTCTCCCTCTCTCTCCCTCTCTCTCCCTCTCTCTCCCTCTCTCTCCCTCTCTCTCCCTCTCTCTTCCTCTCTCTCCCTGCTACCGTTCAGAAACACACTGGCATGTTAGTCATGTGGAAAACTGGAAGACAGATTTCACAAACATTGAAAATAAAGACTGATATGATTGTCTATGTGTGTGTGATTGTCTAGGAAATATCTTAATTTCTTACTCACCCATCAACAACATCATTGGTAAGAAATAGGGCTTATAGTCTAGATGGAAACATAGGTCCACCTGCATTTTTTCTCCATATACTGATGATCCTCCTCTACCATGTCAGCATGACCAACTTCTCTATATACTGGTGATCCTCCTCTACCAGAAAGTAGACATTGAATGCCTGCCTCCCCCCAAGGTCTGTCTCATCCCACATGTACAGCGAGCCAACTTCAGAGTCGCCTGCTACAAAAGAGCAGAACAGCCTATATTCAAGAGGGCCAAAGCCTATGATCAAAGTATGGACTGGTAAAAACAATGGATGAGGAGGTGTTAGAGCTTGTCTGGACAGTTGGACCCATCCTCTGTCCTTCTCTTTTTGTCCATATGTCCAAGTCCCAATCCTGGTAAAGAGTCACAGTCTGATGCATTAAATGGCTTTTATTTTAGGCTCATAAATAGACACATCACCATGCAAAACCGTATTACCACCAATTGCTTCTAATTTCTGGTGGTCATTATTTCTGACAAATTGATGATGGAAGCTGGTCTCCACATTGTCCAGAGCCCTATAGCTGCAGCCTGCAAGAGGAAGAACAACAATAATAATAATAAATAATGGATTGGATTTATATAGCGCTCTTCTCTGACTGACTGTTGCTCTGACTCAGAGCGCTTCACAGAATCCATTATTCGTTCATACACAGTCATACCGGTGGTGGTAAGCTACAATTGCAGCCAGAGCTGCCCTGAGGCAGACTCACGGAAGCGTGGCGAATAATCAACGCCTACGGCCCCTCCGACCACCACCAACATTCATTCACATGCATACACATTCATACGAGGCAAGTAGGTTAAGTGTCTTGCCCAAGGACACAACGACAACACTAAGATAGAGATCATCTGAGAAAGTGTCTTATAGCTTTTTTCAACCCTTATTTAAACAGGCAAGTTGACTAAGGACATCGTCATTAGTCACTAAGGACATGCAGAGAAAGGGTATACATGCTCATACAGATTCAATCAGATTCAAACAATATGACCAACAGTCAACACTAAGGAATTTTGATTCTCAGTCAGGAGGGTTATTTCTGCAAAGTGACCACTATATGTATACCCAGGGCCGCCTGGGAGAAATGCGAGGCCCTGTGCAAGATTTAACCCCCCCCCCCCCCCCCCCCCAAAAGGTAAAAAAGAAAAAAAAAATATATATATATATATATATATATATTTTTTATTTTTATTTTTTTTATACAGTCAACATATTCGTAAATAATAGCGCTGCCCGAGGCTGGGCATGATACAGTCAACATATAGCAAGAGAGAGAGCGAGAGAGAGCTCCCGTTCTACAGTCAATATACAGTGTACAGAGAGAGAGACACATTGGAAAGAAATTGAAATGCTATTTGGCCCTAAACAGAGAGTACACAGTGGCAGAATACCTGAGCACTGTGACTGAAGATCCTTGACTAGGTACAGACTCAGCGAGCACAGCCTAGCCATCGAGAAAGGCCGCCATAGGCAGACTGTGTGTGTTAGAAAGAGAGAGAGAGAGAGAGAGAGCATGTGTGTTAGAGAGAGAGCATGTATGAGAGAGATAAGCAAAGATGACCCCCTAAAGGATATTCAACTTTTAATGAAAGAACAAAACAGAAGGAAAAGATAACTTCACAAAGGCAACATGAATATACATAGATCCAAAAGGACAAAGATCAACACTTAAATCCAAAGAGAAGAGGGTCTATACCAGAGAAATCAAAGCAGCAAGGAGCCAATGGCCGACAGCTAAAGGCTAGCCAGGTAGGCTACTGACACCAGGCCACACACAGCTTTGGCCAACGGCCCAACGCTACCCAAGCTACACAAACGACCAAGACAATGAATTCACACACAGCACATGTCGTATCTCCAAATGTTGTGAAGTAACATATGTTTTGCCTGGAAAAAAACATTGTTATTAACAAAACATTCGGGAGGGGAAGGAAGGAAGAGTGGGGTAATGTCATGACATTTTCATTAATCTTACCTGCACCAAAGAACGCAGGGCGAAAGGCCGCAACACAGGTCTCCACGTTGACGAAAGGCCTCTCGCTGTCGGGACAAAAATAAGCTATGGCCAGAGCCTTGTCATGGTGCAGGCCCGACTACATCTTCTGTCAAAGATGATGTCGTAGTCAGAGTGCCAGAACCCCCTGCTATTCTCACGGCTAATGTCAATGGTCGTAGCACAAGCTAACAGCTAACTCAAGGCTAACTGTAACTGAGGGGTACAATTCCCTGACTGTATTGTTAGATATGATACTTACTACCACTACCTCTTGTACTTTAGACTCTGGCCACCCAGTACTAGGTATAAATAATTATGATAAACACTCCCACCTGATGAAACGGATCCAACACAAATGTACCAAGTCGAAAGTCTGCGTTTAATAATAATACATAGCAAAAGGTATGTACAACGATCACTTAATTACATTTATGATTTGAAATAGTATGCACTTTTATGGCAAATGAGTATTCGTAGGTAGATCAATATCGAATGTCCAATCTCTGATTGCGCAGGAAGCAAATATACAACCTGGAATATTTAGGGAACAATAGCAATGATACTTGAATGATTATATAGCTGGATACACTAGGGGAAGGTTCCGACTGCTTGTAGGACAGCTGGAGGGGGGGGGGTAGAGTCTGGCTGTATCCCGTCTGGCCGAGGGTATCCTGGGAGAGCCCACAGTCGTGCGACCCGGTGCCCAGCGATCCTCGATCCACAGATGAAAGCAGTTGGACTCTCTGTGGCCGGCGTCCTCCGGTCCACGATGGAGAGACGTGAGGCGACCTCGTCGTGTAGAGCGTCTTCTCACCTGTCGTCCTCTCCGGGGGGGGTATTTCCAACACACCGCAGTGTTGGCCTTTATCCATAGAATAATCAAAGTACTCAAAGCATAATCCAAGCCGGGGAAGGCTAGCCGTCGTCGGTAGAATAATCCAATATACAGGTCCACTCGCTCTTTGGCCTGGAGCTCCTCGGGTGCAGCTTCACGTGGGGTCAACCACCCTGGATAAGCGTCCAGCTGATGCCCGAAACGATGGGGGTGCTGATTACTATAGAACTCTTACCGCACGAGGCACTACATATGAATAGACTATTATTAGCTTAATAGAATACGTCCAACTCGACGATATAGTGCCAAATATGACTATTCAAATATTAATATACACGATGTCTCAATGCCGATACTGGGCCGAATTGGCCTTACTGCCCACATGTGGTTCGCGGGGAGGCTTTTGCGTCTGTCACTCTGTTGGAGGGTAAGGAACTGGACTAAAAGAAAGCTCTACTTTAATAGCGCAGTATATATACGCACTATGAACAAATAGTACCATTAGTGGTGCGGTAGACATATTCCTACGCGGAACTAGGACTTGTCCATACATGTTGAGCGGTACGATTGAACCTGGTCTGAGGGGTATGGCGACCTGGCACCAAGGTCTCGTCCAATGGTAGAATGGAGACTATTATGGGATGTTCAGTAGACTAGAAGGGATATTCAATGCATATTGTACAAGGAATATACAAGGGATATCAGGGGATATACAAATACAATTAAATATATATATATAAATAAATATATATATTCGGTTTAATCTGATCCTTCAGAACAGCCGCACCCTAATTGGTCCCAACCCAATTAGTTAAGCAGAGACAGATTAACCGCATTGTCTACCACTCAAGGGTTCGCTGTAAGGGTCAGTCAACTCACAAAGTCATAGGGTCATGGTCATCATCGATTGTGTCTGGGAGTCGGGGCAGTTCTATGAGCCTCGCCATAGGACGGGTGTAAATGCGCCCCTGGACGAGTACTTCAGCTGCTCGGACCTTGCCATCGGCACCGGTGATCACTTTGCTTACGCGGCCAGCCGGCCACATAGCTCTGGGTAGTGACTGGTCAATAATCATGACGACTGTTCCTTCCGTCAAATTGTCTCTCTCTTTTACCCACTTCTGGCGGGTCTGTAGAGACGGTAGGTAGTGCAGTAGGAAACTGCTCCAAAACTTGTCAGCTAATACTTGGCTGTACCTCCACATTCGTCGGCCGTTCGCTTCTTCAGGCCGGTACATTGTCTGGGGTAACGCGGGATCTAGCCGCCCCATCAGGAGGGTGTTGGGGGTGACTGGGTCGACATCTGCTACATCACTGGAGACGTAACCGAGGGGCTTGGAGTTCAATACTCCCTCAATCTCCGTGAGGACTGTCATTAGGACTTCTTCCGCCACAGTCTGGGCCCCAAGTACTGCGTACAGGGCTGTCTTTATAGAACGTACTTCTCGTTCCCAAGTTCCACCGAAGTGGGGTGCGTTTGGGGGGTTGAATTGGAAGTCAATCTGGGCTGGAGCGAGGTGGGTCTTAAGTTCTGGGCCCATAGCTTGGAAGCTCTCCCTCAGCTCTCTTTCTCCGCCTTTGAAGTTTGTCCCGTGATCGGACAATAATGTAGACGGTTTTCCTTTCCGTGATGTGAATCTTCGGAAGGCCATAAGGAATGAGTCTGCGCTCATGGTCGGAAGGAGCTCGATATGTATCGCTCTGGTGGTCATGCATTTGAATACAATATCCCACCGCTTCTCGGTGCCTCTTCCTTTCTTTATGTGCAGCGGGCCAAAACAGTCCATGCCTGTTGAGTGGAATGGCTTGTCGCCGAGTCGGAGGCGACATGGAGGTAGGTCAGCCATCCGTGGTATGCTGGGCTGCGCGCGCCACTTTCGGCAGTCTAGACAGGTTCGCTGGAAGCGTCGCACCGCCTCTCTTCCTTGAAGTATCCAGTAACGACGTCTGATTTCCGCGAAGACTCTCTCTGCTCCTGCGTGGTGTACATCCTCGTCGTATTTCTTTATAATCAGCTCTGTGACCTTGTGTCGGCTGTTCAATACGATCGGGTACTTAATGTCATCCGGTAAATTGGGGGCTCTCCGCAGGCGACCACCCACTCTGATGAGGGTATGTGTGTCACTCTCTGGGGCCAGATGAATCAATCTGCTGTCTGATGGGACGGGCTTTCCTCCCTGTAGACAGTCTAGTTCATCGGGGAACGAGTCTCTCTGGGCTCGTTGCAGTAGAAGCAGTTCTGCTTCCTCGTAGTCAGCTGCTGACATATCAGCGGGGGACTTAATCTCTGGGTGGTGCCGCAGGAATGTCCGTTGCTGCGCACTCTCTATGGTAATGCAATCGTCTATGTTGGGGTCTGCGGAGACAACAGTGCTCAATCCACAGAACATGGGTTTCTTATTCTCAGCCTCCTGGTCACTTGCTTCCCTCGGGGTGGGCGTGGGCCAATCTCCTTCCGGGAGCTTGAGGAATGCTGGTCCGTCACTGTAGATGTTACGACGGGTTAAGTCATCTAGGGACATTCCCCGGGTGATGACGTCAGCTGGGTTGTGTTTTGTATCAACATAGCGCCAGTTTGCTTCTCCGGTTAACTCTCCGGTTAACTCTTGAATCTCAGTGACTCTGACTCCCACGAAGACTTTGTATTTGCATGAATCCGATTTGATCCAGGCGAGTACTGTCGTGGAATCTGACCACAGGATTGTTCTATGCACCGGAATGGTGAGCTCACGTTGGATGAGCGTGGCTAGATGCGCTCCTGCGAGGGCTGCGCAGAGCTCTAGACGTGGGATAGACTGTTGCTTGCGTGGGGCTATTCTCGAGCGGGCGAGGATGAATGCTGTGTAGATCTCTCCCCCCTCTTCTTGGGCCCGCAAGTAGGCTACTGATCCGTAGGCGACCTCGGAGGCGTCACTGAAGACGTGTAAATCCATTTTACATGTCTCTGGCCTCACCGTGGGTGGGAAGTAGCTTCGGCGTATATTAACGCCTGGGAGTGAGTGGAGTTCCATCTCCCACTCTCTCCAGGTGGATGCAAGGTGTGCGGGAATGGGGTCGTCCCAGCCCTGGTCCTTGTCCCACAATGCTCGTACAATCATCTTTGCCCTGGTGGTGTACGGTAGTATACATCCTAACGGGTCATATTGTCGGGCGAGTGTTCTGTACACACTCCGTCTGGTGGTCGGTATTGCCGTCGACCTTCCCTGCTCCGTGGTCAGGGGTTTGTGTCTATAGTGGAGCGAATCTGTTTTGAAGCGCCACACTAGTCCTAGTGTCATCTCTTGGGCTTCTCCTGGGATTGTGGCCATCCAGGTCTCGCTGCTCGCTGCCTTGTCCTCGGAGGAGAGGCTGCGCAGTACGTGCGGATTGCTGCTGGCCCACTGCCTGAGATCAAAGACGCCTTTGATCAGAGAGGCGCGGAGTTTAAGTAGGAGAGCCTCGGCTTCTTCCTGGGTCGAAACGCTTTGTAGACAGTTATCTACGTAGAAGCTGTTCTTCACACTGTGTCGGACCTCTTCGTCTGCTGCTGGGTCCTCTGCGACATGTCTCTGTAGTGCAAATGTAGCACAGCATGGGCTGCATGTAGTTCCGAAAGGGAGGACTTCCCATTGGTAGATGGCTGGGTGCTCATCTCCTGGCCTCTCTCTCCATAGGAACCGCAACAGGGGCTTGTCCTCCTCTACTAATCTCACCTGCAGGAACATCCCTTTGATATCCCCGCTGATAGCCACCTTGTCCTGGCGGAAGCGGAGTAGTACGCCTAGTAGGGAGGGGCCGAGTGTAGGACCGGGTAATAGCTCTTTATTCAGATTTTGGGATCCGATCTGGTAGCTGCAGTTAAACACGATGCGGTCTTTGCCGTTGTGATGAACCTTGTGGTGGGGCACGTACCACGATTCAGTCGTCTGGTCGGCCTCTTTAATGTCAATCTTTGTGACGTGTCCCGCTGTGATGAGCTTCTCAATCTCAGCGCGGTATACACTTTCTTGGGCGGGGTCCTTGGCTAAGCGCCGCTCTGTGTTTAGTAGGTACCGCTCTGTGGCGTATTTCTTTACGTGAAAGGTAGGCATCCCTTCCCGCCGCAGGAGTGGCGTGGCGTATCTCAACACGCCGCTGACTGGGACTCTCTTTGTTCCCGTCTCGAGGAGGTTAATGGCGTAGATGTCGTCTTTAGAGCGAATGTCTTTCCTTTCGTTCTTAAAGGGCATTTGTTCTAAGGTCCATAGCCTCTCTACATGCTGCAGGAGTGCGGTGTCTCCCTCTGTGACTCGGGAGTGGAGACAGCTAGTGGCTGTGGTTCGGTTGAGAGATTTGGCGAGTGGGCCTTGGAGAGTCCATCCTAGGCGGGTCTCGACTGCTGCAGGACAGCCTCTGGGTCCGGTATGAACCCGGTCTATCGGGACAATGAGGTCTGCATGGTCGGAGCCTATCAACAGTGTCGGGGTAGCACCGTCTATGAGTGGGATCGGTAGCTTGCGTAGATGTACATATTTCTCCATCAGCTTGGCTACGGGGTATGTGTACCGCGAGAGTCCTATTTCTTGGCTGGTGAAAGCGTCTGTAATCCTGTACCGTCGCTCGGGCTGGCCGCTTGCTGCGATAGAGAATGAGACATTCTCGCCCTTTATCGTTTTCAAATCTCTTCTTATTGTCCGAATTGTCATTTGGTTTTCGCTCCCCCGCAGCCCTAGCTGGGCCGCAGCGGACGCGAGCAGAAGGGTCTTCTCTGACCCGTCATCAAGGACGGCGTAAGTGTCCATGACTTTATTCTGGTAGCTCAATGTCACACGGACTACCTTTAAGAGCACTCTGGCTCCGCTGCTGCTGGCGGGGTCGATGTACATGACGCTTGCTTTGCTGCTTGATGGTGCGGGTGGAGGCCGCCGTCTGTTACTGTCGTGGAGTATGTCCAGATGGGCTCCATCGCACCGACTGCACTTTTTCTTTAAGCGGCATTCGGCTGCCATGTGTGATCGCGCACAGCGAAAACAGCGTCTGTTGGACTTTATCCATTGACTCGCTTCCTCCGCATTCATCTTGGGGAATGAGTCACATTGTGACAGCCAGTGTTCTTTCTCACAGTAGGGGCACACTATCTTCCACTTCTCCTTTCTTGAGGGGGTACTGTGGCTCCTACTGCTTGGCACTGACTCCGATTGGTGCATGACAGTCACCGATCTTCTTCCATCATTTAGTCTCCTGGTTCCTTCTCTGGAGCCAGGGGTGCTCCGTCCGAATGTATCTAGCCGTAAGCTGCTGACTTCTCTCGCCAGGAAGTCGGCTAGATCGAGGAGGTTCGGTTCGGGGCCATAAGGGTCTCGGTGGTCTCTCTGCCGCCTAAAGCGCTCCTGTCGGGCGGGCGGTAGCTTCTCCAAGATCCTCTCTACATTTGAGTTGGCGTATAGTTCATGCCTACCCTTTTCCCTCTGCGCTCCCAGCATCCCTACTAGGGACTGCACTCTGATGGACAGGTCGTCCAGTGCTCGATTGTCTGTTGCTGGGGGTAGGCGGTCGATGTGCCTGATCTCCTGGATCACGTAATCCCATATACGTCCATATCTCTGGTCCAACGCTACCAGCGCTGCGGTGTATGGGGTCGTGGAAGTGGCGTAGGCGAGCGCTATGTTGTGCGCGCGGGGTACCTTTAAATGCTTCAGTAGTATCGCGTATTTATGGCGTTCATCAATGACATCCACCAACATTGTCTCCAGACACATGCGGAGCTCCGTATACTGGGCCCGGTTCTCCTGGGTGAAGTCTGGTACCATAGGTGTGCCAATGTATGACGCGGATTGTTGATACATCGGCGAGCGTTGGGGGAGAGGCCTCCTAGGCGAGTCTCCTCCTGCTCCTTGGCGTGGGCTGGTACCGGCTGTGTACCATGGCCCGCTGGTCCAGGTGCTGTTCCTCGGTGCGGGTCGTGCGTCGTGCTCACCCGTGAATAGCGTCGGGGGTCTGTAGCGCAGCTCCGCGGGGGTATAGCCTGGGCTGTACTGGACCTCCTGGTCCGGTAGAGTACTGTGCTGTCGTCGGGCGTGGTTCTCCTCCTCTTCCTCTTCGTCTTCCGTTAGGTCATCCAGGGCTTGTAGTCTCTGATTTAGCCTCTCCGCAGTGTATGCTGCTCCTTCCCGGTGGCTGGGTCTCGCTTGGACCGGTTGGGGAAGGGGGTCTGCGGGGGGTATAAACCTCGTCTGTTGGTCAAGTTCAGGGTCGCTTACTCGGCTAGGGGATGCCGCCCTGGAGTGATGTCTAGACGAGTTCCTGGAGCCTCTGGTGGAGGGAGGGGGTGTTGTCCTTCTGATCAGCTGTTCTATTAGTTGCGCTTGTGCTCTGTCGCGCTCGGCTTCGCGCTTGGTGAGATCCGATTCTCTTTGGGCACCGGTGGCGGCGCGCTGGGCGTCGGCCCGGTCTCTTGCCCTATTCTCTTCCATCTGAATGCGTCTTATTTCCAGGCGTATGTGCTCTTCTTCGCTCCGTTGCTGTATCTGCAATCGATCGCGTTCACCCTGGAGTCTATCGCGTTCAGTAGAGGCTTTCAGGCTGACGAGGAATGCCTGCTGTAGTGTCCTCTCTGCCTCGCTGGGAGAAGACGGTTGTATAGGGGAGCCGTCCCTTGGGGTACTCCGTGCGGAGTCTTGGAGCTCTATCTCCACGGTGCTCTCCTCATCTTCTTCCGTGCCGAGTTCTCTCTCGGTAGTGTTGTCTTCCTCCCGGGACTCGTCGGGGACTACTTCTTCGGTATTGGCGGGGTGTAAAGTCATGTCTGGTTCCCCCTGGTCCCCACCGTGAGCTGGGTCAGTTACATTAGAACCCATAGGGGCCTCTATGGTCGGGGTAGCCTGGTCGTTAGGGTTAGACATAATTTTACTTTCTAGTTTTACCGCGTTTACTGTTGGTAGAAGACTAGGTTGTTGACTGACAGCGTAAGCCTCTAGGTACTGAGGGAGCTGTCGTTTGCGCCGCGGGCGTTGTTGGTTAGGAGGATCGTTTCGTGGAGTGTTCATCATAGGCCATTTTAATATTAATAACACTATATTAATATTACACTGATTACCCTCCGGCTCGAAGGACCAATTGTAACTGAGGGGTACAATTCCCTGACTGTATTGTTAGTTTTGATACTTACTACCACTACCTCTTGTACTTTAGACTCTGGCCACCCAGTACTAGGTATAAATAATTATGATAAACACTCCCACCTGATGAAACGGATCCAACACAAATGTACCAAGTCGAAAGTCTGCGTTTAATAATAATACATAGCAAAAGGTATGTACAACGATCACTTAATTACATTTATGATTTGAAATAGTATGCACTTTTATGGCAAATGAGTATTCGTAGGTAGATCAATATCGAATGTCCAATCTCTGATTGCGCAGGAGGCAAATATACAACCTGGAATATTTAGGGAACAATAGCAATGATACTTGAATGATTATATAGCTGGATACACTAGGGGAAGGTTCCGACTGCTTGTAGGACAGCTGGAGGGGGGGGGGGGTAGAGTCTGGCTGTATCCCGTCTGGCCGAGGGTATCCTGGGAGAGCCCACAGTCGTGCGACCCGGTGCCCAGCGATCCTCGATCCACAGATGAAAGCAGTTGGACTCTCTGTGGCCGGCGTCCTCCGGTCCACGATGGAGAGACGTGAGGCGACCTCGTCGTGTAGAGCGTCTTCTCACCTGTCGTCCTCTCCTGGGGGGGGGTATTTCCAACACACCGCAGTGTTGGCCTTTATCCATAGAATAATCAAAGTACTCAAAGCATAATCCAAGCCGGGGAAGGCTAGCCGTCGTCGGTAGAATAATCCAATATACAGGTCCACTCGCTCTTTGGCCTGGAGCTCCTCGGGTGCAGCTTCACGTGGGGTCAACCACCCTGGATAAGCGTCCAGCTGATGCCCGAAACGATGGGGGTGCTGATTACTATAGAACTCTTACCGCACGAGGCACTACATATGAATAGACTATTATTAGCTTAATAGAATACGTCCAACTCGACGATATAGTGCCAAATATGACTATTCAAATATTAATATACACGATGTCTCAATGCCGATACTGGGCCGAATTGGCCTTACTGCCCACACGTGGTTCGCGGGGAGGCTTTTGCGTCTGTCACTCTGTTGGAGGGTAAGGAACTGGACTAAAAGAAAGCTCTACTTTAATAGCGCAGTATATATACGCACTATGAACAAATAGTACCATTAGTGGTGCGGTAGACATATTCCTACGCGGAACTAGGACTTGTCCATACATGTTGAGCGGTACGATTGAACCTGGTCTGAGGGGTATGGCGACCTGGCACCAAGGTCTCGTCCAATGGTAGAATGGAGACTATTATGGGATGTTCAGTAGACTAGAAGGGATATTCAATGCATATTGTACAAGGAATATACAAGGGATATCAGGGGATATACAAATACAATTAAATATATATATATAAATAAATATATATATTCGGTTTAATCTGATCCTTCAGAACACTAACTGATAGCATCAAACGAACGTTCCCAGCAGTTAGCTCAACCAGGCTATCGCTAACCATTAGCTAACGCAGAAGCAAGCTATGCGGCTACATACAAGTACTACAACAGCTAGTCGGCCAGTTTAGCTCCAGAGAGAGAGAGAGAGAGAGAGAGAGAGAGAGAGAGAGAGAGAGAGAGAGATGTCCACGGCGGGAATATAATAGAGTTAATAGAATAGGTTAAAAACTCACCAAACGTCCAAGAGGATGGAGACAACCGCGTGGAGTTGACGAAGTTCATCTGCCAAACGACCATCCTCTTCATCTTGGCTGCATCTCTAGGTTAGCTAACGCTAGTTAGCCTTTAGCTAAGCTAGCTACTAGCCGACATCATCATGGCTATATCCCGACTGCATCATGACAAGGCTCCGGCCATTTGTCCCGCCAGCGAGAGGCCTTTCGTCAACGTTCCTTGGTGACTGACCGACTGATAATGACCGACCTTGGCTGGCATAACTAAGCATAATAGTCAAAAGCTGCACGCGCGAAATAGTCAAACGCAGCTGACTCTTCTTCTTCTTCGTTTAAGTTTCCGGCGGCGTACTACACATGATGTAAGTAACCACTCCCTTCGTTGAAACCAATAGTATGTCTGCTGCAGAGACCCAGAGCTCCAATAGTGACCCAGGTGCAGACCCAGGAACAAGTCAGACACATTCTACAAACGTGTCTAATGTGAAATATATAAGCATATAAGCAAAACTAGATTTTAGGTATGTGATGAAAAAGGGCCTCGCGGGAAGGGGGGCCTCGCAAAAAAAAAAAAAAAAAAGATAAAAAAAAAAAAAAATTATATATAAAAAAAAAAAAAAAATGCGAGGCCCCCCTTCCCGCGAGGCCCTGTGCGACCGCACTGCTCGCACACCCCCTGAGGCGGCCCTGTGTATACCTTTAGTAGGGTAAGAAAGGACTGAGATAACCATGCAAACACAAACACCACACACATACTTACTTCCCAGGTGGCCAAACAGTTCCGGCCCATTGATGGCCTGTATCCGGCAGGCCGGAAGAAATTAGTCGGCCCAAGTCCGGCTGCCAGAGTCGGCCAAGTAGGCGGCAATGACTGACTGGCCGATTCCGGCCCGAGTACACTGGGCCAGGTCCGGGGTTGCCGGAAGCGGTGAACGTCCGGATCGGCCCAGTAGGCGGCAATGACTGACTGGCCAATTCCGGCCAGAGTACACTGGGCCATGTCCGGGGTTGCCGGAAGCGGTGAACGTTAGCGGAATCGGCCCAGTAGGCGGCAATGACTGACTGGCCGATTCCGGCCCGAGTACACTGGGCCATGTCCGGGGTTGCCGGAAGCGGTGAACGTCCGGTTGCCTAAAGCAGCCCAGATGCGACCCACACACGCTGGGCCAGGTTTGGTTGCCCGAAGCCTAGCCGACACTGCCAATGCAATACTGGTACTACACAGTAAATTACGCAGAGTAGATTTGACTCAAACTGAGTAAAGAAATTTTACTCAGTTTGAGTGAAATGTACTCAGTTTGAGTCAGCGGAATTTACTGTGTACCCATCTGCCAGAGCTACTCCACTATCTGCCTATGACCGTACATTACCGGAAATACAGTAGGAAATGGTTGATTAGTAATACAATGCCACATATTTAAGGACCCTTCCCTTTACCAATTCAGTATTGGCATGTCCCTCATTGAAAAATTCAGAAGTTTACATGCTGTCTCCTACCTCACTGAAATATATTCTCAGTGTATGTACACAATATACATCATTCTGCAGTGAAGCTCAAATATCAAGTAAAGTAACAATTACCCTCATACATGCTACTTTTTCCAGTTAAAAATGACAACTTGAATAGATATTTAAACATTTATTAACAAAATATCACATCCTCCTCTCTGAACCCAACGATAAAGCCTCCAATGAAATGAACCCATTGTTCCCCTGCAACAGCTTCTCCCACAGGGGATCTTTGATTAAACACCTGCTAGCAGAAGAATATAGACAGTCAGAAAAAAAGTTCACTGTTTACTACTTAAGTACATTTAAAAGTAGAAACTTTGACTTTTACTCAAGTGTGTACTTTCACTTAAACTTTCATGTTAGTCTAGCTTAGCAACATTTTTTAGGAGAATTAATACAAAAACGAGTGATATGGCCATTCAGTTGTAAATGAAAGCCTGCATTTAGTAAGACGTTGTTTATAAATGTCTTTTGGTTTGGTTATGAATGAATGACAGCATCTCTATAGCACAGCTCTATTACTAGGACATAAAGTGCTTTGGAATGACTGTATACATCATTCACAACGGGTGGCCCCAGCAGGAATCAAACTCCTAACCGTGACAGTGTTAGTGCCATGCTCGGAGTGCCAAGCACAAGACCTCAATGTTATGCGGGGCTCTGCTCATAGGCGGGCGGCTCGTAGTCCTGGTTGTAGAAGCAACCGTCGCCCTCCATGGAGACCCCCCTCCTCCCGCGTCACCCCAGCGAGGTGGCGGGTGGCGACCCTGACGAGGTGAGCCATGGTGGGGTGGCGGGGGGCCGGCAGGGGGGGGCTCCGGAGAAAAGGGCCAGGGGGCCGGGCCGAGAGGCGCCCCTGGGGCACCCCGGGAGGCGTGGGCATAGCCTTACGGACCACGGGGGAATAGGTGACGTGGGGGCGTAGCGTGGCGGGGGTCTGGGGGAGCTGTCGCCGGCCCCGGCGAGGCGTGCTGGTCCCCGACGTGGAGGGGACGGGACTTCCACTCACTGCCCTACACGAAAAGTGAAAAAGGCAAATAAAAAGAACGAACCACAAATTCAACGACATAAGAGAAGAGGATGAGATAGAGAGAGAGAAGAGAGAGAGAGAAGAGAGAGAGAAGAGAGAGAAGGAAAGCAAGATAACAAAATACAACAAGAGCCACAGTATGGAAGCAAATGAGTGACAGAAGTATTTGAATTTGATCAGACACCGAATTTATAGCATTGAAAATAATTACTTTGAAAACATGTATCTGAATTGAATTTATAGCATTGAAAATAATTACTTTGAAAACATGTATCTGAATTTTTTCAGACACCAAATTTATAGCATTGAAAATAATTACTTTGAAAACATGTATCTGATTTTTGAATTTTATCAGACACCGAATTTATAGCATTGAAAATAATTACTTTGAAAACATGTATCTGAATTTTTTCAGACACCGAATTTATAGCATTGAAAATAATTACTTTGAAAACATGTATCTGAATTTTTTCAGACACCGAATTTATAGCATTGAAAATAATTACTTTGAAAAATGTATCTGAATTTTTTCAGACACCGAATTTATAGCATTGAAAATAATTACTTTGAAAATCATGTATCTGAATTTTTTTGCTCCGAATTTACCTATGTGAAATAAAAATTCAATGTAAAAAATTCGAATGTATAATAAAATTCAATGTAAAAAAATTCGATGCATAATTGCGATGTATAAAATTCTATGTAAAAAACCATCATCCGGGCTACCCAGACAGGATAAGCAATCGAGCCTGGATGCAATCGAATTGACTTCTGGCCTATCACTGCACGGCTTTGTCAGTCATGTGATCACACCAACCCGGGAGAAAGATGGCGGTATATATACATACGTTGGGGAGAGAATATACATACGGTGGGGAGGAGACTGTACATTAGGAGGGGGTGGGTGGGAGAGAAATATACATACGGTGGGGAGAGAATATATACATACGGTGGGGAGGAGACTGTACATTAGGAGGGGGTGGGAGAAAATATATACATACGGTGGGGAGGAGACTGTACATTAGGAGGGGGTGGGTGGGAGAGAAATATACATACGGTGGGGAGAGAATATATACATACGGTGGGGAGGAGACTGTATATTAGGAGGGGGTGGGAGAGAAATATACATATGGTGGGGAGAGAATATATACATACGGTGGGGAGGAGACTGTACATTAGGAGGGGGTGGGAGAGAATATATACATACGGTGGGGAGGAGACTGTACATTACGAGGGGGTGGGAGAGAAATATACATATGGTGGGGAGAGAATATATACATATGGTGGGGAGAGAATATATACATACGGTGGGGAGGAGACTGTACATTAGGAGGGGGTGGGAGAGAATATATACATACGGTGGGGAGGAGACTGTACATTACGAGGGGGTGGGAGAGAAATATACATATGGTGGGGAGAGAATATATACATATGGTGGGGAGAGAATATATACATACGGTGGGGAGGAGACTGTACATTAGGAGGGGGTGGGTGGGTGGGAGAGAAATATACATATGGTGGGGAGAGAATATATACATACGGTGGGGAGAAGACTGTACATTAGGAGGGGGTGGGAGAGAAATATACATATGGTGGGGAGAGAATATATACATATGGTGGGGAGAGAATATATACATACGGTGGGGAGGAGACTGTACATTAGGAGGGGGTGGGCGGGTGGGAGATAAATATACATATGGTGGGGAGAGAATATATACATACGGTGGGGAGGAGACTTGTCTATTATATGTATATTTCTCTCCCACCCACCCCCTCCTAATGTACAGTCTCCTCCCCACTGTATGTATATATTCTCTCCCCATCATATGTATATATTCTCTCCCCACCGTTCTCTTGGTGTAAAAAGTTTTAGACCAGGGTGAGGCCAGGCTATGGATGGCTTTGAAGGTGAGGAGTAGTGTTTTGAAGTTAATGCGTTCCTTGATCGGGAGCCAGTGGAGGGAGTGGAGGACAGGAGTGATGTGTTCGCGGGACCGGGTGTTAGTGAGGAGGCGGGCAACTGAGTTTTGGACCATCTGCAGTTTATGGAGGGAGCGGGAGGTGATGCCAGTGAGGAGGGAGTTACAGTAGTCCAGGAGGGAAAAGATGAAGGCGTGTATGAGGGATTCAGCAGCAGGGGGTAGAGGCAGTGACGGATTTTGGCAATGTTGCGGAGGTGAAAATATGAAGTTTTGACAATGGAGCGGACATGGGGTCAAATGAGAGGGTGGGGTCGAGGATGACACAGAGGTTGCGGACTAGGGGGGAGGGGTGATGGTGGAGTCATTGATGGTGAGCGTGATGTAATACAATAATTTATACTGTAGCATTACAAACCATTTGACAGCCAGGTCCTGCACCTCCGTTCTTGTCCTCTAGGAGCCATCGCAGCATGGCCAAGACCTTCCTCATCCAGCATACTGTCCGCGTGTAACTTATTGCCAGCGGAAGAGTGCAAGAATGCTTCCGCATTCGTCACTGCACGCCAGTACGGTAATGCGCCTTTCCTTTCGCCCCGCTCAGACAAATGCATGTAGTACATTGCAACACAACGCAGCATTTCCGCGGCTGTCTTTAACTAGCAGGACGCTAGTGGGCTAGTCGCTAAAATATATAATTGTACCAACACAGATATTAGGCAGTACACACATTGTCCTGCAATACATGTACAGTGAATGCACAGCTACATTCGCCATATATTTCTATCGCTGCTGCGGTCTACAGTGAAATGCAATATTATTATTATTATTGTAAAGATTATCATTACAATCGCAGCCTGGAGGCAATGTTACAAGTGTACGAGGGTTAGGGCGGTTAGGTGGTCGAGCGGAGATTGCATTCGTCACCAGCCCCGGAGCTGTGAGCTTGGTTCGCCTGTTCGAATCCAGCTCACAGCTCCGGGGTTGTCACCAGCTTGGCTGGCCGTCTGCACTGATACAATTGGCTGTATCAGAGGGTGGGAGAAGCTGGCGGGGTGGGTCCGGGTCGTTGTAAACAGCGACTCCTACAGTTCGGTCGGGGCGCCTGCTAAGCGCGGATTGGACGTGAGGGGGATAGTGTGGTCCTCCCACACGCTACGCCCTCTCAATGAGAATCCGCGCTGCCAGGTGAAAAGAAGCGGTGATTGGCTGGACGTGTGTCGGAGGAAGCACGTGGTAGCCTCCACTCTCCCAAATGATCTGACTGTGGGGGGTAAAGCGCAGCGACCAGGAAGGGACTGGGAATTGGCATACGACTAACATTGGGATGGGAGAAAATCGGAGGAAAATGGAGGGGGAAAAAGACCAAAAAAGTGTACGAGGGTTGTGTGCAAAGAGCACAGCCTCTCAATTTGCACAACGTGCACAAAATAATAATTGTAATGATCTTTACAATAATAATAATATTGCATTTCACTGTAGACCGCAGTAGCGATAGAAATATATGGCGAATGTAGCTGTGCATTCACTGTACATGTATTGCAGGACAATGTGTGTACTGCCTAATATCTGTGTTGGTACAATTATATATAAAACGATATATATATTTGAGCGACTAGCCCACTAGCGAGGCAACCTCCTGCACCATCGCAGCAGCGCCGAGCGTGGTGATACAAGCGGGCTGCTCTGAGGAAAGGAGCCCCTTCACGCTAGTGGGCTAGTCGCTCAAATATATATCGTTTTATATATAATTGTACCAACACAGATATTAGGCAGTACACACATTGTCCTGCAATACATGTACAGTGAATGCACAGCTACATTCGCCATATATTTCTATCGCTGCTGCGGTCTACAGTGAAATGCAATTTTATTATTATTGTAATGATCATTACAATTATTATTTTGTGCACGTTGTGCAAATTGAGAGGCTGTGCTCTATGCACACAACCCTCGTACACTTGTAACATTGCCTCTCCAGGCTGCGATTGTAATGATAATCTTTACAATAATAATAATAATATTGCATTTCACTGTAGACCGCAGCAGCGATAGAAATATATGGCGAATGTAGCTGTGCATTCACTGTATGTATTGCAGGACAATGTGTGTACTGCCTAATATCTGTGTTGGTACAATTATATATAAAACGATATATATTTTAGCGACTAGCCCACTAGCGTCCTGCTAGTTAAAGACAGCCGAGGTTGAGTAGTTTCTTCTGATATCACTTTCAAACTCCAAGTGATTCGTTGCAATGTACGCGGAAATGCTGCGTTGTGTTGCAATGTACTACATGCATTTGTCTGAGCGGGGCGAAAGGAAATGCGCATTACCGTACTGGCGTGCGGTGACGAATGCGGAAGCATTCTTGCACTCTTCCGCTGGCAATAAGCTACACGCATACTGTCCTTCTGAAGCTCTGAAGTCATTAGTGGCCATGAACCTAAAGAGAGAGAGCGAGAATACGTTAGTAGATAGTCTAAGGCCAGTGATTCTCAATATTATTTTGCATATCTAGGACCTCTAATTTAGTCCATGTCATGCACATCTACATACAATATACTGTAGCATTACAAACCATTTGACAGCCAGGTCCAGCACCTCTCCGTTCTTGTCTTCTAGGAGCCATCGCAGCATGGCCAAGACCTTCCTCATCCAGCATACTGTCCTTCTGAAGGTCTGAAGTCATTAGTGGCCATGAACCTAGAGAGAGAGCGAGAATACGTTAGTAGATAGTCTAAGGCCAGTGATTCTCAATATTATTTTGCATATCTAGGACCTCTAATTTAGTCCATGTCATGCACATCTACATACAATATACTGTAGCATCCATCAACACAGGATGACCCTTTCCAGCTGTTGAAATGAAAGTCCCAGATTGAAAAGTATATATATACACAGTCACACACACAATAAAACATTTTATACATCACTTACAAGCATGACCACTTGAAGATCTTGAAGACTTGGTAGATCTTGACCGTCTTGGGAGAGAGAGAGAGAAGGCATTACAGGATGACTCTTTGAAAATGATGTCCCAGATTAAAAAGTATATATTATATATACAGTCACACACACAATAAAAAAAATGTATACATCACTTACGACCACTTGAAGTAGTTGTTCTTGAGCCGTCTTCTGCGTTCATCTCATTGATGAGATCCAGCACTGTAACAGTATATTTGCAACAATGAAATTATATATTTTATTACAACTCTATCAGCTGAGTAACAATATTCATCAAAGTGTTGCGTGTTACAGTGTAGGTTAGTTTATTAGTGCATGACAGTAGGGTTAGCATACTTTTCACACTATAAGCCCCACCTGAATGATAGCCAGTTAGCAGCTCCGGGTACAGTATGTACCCCAACGTTAGCTCTCATAACGTTAGCAGCTCCTGGTACAGTATAGGTACCAAAAGTTATCTCTCATAGTCATAACGTTAGCAGCTCCGGGTACAGTATGTACCCCAACGTTAGCTCTCATAACGTTAGCCAGTTAGCAGCTCCTGGTACAGTAGGTACCAAAAGTTAGCTCTCATAGTCATAACGTTAGCAGCTCCGGGTACAGTATGTACCCCAACGTTAGCTCTCATAACGTTAGCCAGTTAGCAGCTCCTGGTACAGTAGGAACCAAAAGTTAGCTGTCATAGTCATAACGTTAGCAGCTCCGGGTACAGTATACAACGTTAGCTAGTCATACCGTTAGCCAGTTAGCAGCTCCGGTATTTTACAGATCCCGCCAGTTTAATAATATCGAGCTAATAACGTTACAGTAGTCACTGAAAACACAGACTAAACAGCACTCATTTATATCAGCGGCACGCATTACTTATAAATAATAAAAGATATGTGTTGCACAATTACCTGAGGAGAAGATGCAATTCCGTTGCTCACGACGTGGTGCAGGCTCTGTCTGTAGCGCGCTTCAATTCAAATTTCAAACCGGGATCCCCCACAATGCAACGCATCAGTGTTGCCAGATTTGAGAGTCAGCCTTAATCTGACAAACCTTTGATAATAATGGGCGGTTCGGATATTGTTAATCCGATCTGGCAACCATGCTATCCTTGTTTCTCTGCACAGACTGACCACGGTTTTGATTGATTGAAAACTTTGTTAACAGATTGCAGAATGGGTACAATACAGTACAGCTCAATACATACAATTGTTAAGGGCATGCAGACCAGAGAAAGACGTTCGTCTTGTTTACATCAGGGACCCCCATTTTCAATTCATCATAACATGATGTGACATACAGATAGACACTTCTATACATTTATGACATACCAGATTTGCAAATACAGTAGGCCTACTGTTTGTGATACAAAAAGAGTCTAGAAAAGAGAGTATATATTTGACGTAGAACCGTACATTATAGGTGGGGGGGGTAGGAGGGGTGGGGGGGCACACTGTACAACTGCACAAGCACAACTGTACATTGGAATATTGACAAAACCATGTTTGGTACTTTACTGTACATTGGAGGGGGTTGGGTTAGGACATTTATGTGAGGTTTCTGTCCTTGCGCTCTCACTCGTTCTGTTCCTTTAACCACCCTCGCTATGTTTTCATTCAGTTTCTGTCAATTGGTTCTATCCCCTCGTTCACACGTTTCTCCCCGTTGACGTCATCAGAGACGTCGCTGATTGGTTCTCTCACTTCCCCACGCTTTTCAATCACATTCCCCAGCTGTCACTGCTTTCTCCCCGTTGACGTCATCAGAGACGTCGCTGATTGGTTCTCTCACTTCCCCACGCTTTTCAATCAATCGATCCCTCATTATTTATACCCCGTTTCTCCCCACCCTAAGTTGTTGGATCGTCTTGTTTTGTCGCCTTGATTTGTCTCTGGATATTTTTCCCCGTTGCTGTTGCTGCTGCTTTTTTCTCTGTGCTGTTCTCCAGGAATTCCTAGAAGCCTTCGCTTGGATACCTGCTCCCGTGGCGCGCGCTCGCCTCCACTGTTGATCCAGTTCCAATTACACATCTCGTCTGGGTGAGTTATCTTTTTGACTGTTCTTGACCTATTCCATTTTTCGTGTGTAAAATTTACACTGAAGACTACCACCTTTTTGTCAAACAGTCACTCACCCAGCCATTATCTATTTTTGCTATTTCCTTTATGGAATAATATTTTGGGATCTTCCATCTCCCTCTGTGTGCTTGCTCACACCGAAGATATTATTTCACAATTGGACTGTGTGTTTACATGAAGAGGTTCACTGTGTGTTTGCTCACACCGAAGATATTATTTCACAATTGGACTGTGTATTTACATGAAGATATTCACTGTGTGTTTACATGAAGATATTCACTGTGTGTTTACATGAAGATATTCACTGGGACTGTGTTTGGATTTAGCTCTCTGTTTTTGGAATTGTGCTCTCTGTGTTGTTAACACGAAGAGATTCACTTGGGCTGTGTTTGGAACTGTGCTCACTGTGTTGTTAACACGAAGAATTGTACACCCTGTTCTCCTGCTCGTTTAAGACTGCTCTGTCACTGACTCGTTCCCTCTCTCCCTCTCTCGGTCTCGCAACAACATCTGAGAACCCACCGAGAGGATTCTGCAGAGCGGTTCAGAAGTCAACACCTGCTTCCCAAGACAACCCTCACGGGAGAAGCTGCAGAGCAGCAGAACTTTGCCCCTTGATCATTGTACCTGTCTTGTTTGACTTGCTTTCCCTGTTTCTCTTATTCCTAGTACCAAATAAACAAGCCCTCGTATTTGGCAACTCTGAATCCTACTCTCTTGTGTCGTTGCGTTTGGGGTCGGTGTCGAACCATAACATTACGATCCAACCAACAATATGACGACCCCAGCCGACACAGAGAGGGTCAAAACCGCACTTGCTATTCAAGTCGAGTTGACCAGGGATCACGGTCTCCAATTAGAGCGGGCTGCGGCTGCGGTGCAAGACCTCAGGGACCAGGTCTTGCCTATGCAGGGTTCTATGGCCGCTATGGCGGGACAACAGTCCGAGATTCTCGCTCAGCTTAACTCGCTGGGCGACGCCGTTAACACTTTTCATCTCTCATACCCTTCAGGAACATTCCCCGCAGCCCCAGCAGATCTCGCACCTCGGGAACCCCATCTCTCCGTCCCACGGCTGTTCGACGGTAATCCCGAGGAGTGTGCCACATTCATCATGCAATGTGAGTTGGTTTTCCGTCATCAACCAAGCCGTTTTTCTGCTCATGGGTCCCGAGTGGCTTTTATAACCAACCTACTTTCAGGCCATGCTGCCCAGTGGGTCACTTCCTCCTGGGCAATGGAAGCAGATTTTTTGTTCTCCTACCCAGACTTCGTGGCGGAGCTCCGCAGAGTGTTCCACCATCCAGCCCGAGGTCTGGACCCTGGAGCCCGGTTGGGGACCTTCCGACAAGGGAGCGGCAGGGTGACGGACTATGTCATAGAGTTTCGACTGGCGGCGGTGGAGAGTGGATGGAACGAACCTGCTCTTCGCCTAACCTTCATAAGGGGGCTCAGTGACGCAGTCCGGGACCAGCTCGCTACCAGGGAGGTGCCCGACTCCCTCGAGGAGCTGTTTAGCCTTGTCATCCGTATTGACGGACGCCTCCTGGAGAGAAGGCGCGAGAGGACCCGACTGTCACCTCCTGAAGCACCCCGGACTCCTGGACGCCCCGTCCCCAACACTACTGATGGTAACAGGCTTCCCCGTCCGGTGCGCGAAGAGGAACCCATGCAGCTGGGACGCTCTCATCTGAGCCAGGCGGAGCGTCAGGCAAGGCTCAGGTCCGGTCTCTGCCTCTACTGCGGAGGTGCGGGACACCGTATCGCCGACTGCCCTACCCGGCCAAAAGATCGGGCTCACCAAGACCCCGGGAGATCCTGGTGAGCCGTTTTTCCCAGTCCCAGCGCCGCGCACCACCTGACCATCTGATGAGCGTCACCCTGGCCTGGGGGGACCAACGTGCCACGGTGGAGGCCCTCATCGACTCTGGGGCAGACGAGAACTTCCTCGACTTCGAGTTTGCCACCCAAGCCAACATACCTCTTGAGGCCCTTATGAGGCCCTTGGAGATCTTTTCGTTGGACCAACACCGCCTGGCCGACATCTCTCAACGCACCGGCCCAGTCGTGCTGACCATCGCTGGGAACCACGTCGAGAGAATCCAGTTCCTCATTACCCAATCCCCCCTTGTCCCGGTGGTCCTGGGTAGGCCCTGGCTCGCGCTGCACGAGCCCCACATCGCCTGGTCCTCCGGTACCATCAGGGGCTGGAGCTCCTCCTGTCACGCCCGCTGTCTGCAGGCGGCGTCCTGTCCCCCGCCCCGGAGACCGGCTGGTGAGTTGCCCCCGGACCCCTCGTCCATTCCTCCCGAGTACCACGACCTCATGGAGGTATTCAGTAAGACCAGGGCTCAGGCCCTTCCACCTCACCGCCCCTATGACTGCGCCATCGACCTCCGCCAAGGGGCTCCCCTTCCCGGCAGCCGCCTCTACAGTCTGACTGTCCCGGAGAAGAAGGCGATGGATCTCTACATCTCTGAGTCATTGGAAGCAGGACTCATTCGGCCTTCCTCCTCCCCGGTGGCAGCCGGGTTCTTCTTTGTTGGTAAGAAGGATGGGGACCTGCGACCCTGCATCGACTATCGTCAGCTCAACGAGATCACCATCAAGAACAAATACCCCCTACCTCTCATGAGCTCCACCTTCGAGCCACTGACCCAGGCCTCGTTCTTCACCAAGCTGGATCTCCGAAGTGCCTACCATCTTGTCCGTATTCGTGAGGGCGATGAATGGAAGACCGCCTTCAAGACCCCCAGGGGCCACTATGAGTACCTTGTGATGCCGTTCGGCCTCACCAACACCCCGGCGGTATTCCAGGCACTCATGAACGATGTCCTCCGTGACATGCTGGAGGTGTTCGTGGTGGTGTACCTGGACGACATTCTTATCTTTTCCAGGACCCTCGAGGAACACATCCTGCATGTCCGTCGGGTGCTGGAGCGCCTCCTCCACAATCGGCTCTTCGTCAAGGCGGAGAAGTGCCGTTTCCACTCCAACTCCGTCGAGTACCTGGGCTTCATCGTTGAGAAGGGCTTGATCCGAGCGGATCCTCGCAAGATCCAGGCTGTGGAGGATTGGCCGGAACCCACCACTCGGAAGGAGTTACAGAGTTTCCTCGGGTTCGCCAACTTCTACCGAAGGTTCATCCGGAACTACAGTCAAGTGGCGGAGCCTCTTACCAAGCTGACCTCCCCCGCTCTGCCGTTCGACTGGTCCCCAGCGGCATGCGCTGCGTTCCGCTCCCTCAAGAGAAGGTTCACTTCCGCCCCTATCCTGCTCCACCCTGACCCCAAGAGACAGTTCATCGTGGAGGTGGACGCCTCGGATTCTGGTCTGGGCGCTGTCCTATCCCAAAGTTCTCCTTCCGACCAGAAGGTACATCCTTGCGCCTTCTACTCGCGTCGCTTCCTCCCCACCGAGAGGAACTACGACACCGGCAATCGGGAGCTACTGGCGGTCGTGGCTGCGCTGGAGGAGTGGCGTCATTGGCTTGAGGGTGCCGAGGAGCCTTTTACCATCTGGACGGACCACAAGAACCTAACGTTCATCCGCGCTTCCAGGCGCCTCAACGGTCGGCAGGCGAGATGGGCCAGTTTCCTCAGCCGGTTCGACTTCTCGCTGACCTTCCGCCCCGGTTCCCGCAACACGAAGGCCGACTCTCTGTCCCGGATGCACTCCAAGGGGGCTCCACCCTCTGAGGTCCCATCTCCCATCATCCCGGAGGCCCGAGTGGTTGGAGCCATCACCTTGGGCATCGAGGGTGTGGTGAGGCGTGCCCTTCGCTTCCAACGTGCTCCAAGCAACGTCCCTAGGAGCCGTCTCTTCGTCCCCGACTCTGTCCGGTCCCAGGTACTGCTGTGGGGCCATACTAGCCGGTTCGCCTGCCACCCAGGCGTCCATCGCACGTTCTCCTTCCTGGCTCGTCGTTTCTGGTGGCCCACCATGCGGAACGACGTCAAGGAGTTCGTATTGGCCTGCGCGGTCTGTGCCCGCAGCAAGGCCTCTCACCAGGCGCCCTCCGGGCTCTTGCAGCCCCTTCCCGTTCCAAGCCGTCCGTGGTCACAGGTGGCGCTCGACTTCGTCACTGGTCTACCCTCCTCCCAGGGGAACACCTGCCTTCTGACCGTGGTGGATCGATTCAGCAAGGGGGTCCACCTCGTGGCCCTCTCCAAGCTTCCCTCAGCAGCCGAGACGGCGGACCTCCTGACGCACCACGTGTTCCGCCTTCACGGCTTTCCCCAGGACATCGTCTCTGACCGGGGGCCCCAGTTCACCTCCCAGGTATGGCGGGCTTTCTGCAAAGGATTGGGGGCAACGGTCAGTCTCTCCTCTGGCTATCATCCCCAGACAAACGGGCAGACGGAGAGGATGAACCAGAGCGTGGAGTCTGCTCTTCGGTGTGTGGCAGCCGAGAGGCCGGCGTCCTGGAGCCGTTTCCTACCCTGGGTTGAGTACTCCATCAACTCAATGGTCAGTTCCGCCACCGGCCTCTCCCCTTTTGAGGCCTCCCTGGGCTACCAGCCCCCTCTTTTTCCCGCACAGGAGACGGAAGTGGCAGTTCCCTCCGTGCAGGTCCACCTCGACCGCTGCCGTCGAGTTTGGGAGATCACCAGGACCGCGCTGCTCCGAACATCTGAGCGTGCCTGTCGTGGTGCCGACCGGCGCCGGGTTCCCGCGCCGACTTACCGCCCTGGGCAGAGGGTGTGGCTCTCCGCGAAGGACCTCCCGCTACGGTCCTCGGCCAAGAAGCTCAACCCCCGCTTCGTCGGGCCTTTCGAGGTCCTGAAAGTACTCAGTCCGGCGGCCCTGCGCCTGAAGCTTCCTGCATCCATGCACATCCACCCCGTGTTCCATGTCTCCCGGGTTAAGCCCGTCTCCCTCTGTCCCCTTATGCCTCCGGCTCCTGATCCGCCGCCTCCTGTGCTAGTGGATGGTCACCCCCAGTGGCAGGTCCGCCGGTTGATGGGCGTTCGTCGGCGGGGCCGGGGGTTCCAATACCTGGTGGACTGGGAGGGTTACGGCCCTGAGGAGCGTAGCTGGGTCTCCCGGCAGCTCATCGTGGATCCCGGCTTGATCACCGACTTCCATCGGGCCCATCCTGACGAGCCGGGTCGGCCTGGTCGCCGGGTGGCTCCCGTGGAGGGGGGGGTACTGTGAGGTTTCTGTCCTTGCGCTCTCACTCGTTCTGTTCCTTTAACCACCCTCGCTATGTTTTCATTCAGTTTCTGTCAATTGGTTCTATCCCCTCGTTCACACGTTTCTCCCCGTTGACGTCATCAGAGACGTCGCTGATTGGTTCTCTCACTTCCCCATGCTTTTCAATCACATTCCCCAGCTGTCACTGCTTTCTCCCCGTTGACGTCATCAGAGACGTCGCTGATTGGTTCTCTCACTTCCCCACGCTTTTCAATCAATCGATCCCTCATTATTTATACCCCGTTTCTCCCCACCCTAAGTTGTTGGATCGTCTTGTTTTGTCGCCTTGATTTGTCTCTGGATATTTTTCCCCGTTGCTGTTGCTGCTGCTTTTTTCTCTGTGCTGTTCTCCAGGAATTCCTAGAAGCCTTCGCTTGGATACCTGCTCCCGTGGCGCGCGCTCGCCTCCACTGTTGATCCAGTTCCAATTACGCATCTCGTCTGGGTGAGTTATCTTTTTGACTGTTCTTGACCTATTCCATTTTTCGTGTGTAAAATTTACACTGAAGACTACCACCTTTTTGTCAAACAGTCACTCACCCAGCCATTATCTATTTTTGCTATTTCCTTTATGGAATAATATTTTGGGATCTTCCATCTCCCTCTGTGTGCTTGCTCACACCGAAGATATTATTTCACAATTGGACTGTGTGTTTACATGAAGAGGTTCACTGTGTGTTTGCTCACACCGAAGATATTATTTCACAATTGGACTGTGTATTTACATGAAGATATTCACTGTGTGTTTACATGAAGATATTCACTGTGTGTTTACATGAAGATATTCACTGGGACTGTGTTTGGATTTAGCTCTCTGTGTTGTTAACACGAAGAGTTTCACTTGGGCTGTTTTTGGAATTGTGCTCTCTGTGTTGTTAACACGAAGAGATTCACTTGGGCTGTGTTTGGAACTGTGCTCACTGTGTTGTTAACACGAAGAATTGTACACCCGGTTCTCCTGCTCGTTTAAGACTGCTCTGTCACTGACTCGTTCCCTCTCTCCCTCTCTCGGTCTCGCAACAACATCTGAGAACCCACCGAGAGGATTCTGCAGAGCGGTTCAGAAGTCAACACCTGCTTCCCAAGACAACCCTCACGGGAGAAGCTGCAGAGCAGCAGAACTTTGCCCCTTGATCATTGTACCTGTCTTGTTTGACTTGCTTTCCCTGTTTCTCTTATTCCTAGTACCAAATAAACAAGCCCTCGTATTTGGCAACTCTGAATCCTACTCTCTTGTGTCGTTGCGTTTGGGGTCGGTGTCGAACCATAACAATTTATAGGGGCCAGTTTCGAATTGCAGTCTCCCGTAGGTGTTCTTTGAGAGTGTTTTGAAAGTGGGTAGTGATTCACATTCCTTTACATCTTTGGGTAGGGCGTTCCACATTGATGTGGCATAATTGCGAAACGTGTTCCTGTTTGAGCCGAATCTGGGTTTAACATGATTTGTGGAGCTCCCTCTATGGTGTTGTGGTCGTGGTATTCACTGACCTTTGGGAAGTATTTTTATATGTACACATATATGGGTACCTTGATCGTGTATAGTGTATCTTGTAGACAGGCCCATTGCAAGTTGCTGCACTCTGTCGTCTACTCTAAGCCGTTGTCACGTGGGCAGGGGCGAGGTGGGTTCTAGGAGTAAGGTCAAGCATGTAGTCTGACCAGTTTGTTTTGAGATGAATTGTGTAGCAGGGTCAAGTCAAGTCAAGTCAAGTCAAGAGTTTTAATTGTCACGGCATACAAGTATACAATGAAATGCGGGTGGTCTTGCCCGCAACGATGTGCAATACGTGGTACAACATATAATAGAATCCAATAAAAAAAAAAACATTGTTGCGGGCAAGACCACCCGCATTTCATTGTATACTTGTATGCCGTGACAATTAAAACTCTTGTGACATCTCGGTATCTGTACATATTATTTACAGGGCATATAGGACACGGTCAAAGAACACCAGATCCAGGCGTACAACTAGAACCACCAGAACAGTGAATACGAGCAAAGTAACACGACTAACTGGTAACGACAGATACAGATTACAAAACATACAATTAAAAACTAAAAATCTCTAGAAAATCTAGTCAATTTACAAACCAATGAGCTTCTAGATACAGTAGAAAGGATATGCAGCCAGTATGAGCTTCTAGACAGACAGTAGAAGAGATATGCAGCCAGTATGAGCTTCTAGATAAGACAGTAGAAGAGATATGCAGCCAGTATGAGCTTCTAGATACAGTAGAACAGATATGCAGCCAGTATGATCTTCTATATAGAGACAATAGAACAGATATGCAGCCAGTATGATCTTCTAGAGACAGTAGAACAGATATGCAGCCAGTATGAGCTTCTAGATACAGTAGAACAGATATGCAGCCAGTATGAGCTTCTAGATAAGACAGTAGAAGAGATATGCAGCCAGTATGAGCTTCTAGATAAGACAGTAGAAGAGATATGCAGCCAGTATGAGCTTCTAGATAAGACAGTAGAACAGATATGCAGCCAGTATGATCTTCTAGAGACAGTAGAACAGATATGCAGCCAGTATGAGCTTCTAGATAAGACAGTAGAAGAGATATGCAGCCAGATGAGCTTCTAGATAAGACAGTAGAAGAGATATGCAGCCAGTATGAGCTTCTAGATAAGACAGTAGAAAAGATATGCAGCCAGATGAGCTCCTAGATAAGACAGTAGAAGAGATATGCAGCCAGTATGAGCTTCTAGATAAGACAGTAGAAGAGATATGCAGCCAGTATGAGCTTCTAGATAAGACAGTAGAAGAGATATGCAGCCAGTATGAGCTTCTAGATAGACAGTAGAACAGATATGCAGCCAGTATGAGCTTGTTGCATGTTAAACAGTTGGCATTAGTGCAGAATTGAACTAAAACTGTCTCATAGGAACGGATTCTGGAATGGCATTTTGAATAAATGACTAAATGACATAAATGAAAGCTCTCATCGACTCCGACAGATTGCTAGTCATTCATAATGGCATCGAAAGAATGTCCAAATGACCTGTGTTGTGTTAGCTTGTGTTAGCTTGGGGAGCTGCAGTCTGTGTTGTGTTAGCTTGTGTTAGCTTGGGGAGCTGCAGTCTGTGTTGTGTTAGCTTGTGTTAGCTTGGGGAGCTGCAGTCTGTGTTGTGTTAGCTTCTGTTAGCTTGGGGAGCTGCTGTCCATGTTGTGTTAGCTTGTGTTAGTTTGGGGAGCTGCAGTCTGTGTTGTGTTAGCTTGTGTTAGCTTGGGGAGCTGCAGTCTGTGTTGTGTTAGCTTGTGTTAGCTTGGGGAGCTGCAGTCTGTGTTGTGTTAGCTTGTGTTAGCTTGGGGAGCTGCAGTCCATGTTGTGTTAGCTTGTGTTAGCTTGGGGAGCTGCAGTCTGTGTTGTGTTAGCTTGTGTTAGCTTGGGGAGCTGCAGTCTGTGTTGTGTTAGCTTCTGTTAGCTTGGGGAGCTGCGGTCCATGTTGTGTTAGCTTGTGTTAGCTTGGGGAGCTGCAGTCTGTGTTGTGTTAGCTTGTGTTAGCTTGGGGAGCTGCGGTCCATGTTGTGTTAGCTTGGGGAGCTGCGGTCCATGTTGTGTTAACTTGTGTTAGCTTGGGGAGCTGCAGTCTGTGTTGTGTTAGCTTGTGTTAGCTTGGGGAGCTGCGGTCCATGTTGTGTTAGCTTGTGTTAGCTTGGGGAGCTGCAGTCTGTGTTGTGTTAGATTGGGGAGCTGCAGTCTGTGTTGTGTTAGCTTGTGTTAGCTTGGGGAGCTGCAGTCTGTGTTGTGTTAGCTTGTGTTAGCTTGGGGAGCTGCAGTCTGTGTTGTGTTAGCTTGTGTTAGCTTGGGGAGCTGCAGTCCATGTTGTGTTAGCTTGTGTTAGCTTGGGGAGCTGCAGTCTGTGTTGTGTTAGCTTGTGTTAGCTTGGGGAGCTGCAGTCTGTGTTGTGTTAGCTTCTGTTAGCTTGGGGAGCTGCAGTCTGTGTTGTGTTAGCTTGTGTTAGCTTGGGGAGCTGCGGTCCATGTTGTGTTAGCTTGGGGAGCTGCGGTCCATGTTGTGTTAACTTGTGTTAGCTTGGGGAGCTGCAGTCTGTATTGTGTTAGCTTGTGTTAGCTTGGGGAGCTGCGGTCCATGTTGTGTTAGCTTGTGTTAGCTTGGGGAGCTGCAGTCTGTGTTGTGTTAGATTGGGGAGCTGCAGTCTGTGTTGTGTTAGCTTGGGGAGCTGCGGTCCATGTTGTGTTAGCTTGGGGAGCTGCTAACTATAGAGGCCATAACCACAGTATTACATATACTCTTGTTAGCTTTATGAGGCTACATCAACACGCTCCTATGAGTGCAGCATGTTAGCTTTATGAGGCTACATCAACATCCTATGAGTGCAGCTATAATGTTAGCTTTATGAGGCTACATCAACATGCAGGCTCCTATGAGTGCAGCTAATGTTATGAGGCTCTGCCCCCCCTCCACTCCTCTAACACCCACCTCGCTCTGCCCCCCCCCCCCCTCCACTCCTCTAACATTTTATTTATTAATTTTATTATTATTATTTATTTGTTGCCATTAAAATAATTCTCCACTTGCACAACCTGAATATAGGGACTTCCGGCTGACTTCCGGTTGCCAATAGCACTTCCTGTCCCATCCAAATACATTGGTTTTAGCTACTTTTCTCCCCTTATTTAAACAACTTTGTTGTCACAGAGAGGCAATGAAACGTTTGTATTATTATAGTATAGAATGTATTTAATAAGCAAACGTTTGTCAGCAGGGTTTTTGGGCTGTATTTCATGTAAAAACGTTTACTGTTAGTTTCCTTGCTCAGCCAGCATTAGCTAACAGAAGCTAGTGGTTAAACAGGCCGGATTAGCTTTGAGCTAACTATCTTTCCCGACCCATGTATTCATTCCATTCTAAACATAACGTTAGTTTACAAAACATGACCTGTCTATATAACGTTGAGGAACAAATTATAAGTGTGTGGGTGTGTGTTTTGGTGAACATTGGACTGCAAACAGAAAATGCATCACAGTTAGACAGTAGCTACTGTTAGCTGTCCTTCCGGATTAGCTTTGAGCTAACTATCTTTCCCGACCCATGTATTCATTCCATTCTAAACATAACGTTAGTTTACAAAACATGACCTGTCTATATAACGTTGAGGAACAAATTATAAGTGTGTGGGTGTGTGTTTTGGTGAACATTGGACTGCAAACAGAAAATGCATCACAGTTAGACAGTAGCTACTGTTAGCTGTCCTTCCGGATTAGCTTTGAGCTAACTATCTTTCCCGACCCATGTATTCATTCCATTCTAAACATAACGTTAGTTTACAAAACATGACCTGTCTATATAACGTTGAGGAACAAATTATAAGTGTGTGGGTGTGTGTTTTGGTGAACATTGGACTGCAAACAGAAAATGCATCACAGTTAGACAGTAGCTACTGTTAGCTGTCCTTCCGGATTAGCTTTGAGCTAACTATCTTTCCCGACCCATGTATTAATTCCATTCTAAACATAACGTTAGTTTACAAAACATGACCCGTCTATATAACGTTGAGGAACAAATTATATAGACGGGTAATGTTTTGAACAACTAACGTTACGTTTAGAATGGAATGCATCGGCAAAGATCCGTTAGCTCAAAGCTATTCCGGCCAGTTTATCAACTTCCTGTCATTTAGAAATATGATTTTATAGTGAAAATCATTACCAAAACGTCCGGAAAAACCTAACGGGAGCATTATAGACGGTCATACAAATGTACAAATGCTATAAGGTGGCAAGAAATGCACTATAAACAATACTTTATGCATCGGCAAAGATCCTTAGCTCAAAGCTATTAAGGCTAATGCTGGCTAACAAGAGGCTAGCGCAAGAAACGACGCCGCAAACCATTGCCGAGCCAGAGCCGGTTTATCTTTGGCGAGCCCGAGTCGGCTCTGCCCCGGCAACCATTGCCGTGCCAGAGCCGGTTTATCTTTGGCGAGCCCGAGTCGGCTCTGGCACGGCAAGCCGAGCCGGGCCAGAGCCGGTTTATCTTTGGCGAGCCCGAGTCGGCTCTGCTTCGGCAACCATTGCCGTGCCAGAGCCGGTTTATCTTTGGCGAGCCCGAGTCGGCTCTGGCACGGCAAGCCGAGCCGGGCCAGAGCCGGTTAATCTTTGGCGAGCCCGAGTCGGCTCTGCCCCGGCAACCATTGTTGTGCCAGAGCCGGTTTATCTTTGGCGAGCCCGAGTCGGCTCCGCCCCGGCAACCATTGCCGGGCCAGAGCCGGTTTATCTTTGGCGAGCCCGAGTCGGCTCCGCCCCGGCAACCATTCCCGGGCCAGAGCCGGTTTATCTTTGGCGAGCGCGAGTCGGCTCTGCCCCGGCAACCATTACCGCGCCAGATCCGGCTCAACGTTGGCGTGCCGTGCCGGACATATGCCGAGTGTGCCGACCGGTAGCCGGAATTGGGCCGAGTATGCTGGCCACCTGGGTTAGCCTGTGACGTACATGGGTACGTGGGTTGGTCATTACCATTATTACTGTATTTATGACACCATCTGAACATCAGGTTAGTATATGTAAATGTGTTGTTTTGTATGTGTGATGTTGTGTCATCTCCTAATCTTCTGTTCTGTTCCGCAGATGCCACTCATCTCCCTGATTGGATTGGTTGCACCTGATTGGTGCATCTTCAGGCAGGCAGTGGAGATGAGTGAATAACAGAGTGGGAAATGACACACGTCCTGGCGCCTCATTTGAATCACTGCCACGTCTCAGAGTGGAGTGAGGAGGTTGCCTTCTCTGCTAGCTGTCGCGGTGGAAGCGATATACATTGTGGCTTTGTGTTAGTGACCACTTGGTGTGGATCGATCCTAGATTGGGGTGGTGTCCTATAACGGACACGTAGTTATTTTGTTAATTGTTTGTTTGTCTGTATGTATACCGTGTTTGTTCTCCCCTTACCTTTTTCCCTTTGTGTGGTCTGGGTTTAAATCCCCTCTGAAATAACATCCCTTTTCCCATTGGGAAAAGCAGTGGGTTTAAAGCCCCACATACAATAAATATTATCTACCATTTGAAACGTCTTAGTTTATTATCTGCCTACCCGGGACTGTTTGAAAAGCATTTACTGAGAGGGGCTGTTTCTGTTCATGTACAGCCTGCTCCAGCTACTATTCTGTGCGGTTGTTAGACCTCTGTACATGACATGGGGGCTCGTTAGTTTGCGCAATTGTATAGTTATGTAACATTGAAACTTGTCAATTGGAGCATGGCAGGTAAGGTAGCGTTTTTTTTTCTCATTGGTAAGTTGTATTGTGTTTCCATTGTCCGTGCTACACAGTTTGATTGATGTAAACCGTTCTTGTATGTAATGCTCTTAAACTAATCTTTTTTCTGCCACATAGGTAACAGGGGGATCACCTGCCTGGTTAGTGGGTGGGGGGCACGCGTCGTAATTCCAGTGGAGCGCGCAATGAAATCGGTAAGGGGAGTAGTTTAGCTGGGGATATGCTAGAGTGACACAGGTGATCCTAGTTAGATGGTTAGGACCAACGTTTATTGTTTTCATGAATGGTAGATGTGGGCATTAAATCAGATTGGTTAGATTGTATACTGCGGAATGTGGCGATTAAATGTGTTACGCACGGATATTGTGGAGTAGGTGAGTGGATATTTCCTGGTGCCTGTTATTTGTTTGGTGGTAACGCGGGTTGCTACGGGAGCACAGGGTATTTATTAGAGCTGGGCCATTAACGGCGTTAACGTGCTGCGTTAACGCTATACTAGTATCGCGCGATAAAATAATTAACGCATTAATCAAATTTTTTTTTTTTTTTTTTTTTTACCTTTATTTACCCAGGGTAGGTTCGCTGAGCACAGATGCTCTTTTTCAGGAACGCCCTGCTTCACATTCACACAGTTCCATTCACACCTGGGAGCTACCCAGTACAACCACAGTTGACACCATTGGTCACTGAGCAACTCCACTGGAGCAGTTGATTCAAGCCATGTCACATAGTTCAAGTTTGAAATGATTCTTTCTGTTTTGCTCCTGAGAGTGCTAGATACTGTACTGTACTGGTAATATTATTTATTTGTGTTAACTTCTGAATAAAACAACTTATTAAACACAAGTACATCTTATTGAACATTATTTTGATATTTCATTACCAATTATCATAGCAAAACAGCTTTTTCAAACAGTCTGTAATGCATTTTGGAAACGGGAGATGGGCTCATGGTGTAATGGGCCACCTGGCCTGAGAAACATAAGGAGGAAAGAAAAAGTAAGGACTTACTTCTGGTCATTATTTGGGTAGAACACACATATTTTGAATGCCTTCGGCAGGTTTTTTTTTTCTTTTTGAGCCATTTTAATCTAGATTAATCTAGATTAAATCCAGGATTGCAGATAGATTAATCTAGATTAAAAAAATTAATCTATGCCCACCTCTAGTATTTATACATATGTTATTTGTGGCATAGTCATATTCTGCAAGGGCTATGGCTGGGGCAGCTTTTACTTTGGACGTTTTTTTGGCGGACCCTACGAGGGATCAAATTGATATCTGCACAAAAATAGATTTGGGTAGTGTCGCCAAACATTATGGCATTACTGTCCAAAGTTCGAAAAGTAAAGAGGAGTTGAAAGCGATCGTGCTGGCTGGGTTGTTGGATAAAAATATATTTAGTTTGCCCATAGCCCAGGGAAATGTCTCTGAGAACGTCGCGCACGGCGAGGCGGCTGAGGACACTGGTGGTTTAGATCGAAACGCTGGTGCGGTACAAAAACGGAGAGGTGGCATTACCAAGGGGGAGGAGAATGACAGTGATAACTCTGTACACTCAGGACGTGCCTCTGTTTCTTCTCCCACTGTTAAATCGCGTGCACGTTTGGCCCGTCTCCAGATGGAGGAGAGAGCGGCTATTCGAGACAGGGAGGAGAGGAAGGAAGAGAGAGACAGGGAGGAGAGGAAGGAAGAGAGAAGGGAAGAAAGAGAGATGCTGAGGGAAAAGGAGGAGAAGGATAGGGAGCTACAGTTGGCGATAAGAAGGATGGAGTTGGAGAGTGGTGGCTCTTCCTCCTCCTCAACTGAAGCCTCCCAGGCCCTTTTTAATATTGGGCAGCATATTTCTTTAGTTCCCCTTTTTCGGGAGTCTGAGGTGGAATCATATTTCTCTGTTTTTGAGCAAATAGCGTGGGCTTTGCATTGGCCAAAGGACCAGTGGGCGATTTTATTGCGATACAGACTCACTGGTAGGGCTCAGGGGGCGTGCCAGTCATTATCGAATGAAGACAGCGTGGTATATGAGAAAGTGAAAAGTGCTGTCTTGCGCGTATATGAACTGGTGCCGGAAGCGTATAGGCAACGATTTAGGGCACTAAGTAAAGCTCCCTCTCAAACACATGTTGATTTTTCCCGTGAACAACAGACTATGTTTACTCGTTGGTGTGAAGCATGTAACGTGGATGGTGTTGAAGCTTTGAGCGAGTTAGTCCTCATTGAGCAATTTAAGAAATGCGTGCCCGAACGCATTGTAGTGTACTTAGAGGAACACAAAGTTTCTACCCTCCAGGAAGCTGCAATTTTAGCAGACGAGTTCGCATTGATCCACAAAAATATTGCTGTGCGAAATAATGTGTATGTAGGAGGTGGTGCGTTCTCTCCTTCTGAGTCGCCGTATCAGGGAGGTGACGAGCGAGCATTCCGACCTCGCTCACCGCCGTCTCGAAATGCCTTGGGTGACGAGCGAGCATTCCGACCACGCTCACCGCCGTCTGAAAAGGCCACCTTTGTGTGTCATTATTGTAAGAAAGAAGGGCATTTTATGAGGGACTGTCATGCGCTAAGGGATCGACAGGAGACCAGGGAGTCAGCCCAGGAACCGAAAGGGGTGGGGTTGATTGGTACAGTGTCATGTCCTGACCAGAATAGCTCTTTTGAACCCTTTTTGTTTGATGGTTATGTGTCCCTGTCAGGTAAAGTTGGGGACTACCAACGGGTGAGAATACTCCGTGATACAGGAGCCTCTCAATCGTTCATCCTGGCTGATGTATTACCATTGGATGTGGGCTCCTGTCAGTCGAGTGAATTGGTGAGAGGTATTGACATGGGGTGTGTGCGCGTGCCGTTGCATAAGGTGCATGTACAGTCTGCACTGATCACAGGTTGTTTTCCGGTCGCAGTTCGCCCATGTTTTCCCGTAAAGGGCGTGGATTTCGTCATGGGGAATGATATCGCTGGGGGTAAGGTCGTCCCTGTGTTGGAGGTTGAGGACACTCCATTTACTAACTCATTGTGTGATGCATTGATTGATAATCACCCCAATGTCCCTTCTATTTGTGCTGTCACTAGGGCACAGGAGCGGAAGCGAGGCCATGGTCTAGCGTTGGGTGACTCTGTCTGTGGTGAGTTTTGCGAATTGGCGGTGGAGCAGCATTTTGAGGTGGGGGATGAGGTGTTTATTGTGCTGCCCACGCCTGGTACTATGCTCACTGCCCGGTTCTCAGGACCTTATGTGGTAAAAAGAAAGGTGTCTGCCACTAAGTATATGTTGTATACGCCCGAGCGGCGGAGGAGGACACGCTGGTGTCATGTGAATAGGCTAATGAAGATTCCTGCCCGCGTCTCGTCGGAGTTGGGATGTGACAGGGTTGTTGGTTCACATGCTGTGTTGTGTTCTGATGTGCCTTACAGGACGCACAGTGTTGCTGTTGGGAGTGCGGACCCCGTTAAGCAGTTTGCGTATCGGTGTCCGGTGGCGATGAGGGAGGTCATGGGGAGAGAGGCTCTGTACCCCCTGAAAAAAAAGAAGGGGGGCTAGCTACACATGGCCATGGTCCCTGGAGCTCTTTTTGCCTTCTGGCTCCCAAGGCTAATGTGTCTCTCCGTTTTCTGTACTGCAGGAGGGTGACGCAGGGCCTGTGTGGTGCTGATGTGGCCCATTTGGAGGGTGATTTTGTGGAGGGAGAATTCTTTTTTTTGTTGTTTCTGTTCTCCCAGGTATGTGGTACTAATCTCATGTTGGGTAATAAGTAATAATGTTTTGCTAACCCTGCAGGTTCGGGGGGAGGTGTGAAGTACATGGGTACGTGGGTTGGTCATTACCATTATTACTGTATTTATGACACCATCTGAACATCAGGTTAGTATATGTAAATGTGTTGTTTTGTATGTGTGATGTTGTGTCATCTCCTAATCTTCTGTTCTGTTCCGCAGATGCCACTCATCTCCCTGATTGGATTGGTTGCACCTGATTGGTGCATCTTCAGGCAGGCAGTGGAGATGAGTGAATAATAGAGTGGGAAATGACACACGTCCTGGCGCCTCATTTGAATCACTGCCACGTCTCAGAGTGGAGTGAGGAGGTTGCCTTCTCTGCTAGCTGTCGCGGTGGAAGCGATATACATTGTGGCTTTGTGTTAGTGACCACTTGGTGTGGATCGATCCTAGATTGTGGTGGTGTCCTATAACGGACATGTAGTTATTTAGTTAATTGTTTGTTGCTAGATCCATGTCTACGTCTACGTCTGCATTGACGAGGAGGATCTTCAGATAAATCGTCAGAGTCATCCTCAGCAAGTTGAGATTCAGCCACATCATCCCCAGAGGCCTCGGCCATCTCAGATGCCACCATCTCGTCCTCAGCCGTCTCTTCCTCCTCATCCTCAGCTGAAGACAGAAAGGCAAGGAGTGATTCATGAGCAGTGAGTTTCCCCGATGTTCAGGAAGTTATCTTTAATTTTTCAAAATGTTCAGTTGCTATTGCATGCACTCATCTGTGTTTCACTACACACATGCTTACCAACTGTTAGTCTGCAACACTACTATCACCGACATCTAAGAAGGGAGATCCCCCCTTGAATGGCCCTTCTAAGGTTTCTCTCCTCCACACTGCCTGTGGAGCATTTTTTCCCTATTGTTAGGTTTTAGTGAGTTTTTCCTTACCTTCGCGTGGGGTATGTCTGGGAGTGCTTGCATTCTATTATTTATTTGCATTTATTTTAAATGTGTTGGACCTTATGGTGTTCTTGTTTTGTTCTTGACTTATTGTTATGTTTCTTCTTGACTTGTTTAATTAAAGAAGACGTGTCCGGCCCATGGGGACATTAAAGGAGTAATCAGTAATCAGTAATCAGATTACTTTTACAAGTAATCTGTGGCATCACTGGTAAGCAGTCGCAGAGATAAGATGGTGCCAGACCATTAAGAGCTTTAAAAACAAGCAAGATAATTTTTAAATCAATCCTAAAGACAACCGGGAGCCAATGCAGTGAAGCAAAAACTGGAGTAATATGTTCCCTCATCTTAGTTCTAGTTAAAATTCTGGCTGCCGAATTTTGGACAAGTTGTAATCTGTCAGTTGTTTTCTTTGGAAGGCCAGAATAAAGTGCATTACAATAATCAAGCCGAGAGAAAACAAAAGCGTGGATTAGCGTTTTTGCATCATCCAGGGACACATTCAGCTCTAATTCGTGCAATATTTCTAAGATGAAAGAAGGCAATCTTCGTGACATGATTAATGTGTGTATTAAAATTCAATTCAGAATCAATAATAACCCCCAGGTTCTTTACTGCAGTGTTATTTTCTACATTCAGGTTACCCAGTCTACTTTTTATCAGTTCTCTCTGCTCACTAGACCCCACTATGAGAACTTCTGTCTTATCCTCATTTAGCTTGAGAAAATTCTCACTCATCCAGCCTTTTATGCTGGACAAACAAGTCAACAGCGGGTCTAGAGCACAGGGCTCGTCTGGAGCTACGGAGAGGTAAAGCTGGGTATCATCAGCATATAAATGGAAGTTAACTCTATGATTGGTAATAAGTCCACCCAGCGGCAGTATATACAGGGAGAACAATAAAGGGCCAAGAATGGATCCCTGCAGGATACCAGAACAGATGGTGTGTTTGTCGGAATCATAATTTGCTAGATTGACAGAGTAGCTTCTACCTGTTAAGTAGGAATGAAACCAGGACAAGGCCGTGCCTGACAGACCTATCCAATATTCGAGGCGGTGCATTAGAATTGTGTGGTAAATTGTGTCCAACGCAGCCGTTAAATCTAGGAGTAGGAGAACGGATACCTCTTTATTGTCCGCAGACACCCTAAGGTTGTTAATTACCTTTACCTGGACTCTGTCTTCTTCAATTGAGTTACACAACCATGACCTGCTCCCATCGCTGCAAACAAACCTCCTCACAGGTGTTATCACTCCACACTTAACCCCTTGGGGCGCAGGTCTGCCAATTACCAGCATCACACAACACCCATCCCTCTAGGCCATAGGTGTCAAACTCATGGCCCGCGGGCCAAATGTGGCCCGCCACGTCATTTGATGTGGCCCCCAAGAGCTCTGGTAAAAAAAAATATATATATATATTTTTTAAACATTAATCTTGGATTAAAAAATAGCTGCGTTAAAAGAATTGTGGGTTAATGCGTTAATAAAGCTTTAACTTTGACAGCCTTAGTTATTACACATTCTTACACACATGTATGTTGAACATCTGAGGTATTGATGAAGTAACAAAGGAAAAAAGCCAAAAGCACTTACTCCTCAGACATTCTTTGACAATTTTACAGCCCAAAATACAAAAAAGATCCAGGCGGAATAGGTAACAAAGGGTTGAAGAAATATTGTCTGAACTGTCAGATGCAAACTGGCTGTGTGACATGAAATGAATGTGTAGCATCCTTAAAATATGACTATTATTCAGAATTGCTGACTTGCCTTTTTATCTCCCCTGGTGCACCAAGACATTCTAATTAGTTTCCACTGATATTCTCACGAACAATGACGCGAGCTCCTCCTTCTTCTATCGCTGAAATATGGATTATGAACAGGGTTACTGGACCATACTCTATCAGTCTTTTCCCTGTGTGACTAGTTGGCGGTACCAGCAGGGGGCGGTGGCAGGCAGAGAGTGTCGGAGAGAGATGGAAGGGAATATATGGAGGCGGAAGAGGGGAGACGGACCTCTTCGAGTCCGGACGATTGTTGTGAACAGACGTGGATCGGGGAGCCCCGTTGTGAAACACGGGCGGGCGAACTGAACCGGAGCATGTGACGGGTTATCCTATGAACGTAATCGTAGTGGAGCCTTGCATGTTTCCCCCCTGAATATCCCTAGTGATATAAAACGAGTTATCCTAGAACAAAGGCGGTATAGCCGAGTTGGGCTTAAGTTAAGTCTATCCCCTCTATGGAGGCGCCCCGCCAGCGTGGCGTGAAGAGGACCGGTGTTTAGGGACACCCTGCGTTATTATATATCCCGTCTAGCAGGAGGGCTGTTTGGGACCCAGAATGTAGCTGCAGTGTTAGTGAGGGCAAGCTTATAAATGCGCGTCGACCCAACACCAACCGTCTACCACCGGTCTGCTCCGGCTGTCTACAACCAGATCTGCACCAGGCTGCCTTCAGAGCACGGGAGTTCGTCCCGACCAACAGAGGTCGCCACCACCCAGCACACACTCTCAGCCCAACACTGCCCTCTGCTACAGCCCCGCTTGCTAGCGCCCTCGCCGAGAGCGTTCGATGCCATCTTGCCTTCCGGACGACGGTGGCGCGGCGAGGCCGCCATTTTGGTTGAGTACAATTGAGCATCTATGCTCCGGAGCTATTACACAGTACACAGTGTGGTGCAGCCTGCGGGCGGAGTTAACGGTGCTAACTACAGTTCATAAGGGGAACCCAAACAATATATGCCGGCATTAATATAGGACCTGTGTTTGGTATTTGTGGGCCCACCTTTTGATTTATTTTCATTTTCTTTGAGTGTGATAACGTGTTTGTGTTTAATAATATTTTCCCATCTAATTAACCCTTTCCCTGTGGGGAGGTTACAGACCTGTTGCATTACAAGTAAAGCCTAGAGAGGTATTATTCTTGCCGTATAATTAAAGCCTGTCAGAGGTATTATACAGGGCGACCCAGACGTGGGTGAGGAGTCAAACACATTGCAGTATATTACCCCTGATACTAACTCAGAGGTGGGTGTAATATACGGGTTTATGAAGTATTGAGTTACAAACGGAATTATAGTGGGACTTCAGTCCATTTGGTCACTATTATTAAATCATTGTAACTGACCAGTATAATTAACATTAAAGAATTAGATGGGAGTTCTGTGTGCGTGTCTATCCATGAGCCGCTTAACAACTCTTTTGGTGTGGGTAACGTTAACATAATTGCCCCCCCCCTATCCCACCTTTCCCTTTTCATTGTAAGGTTTCTAGGGTCATTGAGGGAGGGTACTGCTTGCGGGGGGAACCCAGGGTATTTATTTACAATTCAGTCACTAGGTGTGGGAGGGTTTAAGGAGCAATTGGGGGAAGTGGGAGCGCGTTGGGGAGTACTGCTGACCGCCCTGCTGCAGGGGAGGAAGACCAGAGTACCAGACCAGGTTGGTAAATCCCGGGCCCCATCCACTCACACTACCAGCCTCCAGTCGAAGCTCCAGACTCAAAGACGGAGGTGCAGTCAGACAGAGCTCTACTGTGTCTCGCTACCCAGTGATTGTGCCCACCCGTTCCCACGAAGCAGGGATAATCCACCCTGCTACAAATGAATGAATGAAAACTTTATTTAACAGATTGCAGAATGGGTACAATACAGTACGGCTCAATACACACAATTGTTAAGGGGATGCAGACCTGAGAAAGACGTTTGTCTTGTTTCCATCAGGGTCCCCCATTTTCAATTCATATAGACATTTATGACATACACAACATACATGACATATAGGTATTTAGTACTAATACATTTGTGACATAAACGGTATTCAAATATACAGTACTGTTACCCCTAGATCCTGACAGAGTATATACATATGATGGGGATGGGACTGTACATTAGGAGGGGGTGGGTGGGTGGGAGAGAAATATACATACGGCGGGGAGGGAATATATACATGCGGTGGGGAGGAGACTGTCTATTAGGGGGTGGTAGGGGTTTTGGGCATTTACGATGGCCAGTTTCGAATTGCAGCCTCCCGTAGGTGCTCTTTAAGAGCGGTTTTGAATGTGGGTAGGGATTCACATTCCTTTACAGCTTTGGGTAGGGCGTTCCACATTGATGTGGCATAATTGCGAAACGTGTTTAGTCCCTTGTTTGAGCCGAATCTGGGTTTAACATGATTTGTTGAGCTTCCTCTGGTGTAGTGGTTGTGGTATTCACTGACCTTTGGGAAGTATTTTGACATGTACATGGGTACCTTAGTCATATAGTGTATCTTGTAGACCAGGCCCATTGCAAGTTGCTGTACTCTGTCGTCTACTCTAGGCCATCCTAGGTTGTCAAAGTGGGCAGGGGTGAGGTGGGTTCTGGGGGTAAAGTCAAGTAGTAGTCTGACCAGTTTGTTTTGTGATGTTTGTAATCTTGTTTTAAGCGCCTTTGAGGTGCTTTGGTACCATGAGGTGCACGCATAGTCGTAGTACCCTTGAATGAGTGCTCCTGCCAGAGTCTTCAGGGTATTCTTGTTTACCAGAGAGGAGATCCGGTACAAGAATCTAGTTCGTTGGTTGACTTTTTTTATTACATTGGATTTGTTACAAAGACTTAATTTCCTGCATTCTGGTGAATTTTAGTGCATGTGAATCACAAACTAATGAGCCAACAATTGCTTAGTACAATGTACTGTTATGGACCTCAAATAAAACTGTTGTGGCACTAGCAATGCTACTCTCCCCCCCCCCCCCCCGGACCCCCTCTTGGATAATCCATCCATTTTCATTAGTTTCTAACCAGGAACTACAATTCATATGCTAGCTTTTATTCTCTCCACCACTTCTAACCAAATTGCAATGTTAGTTTCACTGATACCTAAAATTCTTGCTGTAAAGGTAAATGATCAAGGATTTCACGGATAGCTTTTCATCCAAAATACGCAAGAATCGATGCTCAAAACTGGCGGAATTAGAAACGCTTTACTCTACATTATTTACTTCTTTACAATATAACGACTTGGCTCGACTGGAATCTCAAGTTAATTTACTAAAAATAGAGATTAACGCCATTTACAGACAACAATCTGAAGTACAAATACGTAGCACAAGACAACAGCATTACTCTCAAGGTTCCAAACCAAGTCACCAGGGCCGGACTGGGGAAATAATTCATACCGGGAGATATAGCGCGAAATATAGCCCCAATCAGGCCACTTTTTAAGCGGGGGGTCTGGGGGTCCCCCACCAGGAAATTTTTTGTTACAAAGACTTAATTTCCTGCATTCTGGTGAATTTTAGTGCATGTGAATCACAAACTAATGAGCCAACAATTGCTTAGTACAATGTACTGTTATGGACCTCAAATAAAACTGTTGTGGCACTAGCAATGCTACTCTCCCCCCCCCCCCCCCGGACCCCCTCTTGGATAATCCATCCATTTTCAATAGTTTCTAACCAGGAACTACAATTCATATGCTAGCTTTTATTCTCTCCACCACTTCTAACCAAATTGCAATGTTAGTTTCACTGATACCTAAAATTCTTGCTGTAAAGGTAAATGATCAAGGATTTCACGGATAGCTTTTCATCCAAAATACGCAAGAATCGATGCTCAAAACTGGCGGAATTAGAAACGCTTTACTCTACATTATTTACTTCTTTACAATATAACGACTTGGCTCGACTGGAATCTCAAGTTAATTTACTAAAAATAGAGATTAACGCCATTTACAGACAACAATCTGAAGTACAAATACGTAGCACAAGACAACAGCATTACTCTCAAGGTTCCAAACCAAGTCACCAGGGCCGGACTGGGGAAATAATTCATACCGGGAGATATAGCGCGAAATATAGCCCCAATCAGGCCACTTTTTAAGCGGGGGGTCTGGGGGTCCCCCACCAGGAAATTTTTTGTTACAAAGACTTAATTTCCTGCATTCTGGTGAATTTTAGTGCATGTGAATCACAAACTAATGAGCCAACAATTGCTTAGTACAATGTACTGTTATGGACCTCAAATAAAACTGTTGTGGCACTAGCAATGCTACTCTCCACCTTCAAAAAGAAAAAAGCAAGAGCACAACATATTTTTCTATTTACTATTATAATACAGTTAACCACTCTCTCCTGTAAGGGCCTTTCTTTTTCTTTGTTTTATCCCTCTCTCCTCCACCCTTTCTCTTTCTTCCACTGTCCATCTTGACATCAACGTTAATTGACTTTCGCTCTACTGTATCTCTCCCGAGTCCCTCACTACCTGGCTCACTGCCTGGCTGTTATTCTGCATCTGAGTGCCGTCTGCCATTCCATTTGCCGCCTCCGCTGTCAATCAGTTGTATCGCCTGGTCCCGCCTCCACCAATCACAAGCGGCAGCACGGCTCCATTGTGTGTGTGTGTGTCCGCGTGAGGGAGAGAGTCAGATAGTTCTCCAACTCTGTCGCAGACAGTGAAATCCTGGTTGTTCCCCACCCACCTAGGTTATCTAACTATCGCGCCGCGCCGCCGCCACAACTAGAAACAATGGCCTGGCAAAAAAAATTAAAAAAATAGATTTTTTTTTTTTTTTTTCTTTTTTTATATATATATTTTTTTAATCTGTGCAAGCCAGGCCACCGGGAAAACTCCCGGTGCTCCCGATGGCCAGTCCGGGCCTGCAAGTCACCTACTAGCTACGCGATTAAGAGTTAACGCAAAATTTGCAGATATAACCTCCATTAAAGCACAACAAGGACTTGTAACAGACACCAAAGAAATAAACACGACATTCAAAGAATTCTAGTCCAACTTGTATAAATCAGAAACGACCTTCGATCAAAACAAAATGGACACATATCTTAATCAAATTAACCTCCACAAACGTTCAGAGGATGATGCTAAACAGTTAGAAACACCAATCACACTAGAGGAACTCAGGAAAGCCATATCCGAAATGCAAAGTGGTAGGGCTCCTGGAAGAGACGGTATCCCACCAGAAATGTACCTCTCATGTTGGGACATAATTGGACCCCTATTACTTAATATGATTTTATACTCAGTCAAGGAGGGGAACTTTCATAAGAACGACAATATTGCACTCATAACAGTCCTCCTTAAAAAAGACAAAGACCCCACCGAGTGCGGTAGTTATAGACCCGTAAGCCTCCTCGGAACCGATATCAAACTGTTCTCTAAGGTATTAGCCATCAGACTTCAAAAGCATATGATGTCTTTAGTTCATCCGGATCAAACTGGCTTCATAAGAAACCGTTTGATCACTGACAACATAAGACGATTACTATACGTACTAGATGCCAGCAAGGACGACACCACACCCAAGGCGATGCTGTCCCTGGATGCAATGAAAGCTTTTGATAGGCTGGAATGGTCGTATCTATGGGCAGTATTAGAAAGGATGGGGTTAGGAAAAGGATTCATTGATATGATTAAAGTATTATACAAAGACCCATCGGCCATGATTACAACAGGTATAATCACCTCCGGAATATTTCCGGTATCATGCTCTTCTAGACAGGGTTGCCCTCTTAGTCCCGGACTATTCGATTTATCACTAGAACCTTTAGCACAATATATAAGACAATCCCAACTCATAGAACCAATCGTAATCAAGGGCACACAACACAAAATTAGTCTATATGCGGACGACGTAATACTGTTCATGCAAAACCCTAACACTGCAATGCCTCATCTTCTCAAGTTGATTAATGACTTTGGCGACCTATCGGGATTTAAAATAAACTGGCCAAAGTCGGCTTTCCTTCCACTGAACGCCCCTGCAAAGAATACAAGTCTTCCAGAAGAAATACCAATGGTTAAACACTTTAGATGCTTGGGAGTTGAAGTATTCCCTACCATAAGCCAAACGGTGAAACACAATTACATAGAAATCCAAAATAAAATCAAATACGACTTTGACAGGTGGTCAAAACTTAAAAACTCAGTACAGGCACAGGTTTCAATAGTTAAGATGGATGTCTTACCTAGAATCAACTTCATCAGCTCAATGCTTCCGTTACCCCCTCCAGATGGTTACTGAAAAAAATTACACTCTTCCGCATATAAATTTATTTGGAATAACAAACCACAACGTATAAAAAGATCCACCGCACAGAGAAACAAAGCCGACGGAGGGATGGCAATTCCAAATGTTTTCCACTATTTTAAGGCGTACACTTTAAGACCACTGACAACCTGGTTTGAACCCCAAGCATCAGTATCCTGGAGAAATTTAGAAGTAAATATAGTAGCACCACAGAGACTGCAGGACATAGTATACACCAAAATATCAATTAAGCAATGCGAACTGAAATTTGGCCCCATAATTACACATGCAATCCGGATATGGCGTGAAACACAAAAAAAATATTCTAACCCACATAAATGGCATAATCATACTCCCTTATTCAATAACAATGCACTCCTGATTAGAAAACGACCTATAAGATTCCCTAGATGGGAAAAGCAAGGCATACATACATTAGGAGATGTTTTCAACAAACAGGGTATTTGTAGCTATGATGAAATAGAAAAAAAATGTAATCTCACCGGTTCCACATATCTTTTTTACGCACAATTATTGTTATGTTTGAAGTCTCACTGTGTTCCATTAAGGATACCAATTGCACACCACAGATACCACAAATTCTTCTATGAAAGAGAGACATCGAGAGGTTTTGTATCAGATTTGTATCATCAATTACTAACGGCCTCGTATGAAACCCTCCACCTAGACTCTATTTGGAGGAGGGATATACCAGAGATGGAAATAGATTTTGAGTGGCAAGAAGCCTGGGCAAATGTTCGACTTGCATCAAGGAACCCGGACCATCAACAAATCAATCTTAACTATATCCATAGGACATACTTGACTCCTATAAGACTGAACAGAATGGGTCTTAAACAAGACTCCAAATGCTCCTTATGTACAAATGGGGACGAGGGGACATTTATGCACATGTACTGGGACTGCCCACCAGTTAAGATATTCTGGAAAGAAGTGACCCAGCAATTATCAAATCTCTTAATTCTGAATATACCTGTACACCCCTCTGTATTACTGCTGAATGATGTTTTTGAGTATGCAGTACATCCACAGCTAAAGAGATTGGTTTTATCTGGTATTACAGTGGCTAAAAAACTGATAGCATCACGATGGATTCAACCGGAAAAAATTCGCCGAAAGGTCTGGATTCTTACATATCTCGATGTGATTTATCTAGACATATCTACAGCAAGAATTTTGGGTCTCAATGAATCCAAATTGACAATGTGGTTAGAATTGGTGGAGAGAATAAAAGCTAGCATATAATGGTAGTGTCTGGTTAAGAGCGAATGATAATGGATGGGGGATCTAGGGTGGGGGGTGCGAGCAAGAGCATATGTGTGTAGGGGAATAGATAGCAGGTATTAGGGGCATATCTTGTATAAGACATTTATTTAAAAGGTGATTTAATTTGATGTGCACTGTTAACAATGCTTGTATATCTAATTGTGTGTTGTCATGTTTGTTTATGTGTTTGTTTAAAAAAATAATAAAAAAATAAAATACAAAAAAAAAAAAACACTATGAACACTATGACGCAGACAGAATATATAAATTTTTTCCAACTTCCCGTGACATTTCCCCAAAATGTCAGCGAAGGTCACTTATGCTTTTATCTGCTTTTAATTGCTCTCCACATGCCTACTAGCTCCCCCTCCCTATGGTCACCAGAGAAAAACAACAAGCCAATTAGGAGAAGGCTCCTAAAAGGTCAAAGCTTTGTGTGTGTGTGTGTGTGTGTGTGTGTGTGTGTGTGTGTGTGTGTGTGTGTGTGTGTGTGTGTGTGTGTGTGTGTGTGTGTGTGTGTGTGTGTGTGTGTGTGTGTGTGCATGCGTGCGTGCGTGCGTGCGTGCGTGCGTGCGTGCGTGTGTAAGAAAGTGAGAGAGAGAGAGAAAGAGCATTTCCACACTGATAGAATGTCTCAAAAATGGGTGGCCCTGTCAATTTCTGCAAGATTTTCCTGAAACACACACACACACACACACTGGCCAGACAGAGAGGCTATCCGTCAGTGTCAGTAGACCATTCAGGCATCATGGATGCAGACACATGCCAACTGTCATCTCTCCAACACTCTCCTCCTCTTTCGCTCTCTGTCTGTATTTCTTCCATCTCTCTCCTTTGTGTCTCTCTCTTCTCTCTTTTCTATATTCTATATTCTACAAGGAGCCACCCAGTGCAACCACAGTCTGACACTGTTGACCACTAGGAGCTGCCCAGTACAACCACAGTCTGACAATGTTGACCACTAGGAGTGACAGTGGCTCGGGAGGTAGAACAGTCGTCTGGTAATCCGGAGTGTTGAAGTCAGAGATTCTGTGTAGGATTGTTAGTAACTGTCTAACTGCACATATGGCTGTTTACACTAGTAACTGTTTAGTTGCATATTATATATATATATATATATGTTTCCACTAGAGGGCGCTCTAGGCGGAGCCACTCAGGTACACCACCTCGTTGGTGAGTATAAAAGAAAATGTATCCACCCACTTCCTTCTCTCCCCCATGTCTCTCAGTAAGAGAAGACCTATACTGCTGCTTAACATGTGATTAAATAAACCACGCCAGTTTGGGCTCAAGATAGAAACCATGCCTCTTGACCACATTATTGTTGCCCTATAGCCGAATTCTGTTAACACGGAGGTTCCCGGTTCGATTCCCGCTCCTCCCGCGCAGCGTGTCGAAGTCTTCTTGAGCAAGATACTTAACCCCTAACTGCTCCCGATGAGCAGGTTGGCACCTTGCATGGTTTCCTCTGCCGTCTGTGTGTGAATGTGTGAGTGAACGGGTAAAAATGTGAGGAACAAATTGTAAAGCGCTTTGGATAAATGCAGTCCATTTAGGAGCTGCCCCCCCCCACACACACATCCACACACAGTTTGTTAGGCGGATATTCACCTGAAAAGAGTATTGTAGGATAATAATAGTATTCAAATAGGAATAGAGTCAAATGACTTGCTCACTCAGAGGGTCCAGATAATAAGGTTTATTACCCAGATCAAATCAAATCATTACAACAATAGAGAATATGGCTGGAGATCTTACCTAAACAGACCAGCTCCGTCAGTCAGGTAAAAAGATCCTGCTCCCCAGTCGGGGGAGCAGTTAAAGCCCAACCTCTAGGTTAAACCCTACTGATCAATTATGGGTAGTTTACATCATTGGTATATAATTTCATTATTTATTTTTTTCCATTTGACACCGGAAATGCCACTCTGAAAGAGTCAAAAAAGCTTATCAAACGCCGACGTCACAACAGGTGTGGCTTGCATATTAATGAGCCGAATCTAATGTTGCTTTTCCACTAAAATAAAGTACTCAGTTTGTCTCCGTGTGGGGAGGCAGGGCTGCTGATGATCAGCATGAGAGCTCCAGAAATGACACGTGAAAAACTGCAGACCACTGATTGGTCAGAAGAGAGACACGTCACTGTTTGGGGAGTCTGAACGAAAACAGAACGCCGCCATCTTTAATGTCTCGCGTAGGATGTCTTTTGTATGTTTGCAGCAAGAAACAAGTGCAATAAAAAAGGATACAGTCACTGTGTATTCTGCCTCATTTATTGATGAAACAAAACCGACATCAACACAATTTGCCACCGAGCGGAGAGTTTAGTCTGACAAAAAGATCGCTGATTAGTTACGCTTGTTGTTGGGGGTTAGGGACGTAACGTTAGTTAGCCTAATGCTAACGTTAGCAGATAGACACGAGAGGCTATCTGTGTAGAATAGACACAATGAGGTAACGTTAGCGTTAGCATAATAGACACAACGAGAGTCTGGTTAATGTTGTTATTGATTGATTGAATGAAAACTGTGTTTTACTCTGGCTTGCCAAGCTCATCATAGCCCCTTTCGTGACTGATGCACCGAGTGAAGCTTGTGGACTCGACAACAGCGGCGGCCGCAGGGCGCCGGAGCCCACAGCGCTAGTTAGCTCATAGCTATCGTGTAACACTAGCCTTTGCGGGCTCGGGCGCCCTGCGGCTGCCGCCGCCGTCGCGTCCATGGGCCCCCCGGCAGGGCACCCGTGGGGACGGGTCGGGGTGTACAGCGAGGAGAGAACCATTTTGGGTCGGCCGTTCATGCCGGCCAGCGAGCCGGATGTCGGGATATGTTGTTAGCAAAATAGCTACCAAGCTAAGCTATGTTATCTACTAACGTTATAAACACAATATGTGTACAACGACACAATGATTTACATTATTACAAATATGGTAACGTGGTTGTGGCTTTTACAAATAGTGGTTAGCTTTAGAGATGGATGGATGGCTATAATCACGGAGCAATAGTGAGGTGAAACAGATACATCTTAATTCGGCTAGTAGTAGCAAGCAGTTCATACATCAATATATTCCACAGTTGGGTCCTTTTCTCTTTTATAATGTGGCTGGGACAAGTATTCTCAGATGTATGACTGGAATAGGTAAGGTCAGCATAACATGAGATAATAAATGAGATAAAATAGTAAAATTATAAACTTGTTGTGACCTATTTTGGTCATAGGGTCAATGAATGACACAATTTTAAAGGAATGAAAAGAAATATAAAATAGTAAACACATGAGATACACAATTTAAAGGAATGATAAAATGAATTAATAAATGAGATAATTTGGTGAAATATAAAATAAACAATTAAAGGAATGAAAGTAAATATAAAATGAATTATAAAATAAACAATTAAAGGAATGAAAGTAAATATAAAATGAATTATAAAATAAACAATTAAAGGAATGAAAGTAAATATAAAATGAATGTAATATAAAATACACAATTAAAGATTATTTAAATGTCAGTATTTATACAGTGTGGGTTAAGATCTATGTGTATTTTTAGGGTTGTGAATATCGTCCCTTTTACTTTTTACTTGATGGCAACACCTTTTACTTTAGTATATACACTGTCATCTGGCTATGACCATCAGGTCAATGGTAAAATATAAAAGCATTTAAAGGTTGGCAAAGAGATATAAACGTGAATGAAAGAAATGAAAAGAAATATAAAATGAATTAAAATAGTAAACAATGAGATAAAATGGTAAAATATACATCATTTAAAGGTTGGATAAAGAAATGAAAAGAAATATAAAATGAATTAGAATAGTACCATCAGCTCAGTAAATGACACAATTTACAGGAATGTTTATAAAATGAATTAAAATAGTAAACAATGAGATAAAACGGTAAAAATATACATCATTTAAAGGTTGGATAAAGAAATGAAAAGAAATATAAAATGTATTAGAATAGTAAACAATGAGATAAAACGGTAAACATGAATGGAATAGGACTTAATGCAAATATGACCATCAGCTCAGTGAATGACACAATTTACAGGAATGTTAAAGAAATGAAAAGAAATATAAATGAATTAAAATAGTAAGGTTTAGAGGTTCTGCATTGTGGATTCTAGTGCGTATCTGTGGAAGTATGGTGCGAGGGGGTTGGTGGGTTCGTTTTGCGTTTCTTCTCTCATGGTCGTGGCGATCATCATGGTTATCGGGGGGGGTTGGCTTGTGCAGAGTACTTTTGTGATGTATCCAACTCCGAATTTTATAGTATGCACACACACTACTAGGATAACAAATATTATTACTGCATACATAATGTACCGAACTACCACTGCTCCTATTGTACCAAGTTTCTCGGTCATCCAATCGGACATGGTATACGTTGGGGGGATGTGTGCGGCTCTGGAGATGTTGTGCAGGTGTTCAATGATGCTTGGTATAGTCATGTTGTCGTTTGCAGGTATGTAGACACAGCATTCTTGACCGATTAGTTTACATGTTCCTCCAGTACTTGATAGCAGGAAGTCCAGCGCTGCTCTGTTCTGCAATGTCATCAATCTGATTGATGTCAGTTCGTTGCTGACGAGTGACAGTCCTTCAGCATCTGTGTTGGCTAAGTCTTCTATCAGTGTGGATAGGTCTGCGATTTTATCTAGGGCTGACATCACACCATAGGAGGGGATTAGTGCTCTGAAAAAGTCGCATGTCTTGCAGGCCCGGTCATGTGTGTGGAAGAGATTTGCGTGGCGTGTCTTTCTAGTCAGTGGGTGTTGTGGTAGGGTCGGTGTCACTCTCATGGCTGGCACTAAATATCCTAATGCACATGTGCCTTTCCATCCGGGTGGAAGGGACGGGTAAGCTTGTGCGCCACATATCCAGTAGGTCCCAGGCGGTGCTGGTGTTGTCGTTCGTTGGGTGGTGGGGGGTTCTTTGGTTGTAGGTTTCAGTGGTGTCTTTACAGGGTAGATGTTATCCCAGGGTGGTGTTAATCTTTGTTGGCGGGTGGGGTAGATATTGTCTCTGGTCCGGGGGGATATCGTTCTTCGTTTGCGGGTCGCCTGGGGCACTTCACAATGTTCCAACACCCCGACATTCTTTCCCCAACCCTTTTGAGATACACATTCTGTAAACTTCACTGGGGTAATAGAAACTGGTATTCCATTTGTATCATGACTTTGTCGAATCTTCATGTTTGATTTTGTGCAGTTTTCAGCTGTCCCTGTGGACTTGTTTAGAGAGGCTTTGTGGCATTCTGTTAGTGGGAGGCCCATTAACGGAAAACCATCTTCGGTAGAATGGGGTATTAAGCCGCATACATAGCAATTTGATTGGTTAGCAAAATGTGCGACTGCTTGGCTTAGCTTTAAATATAGGTTGTTGCGGTGACTGTTAACATATCTTTTGGTGCGTTCAACTGCTTTCCCCTTACTGCCCTTAAACCCATTGGTCCATGATTGAGGTTCGTCCAGTGTCGCCCACACAATGCATCCCGCTATGCCACATGCGATGATTAAGCAGTTCCAGTTGGTGGTCATTTTTCCTATTGTTATTGGTCTCATGGTAGATTTGCCCTTTTGCAGTGGGATGCGTGGATCCAGGATGCTTTTCCGTCGCACTTTACTGCCGTGTCCGTTACTAGCAGCACCTGAAATGGACCAGACCATCTGGGGTTTAGTTTACTTTTTCTTTTGAACACCATTATATATACATAGTCACCTGGGTTCAATCCATGACATGGTGTTGTTGGTGGTTGTGGTTGTGCCTGCCTCACTAAGGGGTGGAGTCTCTTCATCTGGGCACACAAAGCTTTGTAATAGTTAATAGCAATTTCGTCTGCTAGCAATAACTGGACTTGTGATAACGGGGGAAGCATTGTGGTTGGTGTCGACATTGGACGTCCAAATAATATCTCGTGAGGTGACAATCCTGTTCCTCTGTTTGGCATTGATCTCATTTGCATTAATACTAAGGGGAGGGCGTCGGGCCATTTAAGGCCTGTCTCTGTACATGTCTTAGCTAGACGGTTCTTGATGGTTGAGTTTTGTCTTTCTACCGCACCTGCACTTTCAGGGTGGTAGGGTGTGTGCAGGTGTATTTTCATGCCTAATGCGGTAGATAAGTTGTTTATCAGTTGTGCCGTAAAGTGCGTACCTCTGTCTGAATTTATGGAGTGTGGACACCCGAATCTTGGAATTATTTCTCTGACTAATACCTTAGCTACTGCTTGAGCGTCGTTGCGTCTGCATGGGAAGACTTCGACCCATTTAGAGAACATATCTACTAAGACTAGCGCGTACTGGTATCCCATGCTTTTTTCTAATTGGATGAAATCCATTTGGATGTTAACAAATGGTCCCCAAGGTGGTGGGTGGGCGCCACGTCTAGTCTTTATAGCTTTACCTATATTGTGTTGATTGCATACAACACATCTTGAGCAGTATTGGTGAGCTAAACTGGTGATGCCTGGCGCGTGCCACTGTGAAGTGATACTGCCCACCATTGCGAATTTTGACACGTGGCTAAGTCCATGTGCTAATCTTACTAACAGGGGAAGGAGTTGTTTTGGAGCTACAACTCTACCGTCAGCATGTTTCCACATGCCGTCTGGCATTTTGGAACAACCTGCTGACGTCCATACTGGCCACTCAGATGTCGCCTCTGCCTGTAATGAAACGACATTATCAAAAGTGGGAGTATTGTCATTGGCGATTGTGATAGCCATTTGTTTTACCAACAGGGAAGGGACAATCGCTGCCCTTTTGGCACAGTGATCCGCTCTGGTGTTTCCCTTTGCAACCAGAGAAGGAGAAGAAGAATGTGCAACACATTTTACAACAGCCAATAGCTTAGGAAGTAAACACGCCTCTAGTAGGTTAGTGACTAATACAGCATGTTTGATGGGAATGCCTGATGTCTTAATGAACCCTCTGTGTTTCCATATTAATCCCACATTGTGCACTACATTGAACGCATAACTTGAGTCGGTGAAAATTGTAGCAGACTTACCCCTGGCCAACACGCACGCTCTCGTCAAAGCGAAGATCTCCGCTGCCTGTGCTGAACAATTATTAGGTAGTTTTGCACTTTCAATCATCACATGGTCATCAACAACAGCGTATCCAGCATTCAAATCACATCCATTAGTGTGTCTTGACGCGCTACCGTCAACATAATATACTAGATCACTGTTAACTAGTGGTGTTTGTTGTAAGTCGGCTCTGGGTGAGGTGACAGCTGAGATTGTATCAATACAGTTATGTGACATTTCGTTATCCTCATATAGGGGAACAAAATTTGCTGGGTTTATTGGCGGTGCACGTTTTATGGTCAAGCTTGGGTTTGCCAATAGGATCGCTGTGTATGTAGTGTGTCTGGATGCTGATAAGTGTTGTGTAGCTGCGTTTTGTAAAATAATACACACAGAATGTGGGACGTAGACTGTTACTGGATGTTCTAGAGTAATGTTGGCGCTTCTCGATACGCAGAACGCGGCTGCAGCAACTGATCGTAGACACGGAGCATACCCCAAGGCTACACTATCAAGTCTTTGTGAATAGTAGGCTATTGGTCTCATCTTGTCGCAATGTCTCTGGGCTAGGATCCCTGTCGCATAGCCTTCTCTTTCTGCGGCAAAAAGTGAGAATTCCATATTGTAGTCTGGCATGCCAAGGCCGGGCGCTGTGGTTAAAGCTTCTTTCATTGCTTGGAACGCAAGTTGTAGTGTCGGAGTCCATGCGATCTGTTTGGGTTGGTCAGATAACGTTAGTGCACGAAGAGGCTGGTCTAGCGCGGCGTAGTTGAACACGTGTTGGCGACAAAAATTAGCTGCTCCCAAAAATGATAGCATTTCTGTCTTTGATTTTGGATTGGGGCAGTTTTGCAGAGCGGGTGTGGGATATTACCCGTTTCGAACCGTCGAGTGTGTGTCCCAGGTATTTTACTCTGGTTTTGCAAAACTGTAGTTTTGGCAATGACGCTTTGTGTCCTTTGTTTGCAAGGGCAGTCAATAGTATGACAGAGTCTGTGTGGCATGCTGCTTCACTTGGGGATGACAACAATAGGTCATCTATGAACATTAACAGTGTACTTCCGCCGGGGAACTGTATATCTTTTAGGTCGTGGTGCAAAGCTTGACTATACAATGTTCCTGATTCTGTGTATCCTTGTGGTGCCCTTGTCCACGTCAGTTGTTTACCATTAAATTCGAAAGCGAAAAGATATTGTGAGTCGGCATGGATTGGGAAACTAAAATATGCACTGGATAAATCCACGACTGTGTAATGTGTTGTTGTTGTGGGGATTAATGCCATTACTGTAGATGAATCAGAAACCAATGGGGTGATGGGGATCACGCATTGATTTATGGCTCTCAAGTCTTGTATAAATCGCCAATCGCGTTTGTTAGCCTTTATAATGGGACAAATTGGTGTGTTGCAAGGACTTTCGCAGTGTTTTAAAATACCTTGTGATAGTAGTGATTCTATTACTGGTGTTATTCCATCGATGGCTTCCTGTTTCAGCGGATACTGCTTTAGTTTGGGAGGGGTACAATCTGGTTTCAGTGTGACTCTGTGGGGGACTGCAGATGTCATTAGCCCGACCTCAGTGGAGTGCGACGCCCACAGTTTATGAGGTACCTTAGACAATGAAGTGTCAGGAAGGAAAACAGCGTGTGGGGGCTCTGGTATGCATATCAATGGCCCTTCAATCATGAATGGGGGTATGGCTATTATGTATCCATCTTTCAATCTAGTTAAATTCCACCCATTTTTCATCTTAACAGTGTGGGAGGTAGCCGTTCTTTTTTGTGTCTGTAGTCTTATCATCATGGGGGACAAGTCCTGTTCTCCTTCCGCCGTGTCGAATGCGATTGATATGTGTGGGGTATAATCAGAGTCATGAATTGCCACTCTTTGAACTTCTGATAAGATTACTGTGGCTGCAATGCCTTCATGGGAGATGTATATTTCTGAGAATGCTGGAAACAGTGTGGTCTTACCAATGGATGATTTTACCTTTTCTATATATACTTTTGGTACGTCTGTATCCCATTTGGACGCTGTTACGTGGTGTTCGGCCAGGAACTTCATCTGTAAACACCTCGCGTTCACTCCTGTGTCGGCTTCTGTTATTTCTTTCAATGCTGTGGAAACAAACTCATTGATAGGATCATTATTTAATTTCCATCTGTATTCTATCACATTTCCCACTCGTTGTGACATCATCTGTTGCATTTCAATTCTTTCTCCCTTCTCTGGTAGCTGTAAAAAGACTCCATCTTGTGAGCAGTAAATGTTAGCGTTCATTTTACAAAGCAAATCTCGTCCACAAAGGTTAACTGCTGCTTTAGATGTTAATAACAAAGAGTGTTCAGTTGAAAAAGAATCGCTAGTTGATTCTATTTTAACTGGTATAGACAAAGGGATTGTCTGTGGGATGCCGCTTATCCCGACTGTTAATACAGACTGTCCAGACAATGGTAATGACATTGTACTCTCATCGATTGATGATTGTGTGGCTCCGGTGTCTATCATGGAAGTAACTTCTTTGTTATTTATCATTAAGTTAATTTTGGGTTCCTCTTCGGGATTTGCTGTTAATATTTGCATAACATTCTCCAGACAGATCTTTTTTTCCTGTTGGCACCTCTATGCGACATTCGTCGCCTCGTCTCCTTTGAACGGATCCACCATAGTGTAATCTGCATATGGTGGGGCGCTAGGATGGGGTTTGTGGGGCTTGCGTGAGTCTCTTTGCATATATTCCCCTTTGTTTCCATTGTTTCTATTCTCCTTTGGACAATAGAACGCCACATGGCCCTTTTGTTGGCAAATATGACATGTTACATGGGGACACTCCTGTATTCGGTGTCCTGGTTGATTGCAGTGGTAACATGTTTGTACCCCGTTTCTCTGTGGAGGCCCGTTTCGCGTGTTCCCACCCCCACCCCTTTGGTTATTTCCCTGGGGGTAATAATTTCTAGCTGGATAGCAGTGTATTGCTTCCTCTTCTACCACCTCTGGTCGAGATACAAAGACTCCGATGTCTTTGATGACACGTTTCTTGTCGTGATGCTGTCGTTCTATATTGATGGCTGCGTTCTTAACGTTTGTAATAGGAGAGCTCTCCCAATCTAACTGGACGGCTTTCAAATGTTTTCCAACGTGTGGTAGGAGGCCGTTAACGAAATAGGATACCTGGATTGCGAGTCCCTCGTCTGCCGTTAATCCGCTGTTCGCGGCCCAAGCCGCTTTGAATTTACTGTAAAACGCATCGACTGTTTCAGACTCGTTTTGAACGCAAGCTGTGATATTTGACATGCATGCATTTCGCCTTGCCAAACCTTGTACCGCGGCTGTTATCGCAGTAATACACTGTTCTCTAGTGTTGTTTTCACTCCAGGCATCACTGCTTGGAATAGCCATTTGCGTTGAGACGCTGTGATATTTATTTCCTAGACATCCCAACATTAGCTGTTTCATGTCTCTAGGGGTCGGGCTATAGCAATGGCATATTAAATCCAATTGTTCGATAAAACCCATTGGGTCTCTGTCGGGTTTGGGAAATTGTTCAACGAGTCCTTTTAATTCTGTCGGTGACCATGGTCGGTAAACTGTAGCGTTTACATTTTCGCCTAGTGGGACAATCCTCATAGGATATGTGCTGGTCGGTTTCTCGGATCTAGTGACCATTTGTGATGGTTCCGGAGGCGTTTTAACCTTTTCTATTTTATTCGCTGGTGGTGACGGCGGTTGCACTGTTGGTGAACTGTCCTGTGTTCTAGCAGGTCTATTGTTCCTTGATGGTCCTGCTTCTACATTTTCTCTTTCGTCTGGGTTCCTATCTAAAACCACATGTGCGTCTCTGTTAAACGTCACTCTTGTGGATATGTCATCGTCTGAATCGTCTTCTACCACGCTTGCGGTCAGGCTTGGATATAGGCCTTTAACATTTTTGATATTGGGCCTTGTGTTACTTTCTCTGTCTTTTCCGTTGTCAAGCGTTTTAGTTTGAGACTGCGTTATAATACTTTTTTCCGCCTCTTCTTTTAAACGTGTCATATTTCTCAAATCAATTTCACATTGCCACAAAACCAATGCATGTTCGATACGACTTTGTTTTCTCACGGTAAACGATCTGACACGTTCACGGAAACTTTTGCGTACGCCTCTAAGTTTCCCGTTATGAAAACACCCTAGGACTGGCCAGTTGTTTTTTGTCCATTTTGACCACAATCCCAAATATTTTACAGCTATAGGTCCATATTTTGTTAGCATGAAGTCGCACGGAGAGTTGCCGGTAACGTCATTTTTGCTTAGTGAACGCCCCATGATACCAGCTATATGCTCCGCGTTGCCCTCGATGTAACGTCCCTGATATGATCACCCGTGTTGTCAAACCGGTATGACTGGTAAACAGTGAGGAGGAGAGAGAGAGAGAGATAGACAGACAAATAACTAGAACAAATGCCCTGTTTTTAGTTATAACTAAATAACTGTATATAAGGTGGAGACCAGACACTCAATCTTATATATTTGGTATCTTAATTATAACTTATTTTGTATACTTGGTATCTTAATTATAACTTATTAACTGTAGCAATCTATATTGTTCTAGAGAACCAATTTGGGTATTCATGCAAGTCAAAGTTAATTTGTCAGGGCTGATTCTAAGATATATGTATTTCAGTTGTATACTGCTATACCTAATTTAGATGTTGAATCATTATACATATTATTCCAATTACTTTATGTATCGTTATCACTATGTAATTTATAGTGCCGTTATCATTACCTATCGTGAAACCGGAAGTGGAACCAAAACTACAATTCCCAACCGGAAATCACTACCGGAAATCACTTTCCTGGCTTCCTTGTATAACGTTAACTCGTCTCTCAATGCTTTGCGATATCAGCCGGTTCGTTCTTAACTCAATAAAACACCTCGGCGGGTTATAATACTGTGCACATACAAACAAGACTCAAACAGACAAACAAACGAAAATACATAAAAGTTAACGTGTGTATATACCTGGTCTGTATTGGATCGCTTGTTCGTTTAGTCGGCCAGCACTCTGCTGCGACAAGGCATTTATACCCTTGATCTATCTATACATCGTCTTTTAAAACATAACGACCGAATCCTGAACTTCGAAATTTAATAGCGATATATTAGATTATATATACCTTTTAATCATACTCTCGGTCCTTTAACCCGCGATTAATGTCCCGTTAAATGTACATTCACGTACTGCCGAGGCATCGCCGGTCTCCTTCCCGCTCTCTGTATGATTAATTGATTAATTCAATCCAAATATATCGTTTTCAGGAATGGAAGAGGTTGTGAGCTTAGTTTAAGGTTGCATCTATGAATATATATCGTTACTCTGTTAAATCTAATTAGATTATAACAGCTTCTCGGTCCTAACGTCCCGCCTCTTTGCCAAAAGAATCATAGAATAGTTTCTAAGAGAGTAGCGTTTTCCAATGATATCACTCTAATAAGCTCACGTATCTCCTTTTGTTGCCTATATTTCAGCCTGAATTAGACTTGGGTTAGCAATCCGACAACCTTACTGTGTGCCTTAGCTTTTGGTCGGCTCCGACTCGACCAGGAATAGCACTTCAACCTATAGCAAATCCTATCAGAACCTCCTGATATAGGACCGGAGTACACGCGTTTCCCCCGTAACGAATCCCAATACAGCCCAGATATTCAATACACGTTATTCTATTGTCCAGCCATAGTCTCGAATATTAAAACACACTGTAAATGCTCACCTTGTGTAGAGAGAAGTGGGGATCACACCAATGTGTTCCAGATACCGGCCGGCCTAAACTAATCCTTTTCTCTCTACACCTGAGAACAGATCAGTCTGCACAAAACTCGAAGTTCGCGACGCCAAATTGTAGGATAATAATAGTATTCAAATAGGAATAGAGTCAAATGACTTGCTCACTCAGAGGGTCCAGATAATAAGGTTTATTACCCAGATCAAATCAAATCATTACAACAATAGAGAATATGGCTGGAGATCTTACCTAAACAGACCAGCTCCGTCAGTCAGGTAAAAAGATCCTGCTCCCCAGTCGGGGGAGCAGTTAAGTACCAGGTGAACAATGGGGGGGGTGGGGGAAGGGGAGGGGAGGAAGGGGGCGTAGTTCATACATCAATATATTCCACAGTATTTACATGCTACATTTGGATCACACTGCCGGGCTCTGATGCCATCTAATAACAGAGGAGGGGAGTTTAAAAGTGGCTGCACCAACCACGGTCTAGTGAGACTGGGTTGTGCCAGGCCCAAATTACTGTGTGTGTGTGGGTCTGCCAAACAAATGACGGTCTCCTTCAAAATCCTCTCTCCCCTGGGTGGCTAGGTGGTGTAGTGGGCAAGGCGCTCGCCACCAATGCAGGAGACGCTGGGTTCGAGGCCAGCTCTCCTCATTGCTATCAGCTTGGCTGGTCGTTCATACTAATACAATTGGCAGTATTAGGGGGTGGGAAGCTGATGGGTGGGGATCGGACGTTGTGGACAGCGACTCCTACAGGTCGGTTGGTGCGCCTGCGCAGCAGAATCAGGAAGCGACGGGGGCGGTGTGTCCCTCCCACGCAGACCCCCGCCGCTGAGAGATCGCGCTGTGCAGGTGAAAAGATGCGACCGCTGCTTCCTCGAGTACCGGAGGGGACACGTGATGTAAGGCTTCGTCCACATTGCAGCCGGCTTGTGGGAGGCATGGCCTAACAGCGTTCGAGACAGGGGAGGGTAGAATTGGACGATACGAAATTGGGATGGGAGAAAAATAGAAAATGGGAGAAAAAAGTAGATACAAAAAAAAGAAATCCTCTCTTCCCCTCAGGTGGCCAAGCTCTCACCCTCCCTCCCTCCCTACCTGCCTTCCTCCACCTCTCTCTCTCTTCCTGGAAAAAGTATGTACCATACTTTTCGCACTATAAGCCGCAGCAGCTAAATTGAATGATGTGTACATATATAAGCCGCGCTGGACTATAAGCTGCAGGTGTTTTAATGTTTAATTACCATATGTAAGGGTTCGTGCACAGAGGGGATTGTCGGGAAAGAGATGGCTGTTTGAGGAAGCTCCCATTTATTAACATTTTTGTTAAAACAGGAACGATAGCCAGTTAGCCAGCGCCGGGTACAGTAGGTAGCAATGTTAGCTCTCATAACGATAGCCAGTTAGCAGCGCCGGGTACAGTAGGTAGCAACGTTAGCTCTCATAACAATAGCCAGTTAGCCAGCGCCGGGTACAGTAGGTAGCAATGTTAGCTCTCATAACGATAGCCAGTTAGCAGCGCCGGGTACAGTAGGTAGCAACGTTAGCTCTCATAACAATAGCCAGTTAGTAGCGCCAGGTACATATAGGTAGCAACGTTAGCTCTCATAATGATAGCCAGTTAGCAGCGCCAGGTACATATAGGTAGCAACGTTAGCTCTCATAACGATAGCCAGTTAGCAGAGCCAGGTGCATATAGGTAGCAACGTTAGCTCTCATAACGATAGCCAGTTAGCAGCGCCAGGTACATATAGGTAGCAACGTTAGCTCTCATAACGATAGCCAGTTAGCAGAGCCAGGTACATATAGGTAGCAACGTTAGCTCTCATAACGATAGCCAGTTAGCAGCGCCGGGTACATATAGGTAGCAACGTTAGCTCTCATAACGATAGCCAGTTAGCAGCACCGGGTACATATAGGTAGCAACTAGGGATGCTCGATATTGGCTTTTTTACCGATACCGATATACCGATATTGTCCAACTCTTAATTTCCGATACCGATATCAACCGATATCACATTTTAATGCAGATATCGGCCGATAATATCGGTAGGCCGATAATATCGGACATCATTTCTATAGAAATGTAAAAAAAAATATATATATATATATTTTTTTTGAAAACCGATACCGATATTTTCCGATATCACATTTTAATGCCGATATCGGCCGATAATATCGGTAGACCGATAATATCGGACATCCCTAGTAGCAACGTTAGCTCTCATAACGATAGCCAGTTAGCAGCGCCAGGTCCATATAGGTAGCAACGTTAGCTCTCATAATGATAGCCAGTTAGCAGCACCGGGTACATATAGGTAGCAACGTTAGCTCTCATAACGATAGCCAGTTAGCAGCGCCGGGTACATATAGGTAGCAACGTTAGCTCTCATAACGATAGCCAGTTAACCAGCACCAGGTACATATAGGTAGCAACGTTAGCTCTCATAACGATAGCCAGTTAGCAGTGCCAGGTACATATAGGTAGCAACGTTAGCTCTCATAACGATAGCCAGTTAGCCAGCGCTAGCCAGCACCTGCGAAATCGAGTGCCAAACTGATGATATCAGACGTTGTTATCAGGAGCTATCAGTAGCTAGATAACATTAGACAACGCCTCATGTATAAATAAACTAAAGTGAATAGTTCGTTGACTGGGTCATTTTGTTTAATGCTTCAGTTATGTTGAAAGAGGAGCCCTGAGCTGCTCATATACTACCCAGATAGCAAAAAATTAGTGAATCAACGTTGAAATAGGGTTCAGCAGAAATATTGAATCTATGTTGAAGCCTGACATCTAAATTATATAGATCGTTGTCTATGACCCTAACGTTGAATCAACGTTAGGTGTCAACCATAGCTGATACTATATCAATGTTGATTCAACCATCATCTAAATGGTAATCTACATGCACATTTTAGTTGATTTTATATTGAATCAATGTTAGACATCAATGTTTATTCAACCATAATCTAAATGGTAATCTACATGCACATTTTAGTTGATTTTATATTGAATCAATGTTAGACATCAATGTTTATTCAACCATAATCTAAATGGTACTCTACTTGTACATTTGTAACTTGTACATCTACTTGTAACTTGTAAAGTTAAGGAATCAATACTGATTAATGTACATTTTACATTAAAATATTGCTGCTGATATGTATACATCATAACATTACATGTTTTTTTCCTGCTGTTAAACACACTATTGTTAAATAAATAATAATAAAATTCTTATATGACCATATTTCCAAAAATGTGTGAACTAAAATGACAACATGGCTTTAATATGAAAATTTATTTTTTTCTAGGGTATCAGAACTTCCAGTGACTAAAACTTTTTACAAAAAACAAATAACAGACCTTATAACAAGCTTTCATTAACAATATAGCCACTGCCAGAATAGTGACACACATATTGTGTGTGGTGAGCACACGCATTCATGCACAACGAAGACAAGATTGCAATCATTTTAACTATAAATTTATGAGCTCAAAGTATGAGCTCACTACTGACTGAAATGTCCAACAAAAAGCATCAATTGTCAAATAATATTGATCACATTAACTAGACTAGATGTTTGAGGAAATTAGAAAGGGAACAACAACTTAACCCTTGTGTCTGATCAGATTCGTATTTGTTTGATAACTTTGCAGTGATGAGCCAACATAATATGTGGCATAATCTTTTAATTATCTTGTATTTTTTTTTTTACTCTTCATAAATTGTTTATTCCACTTCAGCCCGATCATAACCACCACATATTCTTTTTTTTGTCATATTTAACAACTCTTTTCAGAAAAGTGGGAGTATTTCATTACAAAAATAATATAAAAAATGGTTATGATCAGGGCTGAAGTTGAATAAAATATTTATGGAAAAGAAAGTGGGAAATTATTTCAACATAATCTTTTTATGGAGTTTTTCAATTTAGTCCCCTAATAAGAGTATAATACTTTAGTTTTCAGACACAAGGGTTAAATAACAATGGCATAGGATTTGAATTTAAACACAGTGGAGCTTAGATGATCTACAGTTGTCCACGACTTATCCTCCAAGGCATCTGCTATATAATAATCTTCAGATTTACTTAAGTGTTATTAGTAGGTTACAGCAGTAAGCATTAGTTTGCTCAGTCAATTATGGCCAATTCGTTTTATATTGTTTAATACAGTTAAATAAATAGATAAATGAAAAGCAATTTTTTTGGGATTCCCCCCCCCCCCCCCCCCCCCACTGTACCGAAAATAATACCGAACCGTGTCTTCAAAACCGAGGTACGTACCGAACCGTGGATTTTGTGTACCGTTACACCCCTAATGTTTCTATAACTCTCTCCCATATAACTCTCTCCCATACCCTTAACACCAACCGCTGAAGTGCCCTTGAGCAAGGCACTAAACCCCCAACTGCTCCAGTGGAGTTGCTCAGTGGCCAACAGTGTCAGACTGTGGTTGTACTGGGGCCTAACAAAATTAATAGTTGGTTTCAGGTTGGTTGTCAGTTTGGCCATGGGTAGGTAGGGAATTTATTTTATTTTATTTTTTTATTTTATTCTTTCCCACGGCGACTATGGATAGGGAATTTCTTTATTTAATTAAAATGTTCACAACAACATGGATGCATGTACTCTGCCAGCATGTTTAATATCCATAATACTAAATGTTTGACTAAGATTTATATGAAACTTTATAAAAAAAAAAAAAAAAAAAAAAAACGTTTTTTTTTTTTTTTTATAATTTTTTCTAAAAACTCATAAAATATATTGGGTCGCACCTAAATCGGCAGGGTCGGTCGGCAACCTGAAACCAACTATTAATTTTGTTAGGCCTGGGCAGCTCCCAGGTGTGAATGGAACTCTGTGAATGTGAAGCAGGGCGTAGCTGAAAAAGAGCATCTGTGCTCAGCGAACCTACCCTGGGTAAAATTAAAAATAAAAAAAATAAACACTGCAAGAACAGGCTGAAGCATAAGTCATTCAAGTAGATGCCGTCCATGGAAGAACAGTGTCCAGGGTAATTCCTTGTACTGTATGAACCAGGGAAACAGTGTGCTGGGGTACCCCAAGTTTGACTCTGGTTCGCTTGACAATTAAGTTTGGGTCACTTTGGTTCCAAGAACAGGCTGAAGCAGCATATTCAAGTAGATGCCGTCCATGGAAGAACAGTGTCCATCAGGGTAATTCCTTGTACTGTATGAACCAGGGAAACAGTGTGTGCTGTGCTGTGCTGGGGTACCCTAAGTTTGACTCTGGTTCGCTTGACAATTAAGTTTGGGTCACTTCGGTTCCAAGAACAGGCTGAAGCAGCATAAGTCATTCAAGTAGATGCCAGGGTAATTCCTTGTACTGTATGAACCAGGGAAACAGTGTGTGCTGTGCTGTGCTGGGGTACCCTAAGTTTGACTCTGGTTCGCTTGACTTAAGTTTGGGTCACTTCGGTTCCTTGAGATGCCTCCCTCCCGGTCTGGCGCATAACGAAGCCACTTCTTGACAGTTTCGCTGTAGTCCTGGTCGGTCAGCTTGGGGTCAAACTGTCGAGCAGCAGCTGATAGACACAAAAATAAAAAAGGGAGGAAGAGAGGTGGGTGAGATGATGTACGATGATAAGAGCACCCGGCCCTCACTTCACATGAGTGCGATTTTTTTTAATCACTCAATTACTCACTCTGTAGGTCTACAGTAACAAGCTACAGTCAGCATCCAGTTAGACTGGACAGGAAAGAGAATTAAGCAATCGCCTAGCCTGACACCATCTAGGCAATACAATGTGTATCCATGCACCTCTAAAGCTCAATTACGTTGTCCATTTCTTATAGGTTGCACTTTCATCACTTTATTCCAACATAACACTTTTTTTTAAAGTTTTTGCAACAGCATAATTATATTCTGAATCACCAGAATCACCAGCATCACCACCTCACTACCTAAACTTAACCTATGAAGTAGTTTGCAGGGGAGGAAGCTCACCAAACATGCAGGCTTGTAGTGTGGTGTGCTTGAATGGCTTCTTGCTTTCTGAACAACGCTTGTCTTTCTTTCCAGCCCAGTTGAACCCACTGGCCAGGGCGTTGGTCATAGCAGTTTTCAACATCAGTCTGATCAGGTTCTCTGAATTGGTGCCTCCTACCAAAGCCAGGCGAGAAATCTAAATCAGAGAGAAGAAAATGAAGGCCCTGCGTTAGAAACAGCATAACGTTTATTTTATGAACACAGAGCAACCAACTTGTTTATACACACACTTTATGCATGCACTGATATTCCAGCCCATGCCAGTCATTAGGTTTAACCACATTAACCCTCCTGTCCATATGTAAACGGTATATTTGAACAATTTCAAAACGTTTCATAAATAGCAGATATACAAGCTCTAACACGTTTTGAACTAGAAAGTGCTAAACACATTTTTCCCCTGAACAAGACCACACTGAAACGATCTACATTTGATAAATGGATGCAGTTCAATAAATTACCATCTTTTGACGGACTGATTGCTCCATCAGTAATGATTCTGCCTCATTGAAGTCTTGTTCACTGGCGATTGGCAGCTGGAAGGGGAGCATAGTGGTTGTGGTGGCCACCCCGTGTCCCCTGGTCCCACCAGATATGTTGCCCTCAGCCAACTCGGTCTTGATGAACTGCACATCTCTCGATAGATCCTTCACCACGACAAGTAATTCAGCCAGCATTGAATTATTCTTCTGGATGGTAAGGTCTTCAGAAGAAGAGTTAAAATCATTAAGTGAGAAATAAAAATAAGCAGCAAATCACACGAGGAATTACACCATGTCCAATAGACTTGCCTTTCAGAAGCTGCCCGTCATCGCCGGCCATCTGTCTACGCTGTGAAACACCAGATTGCCCTGAGCTGTGTCCTGACATCGCTGTAGAAACAAAATCATAGTTATATATTTCACTAGTTTGACTGCATTGGATCAAACTGGTGGTAGTTCCCTCTAAAATGGCATACCATTTTGTGCATGTTGTGAGAGACCAGGGGGACTGTAGTATTGCCCCGAGCTGCATCCCGACATCCCTGTAGAAACAAATCATTATATTTAAAAATACAAAATCTGACTTGTCAGTCAAATTAACATACATGTCATAATCACTAACACCGGTTCCTGACAGGCAGCAAGCGAGCGAACTGGAGACGAAATCGCACACGACACTGTCCTGATATGACGCAGCGCGTGTCCGAGTGTGTGTTACCTGGATTCTCGACCAATAAAAAGTGTTTAGGGGCGGGACTCGGCCGCGTAATCGCTCAACTAGAGACACAGCGAGCGAATATTTGAGGGGTGAACGACATCGCTGCTCAGTTCACTGTCGCTCGCGGCAGGTCAGGATAGTCTGATTGAAACGAATACATTTTAATCACTTTTTCTCGCTCGCTCGCGTCGCTCTATGTCAGGAAGGGGTGTAAGGAGTTGTATCCCTGTCTCTCAAAACACTGTTACTGAAAGAGTACAGTATCATACCACTACTTGCACTTTGTCGATCTTGCAGCTGCTGGACATGTGAGGCCTGCTGCTACTGGTGATACTGAACAATATCAAATCCTGGCATCTCGGCTGAAACACAGTAGGAAATACACAAAGTTATTAGCAAATGACGCTATTGTAATCCCCCATGTGAGAAAATGTTTGATTTCCATTCAGCTGATTTCACGTGCACTGCCAAATACTACTTTAATAAAAATATCAAAGACAATGCGAGACAATACAGATATTTTAAACATGCCAGAATATTATGTTATGAGATTGCTTGATAACTCACCATTATGTTGAGTTAGCGATTGCCGGTAGTTGCTAGTAACCAGATCTACAAAGGGGAAATGTAAAATAAGTTGCGACTCAAACATGGTGGAAATTGTGCTCAATATAAAAGCATTATGTACAACTACACATTTTTATTGTGACATTGCTTGCAAGTTGTGAAGGCTTTGAATTTTTGTAGTGGGCTGGCATGCACATTGTAAACATGTATTCTGTTGCATGCATGATGCCAGCGACCTGCCAGCCATCTCCTCACAAGAACACAGATATGGGTTCACTTACTGTTATTTGGATCAGGAGTCTGCAACGAATCTAAATAGCTGTAGATCATGCCACCATCCAAAGAATCTAAAAAAGGTAAGCCAGGGTGAGAATTGAAGATGCTACAAATCATGTTTAAACAGTCATCTAGTTGGCATTTTAACATGCATAGCAACATACCATTCATTGTAGGCTCTTGGCCAACAACTGGAGGGTTGACAGATCTTAGCGCCTTACGAGACCGGCTCGATTTTGGAGTCTGTCCTACAACATATTTTAGTTGGCATGTTATTCACAATGTATATATTTTGGGCCAACTATAGAATAACTGCAAGAAATGCAGAAGTCCAATCAAATTAAAATGCTCAATTTGTCGGTACATGGTCAGACTAATTTGTTTAACTGTTTATTATTATTATTATTATTATTATTAACTGTAGCCATTTCCAAAGTGCCTATATAAAATAAATGCATTGCATCAATACCTGGGAAACCCACATCAGGTGCTTTGGCAAAACGTTTTCTTTTGGCGTCGCCACTCGAGTCAGAGTCCGAGTGCACATACTGCTGATTTGGCCTAAAAAAAAGTATATATATACACACATATAAATAAATGTAGTTATGATACTACGTTTATTAGTCAAGGCTAAAGTCTGAATACATAGGCCCTCAGGCCACTGTGTGTTATCCTTTTAGCACTACTTGCAACTACAACAGCAGTGCCATTATTTACAACACCCTAGGGAGAGTTGTCCCTTTAACAAAGTGAACACTGTACCTGGATCTTCTTTTCTGGGGGAGATCTCCTTCGTCCTCAGATTCAATTTCAGAGGTTGGACACATAGTTGAGGTGTACTTGGTCTCTCGTTTTTTGGCCTCATCATGGGTCTCTGGAAAGAGCAGAGAGAAAATGACAATTAACATATCTGCAGTCCAGTGTTTAACAAAAAAATATATGTACCTCTTATCATATGTGCATCGTCACAATTTGCGTCCTCACTTTTTGTGTATGTGTTGCACGAAATACTCACCACACGTAGTAAGCTCACGTACATCCTTATAGGTGATCCATTTATCATCTGGTTGCAGTCCATCTCGAAGGGCTTTTGTGAGCTTTATGTGTTTAGGGGGCCATAACACAGTCTGGTCTTTAGCATTAAACCAGCTCCCTAGAACTACTGCTGTCCCACCATTTGGGAACTGTACAACTGACCACAGCACCACCTCACCATTCATCTTCAAAGGGCTGAAATGAGAATTTACGGTACTCATAATGATCTCTCCTTACAAGCCATTCCCATACCGTCCTAAACTAATATAATCCAGCCTTATTTCTGTCTGTAGTCGTCGGTGTAGGTTATCCAGTGTACATATCCACACGGTCCTCGTCTAGGGCTCCTCGGGTGAAAGCGCCAGGGTAAGCAGCCCAGCCTGGATAAGCACACTAGCTGGTACGAGGAAACGTTGGTAATGCTGGTCACTGTAGAACGGTAGCCGCACGATACACTATACATAATAGACTAATAATAATAGAATAGGTCGAACTCAACGATACAGCTTTAAACTCTGACACTTCAGCTATCAATTTGCACGCGGTCTCAAGGCTCTATTTTGGGGCAAAACGGGCACACTTCACAGCACGTTGTATCGTGGTGAAGGCTTCAACTTATTGGGGTAACTAACTGCTGTATCCACCTGAAACGTATTTATACGTAAGGTGAATAATCTATAGTACCAGCCTTATTTCTGTCTGTAGTCGTCGGTGTAGGTTATCCAGTGTACATATCCACACGGTCCTCGTCTAGGGCTCCTCGGGTGAAAGCGCCAGGGTAAGCAGCCCAGCCTGGATAAGCACACTAGCTGGTACGAGGAAACGTTGGTAATGCTGGTCACTGTAGAACGGTAGCCGCACGATACACTATACATAATAGACTAATAATAATAGAATAGGTCGAACTCAACGATACAGCTTTAAACTCTGACACTTCAGCTATCAATTTGCACGCGGTCTCAAGGCTCTATTTTGGGGCAAAACGGGCATACTTCACAGCACGTTGTATCGTGGTGAAAGCTTCAACTTATTGGGGTAACTAACTGCTGTATCCACCTGAAACGTATTTATACGTAAGGTGAATAATCTATAGTACCAGCCTTATTTCTGTCTGTAGTCGTCGGTGTAGGTTATCCAGTGTACATATCCACACGGTCCTCGTCTAGGGCTCCTCGGGTGAAAGCGCCAGGGTAAGCAGCCCAGCCTGGATAAGCACACTAGCTGGTACGAGGAAACGTTGGTAATTAGTCCGCACACATTGCATTTTTGAAGCATTTAAAGGAAAACTCCAACATTTTGTGAAATTAGCTTATTTGACATATTCCCTGGAGTTATAAGAAGATACATACCTTTTTCGTCTCTCTGCATGCATTGGGCTTAGGGAACGCCTGGACAGTTAGCCTAGCTTAACTTCATCACTGGAAGTGGGGCAGACATCTAACCTAGTTCACTACAGTCAGGAAATATACTCCAAATACAATCAAAATACAACTCCCAAACGTTCCCGTAAACATGTTGTGACCTGTGTATTTACCACGTCTCCCAGTCACACAAGTCACACAAGTCTCCAAGTCACACAAGTCTCCCAGTCACACAAGTCTCCAAGTCACATGAGTCACACAAGTCTCCAAGTCACACAAGTCACACAAGTCCAAGTCTCCAAGTCACACGAGTCACACAAGTATCCAAGTCACACAAGTCACACAAGTCACACAAGTCCAAGTCACACAAGTCACACAAGTCTCCAAGTCACACAAGTCACACAAGTCTCCAAGTCACACAAGTCTCCAAGTCACACAAGTCTCCAAGTCACACAAGTCACACAAGTCACACAAGTCACACAGGTCCAAGTCACACAAGTCACACAAGTCCAAGTCTCCAAGTCACACGAGTCACACAAGTCTCCAAGTCACACAAGTCACACAAGTCACACAAGTCACACAAGTCACACAAGTCCAAGTCACACAAGTCACACAAGTCTCCAAGTCACACAAGTCACACAAGTCTCCAAGTCACACAAGTCTCCAAGTCACACAAGTCACACAAGTCACACAAGTCCAAGTCACACAAGTCACACAAGTCTCCAAGTCACACAAGTCTCCAAGTCACACAAGTCTCCAAGTCACACAAGTCACACAAGTCACACAAGTCACACAAGTCCAAGTCACACAAGTCACACAAGTCTCCAAGTCACACAAGTCACACAAGTCTCCAAGTCACACAAGTCTCCAAGTCACACAAGTCACACAAGTCACACAAGTCCAAGTCACACAAGTCACACAAGTCTCCAAGTCACACAAGTCACACAAGTCTCCAAGTCACAAAAGTCTCCCAGTCACACAAGACTCATGTGACTGGGAGACTCGTGTGACTTGTGTGACTGGGAGACGGGGTCAACACACAGGTCACAACATGTTTACAGGAACGTTTGGGAGTTGTATTTGGAGTATATTTCCTGACTGTAGTGAACTAGGCTAGATGTCTGCCCCACTTCCAGTGATGAAGTTAAGCTAGGCTAACGGTCCAGGCGTTCCCTAAGCCCAAAGCATGCAGAGAGACGAAAAAGGTATGCATCTTCTTGTCCAACTCCAGGGAAGATGTTAAATAAGCTAATTTCACAAAATGTTGGAGTTTTCCTTTAAGCGTTTCAATTGGCCAGCCAAACATGTTATCTGTGTACATGTAATATTGTACTAATTGTGTATTTATTAATGAGGTAAGTTATGCCCCGAAATCCGACGTTAGAGTCAGTGTGTCAATATAGTTACTGCACTTTAGCTTTGTAGGGCAGTATGGTTATGCTGTTAAATGAAGTAGTGGTATTGCAATGGCACCATCTCCGTCTGGAGAGAGAAGACATTTGCGCTTGATATAGCGAAGTTTACCTATCCCTATATCTTCTTGCAAGCCACTGACCTTGTATGTACCAATGTATGATGATTCACAGGGATACATGTAGTATGGCTGTTTGTGTCTGTACTTTCTGTAAATTATATATACCTCTTCCTCTGATTTAAGAATATTCTCTACTAATGCAAATCCATCTCCAACCTCAATACAATTGTCTCCTTTCTTTGTGGACAAAGTAAACCGATGAGTGGAGACCTTCCTGTACTGTTGTAAAGAAGTAAACTGTGGGGGGACAGGCCCATCAGTGTGAATATTACGCAAAATTGGATCATCTGTGGGACATGGGGATCCAACATGTGGAATTTCAGACAACCTTTTCACTACCTGTTGTAGAGGCTGATGTGGCTTGCGTAGAAGATGCTTAATTTGTCCAAGATAGTTCTCAAAAGGGAATCCTGAGATATTATCTAGAGTGCCAAACTTCCTGTATTCCTCAGCCAAATGAATAAGCTGGTGTACATTGTACACAATTTCACCTCTTCCATACACTGTCCCAAAGTGTTCAACAAAAGAAACCATCAACTTGTGCGCAAAGGCCAACATTTCCTCAGAAATACTAGGGGACAGCAACAAGTACATTCCAACAGAAAACAACATGAAGTTGTCATACAGCTCACTGGGGAGGGAATCCTTCAAAACAACAGGACCCCAATACAACATGAAGGATCGCAACTTAGTAGCTTTCCAGCGATCTAACTCTGACAGTTCCCTTGGTTTACGGTTAAATTCACAAGGCATGTAGGGACGTAGCTTTAGCAGTTTACCTGAAATGGCTTGTACAGTTTTGGAAGGGACCCTTGTTGCCAAATTCTTCCCCTTTAACCATATATTAAGCAGTTTCCTTGTAACTCCGAGACAACAGAGATGCATGTAATCAGTTGGAAACATAGAAACCATCTTAACTAAACCTGTTAAAGGGCTCGTCCCATTGTGATGTGCCTCATCAACCATGTCTGAGAAACTGGAGTCTGTCCTAAGTCTGACTTTTGTTTCAGGATATGTCATTTTATTTCTCCATACACCCTCCTGAAAACACTTGTCACAACCAGAATAGCCATTAAATGCCTTGGTCTGCTTAATATAAGCTCTAGCCGGGGCATCACAAATGAAAGAAGAAATCTGTACATCAAATTGCTTGTCATTATAAATAATGCCATTAGACAGTACATTCTGAAGATCTTTGACAAACTGCTCTAGGTACTCAAAAACACTCTTTGGCTTGCTTAGACCACAAAAAATGCCAACAACAAATGGGGACTTTGTGTAGTCACATTTGAGACTTCCAAGTATGGGCCAAAACTGAAGTTTAGAACTTTTGAATAAAGGTAAACCATCTATATTAAACTGTAAATTAAGATTTGTCAGAGTTGCCGGTAAAATCAAACATGCCAACCGTGAAAGCACCCCTTTGACTAAACCAAAATTATAGTATTCTCCCCCTTCAATCTTAGTGGTAGGCACATGTTTTTGTGTTCCTAGCAATGTTCTTCCATCTTTAGGAAGGGTGGGGTGAAACATCTTCAAAAAGGACAGCAAAGATGATAGTGCAACCAGAGAGACTGAATAGGATGTTGCCCAATATTTTAAACTTGTCATGAGGAAATCTTCATTATGCTCATCACTGTCAAAGACATATTCAGGTTCAATTTCGTCATCCCCAGCTATACTTTCAAAATGTGCATTTGACTCACCTGGTGAGTCAATATTTTCACTTTGATCACTGATAGTTAGTGGTCTGTTTAGTGGCAAGTCTGAAGTTGATAAATCTAGTGGAAAGTCTGATCTAGTTGTTAAATCTAGTGGCAAGTCTGTCTTTGGTAAATCGAGCAGGCACTCAGTATAGGCTGTGACAGGATCTGTGTTCTCTAAAGAGTGATGGTTTGTCCTTGAATTAGCAGCAACAATTAACTTATAATCAGTGAGGATAGCCTGCTCTGTCTCTCTCACTAATTTGTTGACTCTACGTCTTTTAGCCCGAGAATAAGATGACATAGTGATGAGGTGCTGTAGTCAATGTAATGGTACATACATTGTGCTATTTACTTGGCTAGAACAGGTCTTTGCTTCAATTGCTGCAACGTGCGGCTTCTTGAAACTGGTACGTGATTCTGGAAAAAGAAAGAAAAAAGGGGGGAGGGTCGACATTAATGTGCTGCATTGCAATGTGCAGGGTGAAACGCTTGCATAATTCTACATTTTGATCAATATCAAGAGAGTCCATTATTATATTATTGTTATATTGTTCATTAGAAAATACCATGTATATAACCAAACGTCTAACTATATAGTCAATGTAATGGTACATAAATTGTGGTATTTACTTGGCTAGAACAATTAAGTCTCAAACAGCCTGCAAACTACCTGGCGTTCTATCGCCATGCTCTAAGACAAACTCTAACCTTAACCAACTTAGAAAGAGTGCAAGGGGAGATGAAGCATATAGCGATATAAACATAGTCATAGCATCAAATTAGTATTTAGATAAGCCACAGAAAAAAATCACGTTATAAAAATAAGCAGTTTCTAAGAAAAAACGATTTGTTATGTGAAGCGCTTTATCAACATGGGCGCCGCCATTTTGTTTGGTGACATCACCGTCGCGGTGAATTTAGCTAGCTGGCTACCTAGCCGCAGCCGGGATTCAAAGCCAACTAACCGGCTAACCCAGCTCGCTAAATACTGCATGTAGCTAGCAGAACTGTAAAATTAGTTTGAACAGCCATACAAAAAGAAACACGCGGTCCCGTTGTTGTCTGGTAGGCAACGTTGCATTTACGGATCCACGTGTTTACTAGGCCAGCTAGCGCGTGCTTCCTTGACTACTTCCTGTTCACCCAATAAGCATGCTTTTGATTGGCTGAGTCGCACAACGTCATTCAGTAACAACGCACGCAATTGGACCACGCAATTTCTAATCGTTGGCGCTTTAATATTAACATCGAAATAACTTAAACAACCGTAATGTTAACATCGAAATAACTTAAACAACCGTACGATTCTACTTGCACACTCTCCAGAGTTATATTAAGCACACGCTACGAATATTCATGAATATTTATCTTAGTTGTCGTATATATATATTTACCTACCAAACTGCAGCATATCACATGCACAACGCCGTCAAGATCCACTGGTGCACACTCACAATAACGTTATTTTTCACAGAACACAGTTAAGATAAAAGTAATATAGCCAAAACTTACTGTAAAGCACTCAGTAGAATCAAATCCGGGGGGAACCAGACGTGCTGTTCTGAACAGCAGTTCTGTTTCGTTAAGGGGCTCTGCTTGGCATCACCTACTGCACTCCCTCGCGTACGTGCACGCATACTGAATAACATTCCACAAATATACCTTTAATACCAGTATTAGTCTGACCACACCCCTCATCAGCTTACCTTCATAAGCAGGTGTGTGGTCACCTGCTCTCCTCCTTCTCGCTTTCACCACAAGGAAGTGCCTTCGGTAGTACCGGCGATGGCCTGATCTCGACTCTGGTTCCTCTGGTTCTGGGGAATCGCCCGTTGATGAACGGGGGATTGTTTTGGAGCCGGAGGATTTGCGCCGAAAACTTTTTGCGTCTGCTCGCTCGCGTCGCAAGATGGTGGCGTGCAGACGCGAACGGCCTGGGTTTGGGGAATTGCTGGAGACCAGCGAGGATGCGTCCGACTCTGGATTTCTGATGGAAACTGAGGACTTCATGGAGGAGGCGGACGGATTCTTGTATGATGGTCCCGTGGAGGAGAGTATCCCTCCTCCGGAGACCCCGGAGGGGGGAGAAATGGCTCCATGGGGCGCCTTGTTCGAGGATGTCGAGGAACCACCTTGGCCTCATCAGCAGGATGCCCTACTGTCGGCCGCATCGGATTGTGGCTCCTTGACCAGTCGCAGCCTGCTGTATGCGAGGGATGCGGGGTCGGTGGAGGAAGGTTCGCAGGGGGAACTGCGGGCCTTGTTTCCCGAGCTCATGGCGGTAGCCGCCACCGCAAACGGTGTGCCGCTGCCGCTGCCATTGCCTGCACCTGTCCCTGATGACCTCATAGGCCATCCCTGGCAGCGTCCCCCAGTGAGAGGGGTGGACGTTGTCTACCCATTTTTCCCATCGATGGGGGCCTATGTTCGTCGGGGTCAGGCGGTGTCCAACATCATGGGACTAACTCCCGCCTACGTACCAGTTACGTGGGTGTCGGGGTTAGTCAAAGGTATGGGGGAGGGCGTGCCTCGGCTTGACAATCCGATGGCCGCGCTCCTCTGTCCGGATATGGTGTGGGAACCCCTATGCAAGCCGGTCCTCCAGGGGAAGTCGGCTAGGCGATTGGCTTATTGGGGTGACCAGTCATTCATCGCTGGTACACAATCGCTGGCTGCGGCGTCTAACATCGCCCACCTGGCTAGATTTGTATCGGGGATAATGACGGGCGGCACGGATCTGAACGAGGTAAAATGCGATCAGATCACCCAGGCTGCGGGAGCTGTCCTGCACCTTTCCCAGGTGCTGGCCATAGCCATGGGGAAAGTGCGCGCCCTGGCCACCCTGGGCCAGCGTCACCTTTGGCTGGAGCAGGCCCGTGTGCCAGAGAAGAAGAGAGCCCCTCTTCTGACGGCCGCCCTCTCCGACGCTGGCCTGTTCGGGAAGGCCCTGCAATTGATGACCTCAACATGCAGAGAAATGGCAGAGGAGAGATCCGTCCTTCAACCCCATTTTCCGCCTCCCGTCCTTCCCGGTGGGGGCAGAAGGCTTCCACGACGTCGAGCTGTCTCCGTCGCCACTACCACTGCCTCCGCCGCCGCTGCTGGCCCTGCCAAGAGGGCCAGGGGACGAAACGGCGCTTCGGCCACCGCCGGCCCATCCCAGACCGGAGGAGACGGTAGGGAACGTCGTGTCCAGCAGACTGTAACCTACCGTCCCTCCGGGGCTCCCCGGGGTGGCAAGACTCGAGCGGCGCGAGGTGGCAGATGCCGTTAGGAGTGACTTTTTCCCCTCTGTGTCCCCTCCCCTACACCCTTCCCGGCCCCTCTGTGATATTGTGCCTTACACTTTATTAGTTTTAATAAAAAAAGTTCCCCGACATAAGGGGGACTGTGTTTGGCCGAACAAACTGTGTGTTTCTTCATACAAATCATATGGTGGGGTTGTGTATATATGAATCTACCCTGTTTACGTTGGGGGGTGAGTTGTGTTGTGTTACGAGGTTAAGCAAGGTCTGCAACTTACACTCGGTAATAGGTTCTATTTAGCTTGATGCTCCACATGCAATTAGAACTGGTGTTATTCCATTGCTTTAACTAAGTATATGTGTTTTCACAATGCTGTGTTGTTAGTTGCAGTAATGCTCGTACGCACACTTTTCACGGCCTAGCCGTTACTCTCGTTCGGCGTTCTTTCCTATGTATGACATAGGCAACGGGTATGGGATTCACGCACAGGCGACTTGTGTTTTGTTGTAAACCCTTTTACACTTTTTGTGGGTAGCAGGCATTGTATTAGCTTATGCTATGCATTGCTTTCTACCGGAGGTTTTTCAAGATGGCTACGGTTGTGTTTCTGTGTGTAGGGATAAAGGGTGTGTTTTCGGGAGGGGGTGTCGAATAAACCCCTCCTTTTTCCCACTTGATTGGTTTAGAGGATTTTTGATCTTTTCTGCTGAGCCAGTCAGGGCCAAGCCAGTGCTTGACAGGGGGGGGGGGGGGGGGGGGGGGGGGGAAGGGGTATTCTACCGACTCCTGTTATGACAGGATCCGGTGGGTTTCTTCCCCGCCCATTGTAGCGTTGTTGCTATGGCAACGCCTTCCATGAGCTGGTGTCTTAAAGATGTCGAGGTTGGGCGCAGGGCTTACAGGCCTGCTGCGCCCGGTTTATGTGTCAAACTTGAGTCTATTGGTCACGTGTCTCACAGTTTACATATCTTTTTTCTTGACCGTAGTCTCATGTGGGAAGGTGTTTCTGGGAGAGTCTGGTCTTACACTCTGATTAAAAGGAGTGACTGGATTAAAATCATGTGAAAAACAGGGTTTTTACTCCCAGCTGTCCAGTTGGGTCATACGGGTGATGCCTTTTCTTTATTTTTATAAAGAGTTGAATGTGTCTTGATGGATTGGAAATGAGGGTCCCTGATGGAAACAAGACTAACGTCTTTCTCAGGTCTGCCTCCCCTTATCTTTTTGTGTGTATTCCTGTACTGCAGTCTGTTGGGTAAATTTTTTCATTCATTCATTCATGGAGTTGATTGCATCTCGCCCCTCTTGTCGTTTCCCTGGGCGTCTTGGGGATTCAATATGGTGGTCTAAACGGCCTATTGTTGATGTGGGTATGTCCAAACGCACACATAGTGCTGGCTCAGGATGTGCTTTTGGGCCATTTGCTGACTGGCGCGCCTTGTTTGCTTGGGTGAAACAGCGTTTTTATGGAGCAATTGGGATGGGGGGTTTTCCTCTTCCGACATCCTGTGTGTTGTCGATGGGTTCCCGTTCATGTCAGGGGATGATGACGGAATGGGTCTGGACATATGGGGAAGGGTCTCACGCCCTAGGGGTGGGCCACCGGACGTGGTTCATACCGACACGTCTGGGTGGCGCCTTCTTTTTTGTGTTGGGATCAAACGCGCATATCTGCCCCTTCTCCTGGGGTTGGCAGGTCGGCGTGATTAGGGCACGGGACTGGTTCTGGTCGCGCTGGTCCAGATCAGTTGCACCCGTTGTCCGCTGGGGATGCAGATCTGCTGTTCTGGTACCCTGAGGGACTTGGGGTTTTTTCAGGGGGAAAAATGCTAGGTCGATCCGGGTGTCACAGGGTTGAGCGTTATGGGACCCTTGTTGGGTGCGTTGTATTCTGCACTGTCGTAATGGCTTACGGCCGTGCCGACCTGTACGCGTCCGATCTCGTCGGATCTCGGCCGCTGTACGGGTTGGTCTTGGTTGGTACTTGGTTGGGTGACCTCCTGGGAATACCGAGTGCGGGGTGCTGGGGCTGGTCTTCCATTTTTACGCTCTTCTCTTGCGTTTTGGCGCTGAGGAGCCTGTTGGGTGGTTTTAACCTCCTCGGAGACCCTGTGCTCCCCGTATCACCGGGCCCGGTCCGGGGTGATGCTCGTTGACCCGTAGGCCCGGGATAGCCCTGTTGGGAACCGGAACGCGGGCTGCGGCGGTGCCGCAGGTGTGTTTCGGGGTTTCTTTCCTGAGGGGTTATGGGACCAACCATTGCATGGGGTGATGCCTGGGTGGTTGGTTCTCTGGTGTGTTGCTGCAGTGTCAACTCCCGGTTCTCCGGTTGAGGGTGCCCCTGCACGTTCATGACGTCTGCCGATCGTATGGGCTTTTTCTGTGGGCAGCTGTCAGGGGCCGAGTGGTCTACGGATCCCACTTCTGACGTGCTGTTTGAAAGCTTGGTTATGCGACAACGCCAGCTTACGCCCCTTCCGCCGGGGCGGCTGTTTCAGCTGTCCTTTCTGGCGCCTGCCTCGTCCGCAGTTTCCAGGCTTGGGTTGACAGCCTGTTGCCTGGTCTTTTTCCCCGGTGCACTGCCTGCTTCCGTTGGTTAACTCTTGTGTGTTATGACCATGCTGTCTGTCTGTTGCAGGGCTTGTGTTCCAGGCGGTGTGCTGTTGGGGAGGACAGGGCCCGCTCGGCTGAGGGGCCTTTTGTCCGAATACGCTGGCGATGTGGGGGGCGGGGTCACTAGGTGCCCCCCTGGTGGGGTCTTGATGCTGGCATCATGGACTTCTCCGGGCCCCCATTCCAGGGAGTCCAGTCCTTTTGGTGGGTCTGGGTCTTCCTTCGCGCTCCGCTGCTACGGCCTTGCCACGGGGTTGGGTTTGCCCTTGACCCCGTGATTCTGGGGGCAGTGACGAGGTTGTTCCTACGTTCGTTCCCGGGTGGCATGCGGGTTGTGCGTGGGTGTAGTCGTGGGGTCAAGCCACGGTCTGCTCACCCTGTGCGTTGGGTTGCTTGAGTGCCTCTTCGCACGGTCGGGTCCGTCGCCCTCCCGTGAGGCCCCTAATAGGGGGGATGCCCTCCATTAGGGGGGGTCGGGGGGGCTCGGCCCTCCCTGTTCTGATGGTTGTGGGGGGCTGTCAGCGGGGTGTATTTGTCAGCCAGCGGCTCCGCTTGGCCTCCCTTGTGCAGTAGGTGATGCCAAGCAGAGCCCCTTAACGAAACAGAACGTTAGGTTATGGCTATAACCTTGGCTTGGCATCAGACGGCCGCTGCAGCCCTTGACCTCACCTTGTGGTGAAAGCTTGGGAAGGAGGAGAGCAGGTGACCACACACCTGCTTATGAAGGTAAGCTGATGAGGGGTGTGGTCAGACTAATACTGGTATTAAAGGTATATTTGTGGAATGTTATTCAGTACGCGTGCACGTACGCGAGGGAGTGCAGTAGGTGATGCCAAGCGTCGCCCCTAACTAACAGAACTTGGTTATAGCCATAACCTAACGTTCACATTGAGAGAGTGCTCAGTTGCATGCTGGGACGTACGTCTGTTTAAATTGGGGGGGGGGGATTCGGATCGGTCCAACGTAATGACGACAAACAGCATACGTTGAACAGCATCCGTTGATTCAACATTTATTAGATATTGGCACTTCAATCATTAAAATGCAACCACAAAACAATATTGATTCAATGATATGTTTTCAACATTAGTCAATTGCTTTAGCGGTTAATGGGTGATTCAACATCAATCGTCGACCTTAACCAAAAATCAAGCATTGTGACCATAAATCAACATTGAATTAACACCTTTTGCTATCTGGGTAGACTCTTGCCGTAATGCAGTGTTTCTCAAAGTGGGGGGCGCGCCCCCCAGGGCGGGCGCAGAGGCATGACAGGGGGGGCCTTGAGATTTATAAAAAAAGAAATAATAATATTTGGATTACAGAAAATTATCACTAAAGTGCTATCTGTTGCAGCTGCACTGTTCTCCATGAAAATACCATTTCTCAAAATCTGAAAATCATTATTTAATAAAACACAGAAAAGGATCACCAAGTTACTCTGGATAAAAAAAAACTTTACAGACAACATTGAGACAAAGCTTCCTGACACATCTCCATCCAAACTCTTGGAAGAACTCTTTGAAATCTCATCTGATATCACCTAGAGAGCTAGTTTCAGAGTGTGGTGCTGAGTACCAAGTATCTCATCTCATGGCCCACCAAGTATCTCATGATGCAGCAGTTAAGGTGTTGATACCATTCAGCACCACATACAGTATCTGTGTGAAGCTGGCTTTTCATCCATGACAGCTCTGAAAACAAAATATAGGGCCAATTTGAAAGGTCACGATATTGGTGTTATTTCAATAAATTTAAACATGGCCCATTTCATGACTATTTTGTTGGGGCGAGGGGGGGGGTGGGGGGCCCAAAATATTTTGGTCCGCCAAAGGGGGGCCTGACAGAAAAAGTTTGAGAAGCACTGCCGTAATGGTTTGTTGACATGAGGCGGAGGAGAGGCGTGCACTGCTGCAGCAGATTTAGGAGTCTGATCTGACGGCCACAGAGCTGAGGGAGTGCGCCCAGTTAGCTGTAAAAATCCATAGATTAGCCGCACCGTTATATAAGCCGCAGGGTCGAAAAATGGGTGGAAAAGCCGCGGCTTATGGTCCGAAAAGTACGGTAATCGGTGAGTTGCATCACACTGTACTTGAGGGCGAACACCAAAGAAATTGTCCAATACAATTACATTTTGAACCCCGCCCCTCCCCTATCTTTATAAAAACTGTAAATGCACAGGTGTTTTACGATGTCAATCAAACGTCAAATAAATCAACCCGCCCCGCCCCCAAAGGTCTGTTGTATTCGGAAATATGTCAAATCGCAGATGCTCGCCATGCCCTTTAAATTAAAATTAACTTTCTGTGAATCGTTCAGTGTAAAATGTATTTGTAAGGCCCAACAACACACATTAATGTCCCCATGGGCCGGACACATCTTCTTTAAACAAGTCAAGAAGAAACATCACAATAAATCAAGAACAAACCAAAAACACCATAAAGTCCAAAAGATTTTAAATACTGTAAATAAAATAAATGCAACACTCCCAGACATACCCTACGCGAAGGTAAGGAAAAACTCACTAAAACCTAGTGTAGCACTTGTGTCACTAACAGTAAGAGCTGTTCGCCACGGACCAGTTCTAGGTTCGAATGAGGAGATGAGTAATATACACAGTTAAAGGAGTAGTAGACCAAAGACAAGGTTATAACAGTGACCGGTAGTTTATTCACAACAGCGCTAGCTAGACAATTACAATACATACAAACGTAAAGTGAAGTATCCCTTTTTGGTTATTTACTTAACAACTCCCTCTTTCAGGAAGGTTAATTCGATATCAAGTCCTAAGTTGATTGGATCAACACATTAGGTTTGGTTCAGACGTCTCTGAGGTTGTCACTAGCTAAAAGCTAGGTTTAAAGTTGGACATTAGATGTATCCCTTTTTCATGAGTAACTCATTATCTTTCTTCTGCAATTGCAGATCAGTAAACTCTATAATAGTTTATCGTTCAGTAAACTCTATATCAGTTTATCATTTCAATTGGTAAGTGTTTAAACATATTAATTTAAACCTTTAAGTGTGGAGTGAATGCAAGTACCTTATTAGGTGAAATGACCCTTTAAACTCTTCCTTTGCAGGTGTAATACGAACAAAGTACCAATAGAAATATTCAAGGTTATAGGAATGCAAATACCTTATCAGGTGGAATGACCCTTTAAACCATCTTTCTTTACAGGAGAACAAGCAGTGATTCAACTATAATCAATATGTTATCAGTGAGATTCAAGTATCTTACTGGGTACATTGACCCTTTAATTTGTCCTCTTTACAGGAGAACATCAGTAGTTCAGGTATCTTATTGGGTGCTGTCGTATATTATGTAAACATCCTAGGTTAGTTTACAGTGTACACAGCCTGCTGAATTGGAGAGAAGAAGGATAGAATGGTTTCCCCCCTTTTGACTCCTCTAGCAAGAGGGAGAATAAAGTTTGTAGTCAAAACAACCAAGCTTGAATTCAACTCATATTTTATTGTCTGAGGCCCAAGGTGGAAAAGCAGGTTAGGCATACAGGGATTAAATCATTTATCAAACAAATAACTAATACATGGTTATCAATTCGCTGGTGACCTCTAACAGACTTTAAACATTCCAAGCAGAATAGTACTCACATATTAGTCATGTTTTGTAAATGAAAGGAATATACTGTGCAATACATGGTCAACCTGGTCCAAGTGTAATGACCTCACATTAAACTAGACAACACAAAACAGTGGTTAATCATGGTTACTCACGTACTTACACTCTCAGATGGAAGCGGTGGGAGACCAGACTGGGTGTCTGGCCTCCTGATTTAATACTTTAGATCTGGTTTTTATACTCAATATGACATCACGGGTTCAACTATTTTCAGCCAATCAGAGTAACATCCAAAATATGGTCTCTACCAATGAAATGTCTCCATAATAGACCAAGAGTTTGCTGTCCCTAGGTTTTTCCTCTCTGCCTCCCCAAAGACCTCCATGTCTATATATGGGCGTGTTGTCCTGCAGCCCAGGGGGGTCTTGTTGTCTGTGGCTTTTGCTGAGGTGGCATAGAGGATCATTTCTCAGAGTCCTTTCTGGTGTAGCAGTTGACCCCAATGAAAACAGTTCTATTTTCATAACTTCTAATGTAATATTCAACCGGTGTTATGTAATTTCCTTCAGTTTGATACCAAGCATTTATGTAGATTTTTCTATTTTTCAGTTTATTTATAGAAAGAAATCTAATTTACAAGCTGTAATCGTATAGTGTGAAATACATATACACAGTTCCTTTGATTGTACATTTCTACACCATGCCCAGTTGTCTACACCAGATATGTAATATATATTGAAGAGAGAAACACCTATGACCTTCCAATATACCCTTTCTTAAGTTGACAAGGATATTCTGACACTCAGCGGCCACACTCAGACCCCGGAATGTGACACTGTTTACACAGATGAACCATTGCTGCTGGTGGTGGGGGTTTCACGACATCCAGTAAGCGATCTGCAGTTTTATTTGGCTCACAGTTTCCTGTTGTATGTTGTTTCAACCTGTTATCTGGCATTTCAGCAGTAACCCAAGGTTACACAGTCTTGTTTGTTGCAATTAACCGTTTTACCAAGTCAATGATACCACAGTGCATTTACCCTTTAACTATCCCTCTTATAGGAGAAATATCAGTGGTTCAAGTATCTTACTGGGTGCATTTACCCTTTAACTCTCCCTTCTTATAGGATAAATATCAGTGGTTCAAGTATCTTACTGGGTGCATTTACCCTTTAACTCTCCCTTCTTATAGGATAAATATCAGTGGTTCAAGTATCTTACTGGGTGCATTTACCCTTTAACTCTCCCTTCTTATAGGAGAAATATCAGTACCCATATATACAATGTGCATCAATCAAATACAAAATACAATATCAAAATACAAAAGGTGAAACGGGGTCAAAGGAAGTCCTTGTGTTCTCGTTCAATCAGTTCGTGTCATAGAAAGGATATGATGGTCCTTGGAAGTTCTTGTGACTCAAGTTCAATTAGTTTGTTAATTCCTGATCCACTTCCTCACTGGGAATGAGGAAGGCAATTTCACAATCCTACCAGGCTGTTGAGGCAACAGGTGTTGAGGCAACAGGGGTAATCAGATCAGGCCGGCATAGCCTTGATCTAGATCTGAGGTTCAGTGGGTTGGCTCGCCATCTTGTGTCGGTCCGGCACACTGCCTCGTCCCGTGTGGGCACACGTGGTGAATGGTGGTCGGCCGGGACTCCTGGGAACTTCTTCCCGGGGGTGGAACGGGGTGCTAGAAAAACCTGGCCTGCGTTATACAGGCATTCAGAAAATAAAAGCTATTTACCATCTTTTATCGCTTCATCATCTTTTCATTGCTTTTAGAATGAATAATCAATCAGGCTACTTTTAGCTATGCTAAGCTAAAGTAGGCTACTTTATCACAGCACGTGGGAATATCCATCTGTCTTATGCTAAGTTAGCATATGGGAACATTCCTCACATTCCATATTAAACTCTCAAAAGCAGTCAAAATGTATATAGACCATGTTCTTATCGTACAGCATATCAATACAATTATAAGTACTTCTGAAATGGTTTCTTTCTAGTTTTCATTTAACCAAATTGAGCTTGGAGCTTCGCTAGCGTGACTCAGGATGAAGCTACATTATTAGCTGATTAGCCTTGAGCTAGCGATTTTGTACATTCGACAATGGACAGCACAATATTGATGAAACTCACCAAAACCGCTTCCGGAAATGGTATGCTCTTTAACTGCAACAACTTCTTCGGTTTTGTAACTGGGGGAATCTTTTATGGCTGTTTGATAACTATTTTGTGGTGCTAGTTCATTTCAGTATCCAGCAGCATTCAGCAGTGTCAGTCTCGTTTCAATCTGTAATCTCATCTGCCGTATGGCAAGGCTCACCTGCCGTAAGGCAAGGCGTGGCTGTCGTGACACCTATCTCGCGTCATGAGGTAATTTAAAGGGCAGTGAGGCAATTCAAGGATTTGGTCAAACGTTGCTAATCTCATATGAATATACATATGACCCAATAACATTAACTATTTATGTTCTTACACAATAGCATTAACTATTTATGTTCTTATTCAATGGCATTAACTATTTATGTTCCTATAACTAAATAGTTATGAATCTGAAACCTGGGTTACACTAGCAATAAGAAAAAATGCACCACAGGCAATGTGGAGGAGAGAAACCTTAGACGGGCCGTTCAAGGGGGGATCTCCCTTCTTAGATGTCGGTGATGATAAAACAGGCAAAACAGTTGGTAAGCATGCACTCATATGTGTAATGAAACACACATAAGTGCATGACGGAGACAGGGAGACGGGACATGCGTTAGACAGTTTGCGTGATTGTGATGGGCGGACATAGAAATAGATACAAGTGGTAAGCATATATGTGAATAGAATAGATATATGTAGTAAGCATATTTTACGTGAATAGAATAGAAGTACTTAACCCAGCAATGAACTCTAAACCACGTTGACAGACCACGGACAGAAGACGGTAAGAAGCTGATCCATGGCCTCTGCGGTGCACGTAGAACAGTCACTGCAATCTTGGCCAAGACCCCGAGACATCCACCACCTTGGTCAACACTATGAGACAACCACTCAGAGAGATGGGGTAGGGTATGGTTGGGGACAGGGGTTAGAGAGTTCCCATGTTTGTAGTGGGCGGAGATGGAGCAATAAATATGTAGTGAGCATATGCATACATGGTGACAGTAGAATCACAGTATATAAGAAAATTGTGAAATTGAGTAATAGATAGAACTACTGCAAGTGTATGTATACAGGATGATATACAAGACAATGGCTCAGGGCCATATCCCCCGGGGGGCAGGAGAAACCACTCAGAATTGGTCAGGGCAGAGCAGGTAAGGTTCAGCACTGCAGGCCAGACAGAAGGCAGTATGAAGCTGTTCCATGGGACCGGTTGAGACAGAGGTTAAAAAGGTTCTCCCATGGCTGCAGAAAAGCAGACATGGGAGCAAATAGACATCCTAACTAAACTAGACAGATTATTCTAAGGGTCAGTCCCCGACCAGGTGAGATCAGGGTAGGTTGAAGGAGAGAGAGAAAAGACGGGTCTTAAGCAGGGCTTTAAAAGCTTCGACAGAGCAGGCGCCCGTGACGGAGGTAATTTGTTCCACAGGTAGGGAGCGCGGTAGACAAAGGCTCTGTGGCCAGCGTATTTATTTTTTAACCCTAGGAATCGATAGAAGCCCCGCATTTTGTGAGTGCAGAGCACGAGCAGGCGAGTATCGAGAGATGAGATCAGATAGATAGAGCGGTGTGATCCCAAAGGTTTATCGCCAAGAGCCAGGCTCAAAGCTGCGGGCCGGACTAGGAGGACTAGGAGGACTCTACAAGGGCCACAGGTTCAAAGCTGCTCGTGAAATGTTCCCACTGTGCTTCCTGTGTCCGGGATCCGCAAACCAGTTACATTTTATTCAGCAAGGCCTTGGCAACGCGCTATGTATGTTTGTGGGTATTTAGGCCATGTTGAGTCATCTTTAGCCCCATCTAAATTCTATAGATGTATTCACTGTTTGTCGACAGTAACGTGACCTGTCCATGCAGAATGTCCCCAATACCCTGATTCCCCCACTCTCTACCTTTCCCTCATTAACTCAAACCCAGGCCAGCAGGGGGCACACAAGGCCCCAAAGACGAAGGTCTTAACCACTAAGATACACCATTTCTGGGGATTACACTTCTTACCTTGTTCCTCTCTGCCTCTCTCTCTATTTCACTCTCTATCTCTGTTATCTCTCTCTTACACTCTATGAATTAATGAATGAATGAATGAATGAATGAATGAATGAATGAATGAATGAATGAATGAATGAATGAATGAATGAATGAATGAATGAAAACTTTATTTAACAGATTGCAGAATGGGTACAATACAGTACGGCTCAATACACACAATTGTTAAGGGGATGCAGACCAGAGAAAGACGTTTGTCTTGTTTACATCAGGGTCCCCCATTTTCAATTCATATTGACATTTATGACATTCACAACATACATGACATTTATGGCATAGGGACATACAGGTATTTAGTACTGATACATTCGTGACGTAAACGGTATTCAAATATACAGTACTGTTACCCATAGATCCTGACAGAGTATATACATATGATGGGGAGGGGACTGTACATTAGGAGGGGGTGGGTGGGTGGGAGAGAAATATACATACGGCGGGGAGGAGACTGTCTATTAGGAGGTGGTGGGGGGTTTGGGCATTTACGGTGGCCAGTTTCGAATTGCAGCCTCCCGTAGGTGCTCTTTAAGAGCGGTTTTGAATGTGGGTAGGGATTCACATTCCTTTACAGCTGTGGGTAGGGCGTTCCACATTGATGTGGCATAATTGCGAAACGTGTTTAGTCCCTTGTTTGAGCCGAATCTGGGTTTAACATGATTTGTTGAGCTTCCTCTGGTGTAGTGGTTGTGGTATTCACTGACCTTTGGGAAGTATTTTGACATGTACATGGGTACCTTAGTCGTATAGTGTATATTGTAGACCAGGCCCATTGCAAGTTGCTGTACTCTGTCATCTACTCTAAGCCATCCTAGGTTGTCAAAGTGGGCAGGGGTGAGGTGGGTTCTAGGGGTAAGGTCAAGCAGTAGTCTGACCAGTTTGTTTTGTGATGTTTGTAGTCTTGTTTTTAGCGCCTTTGAGGTGCTTTGGTACCATGAGGTGCAAGCATAGTCATAGTACCCTTGAATGAGTGCTCCTGCCAGAGTCTTCAGGGTATTCTTGTTTACCAGAGAGGAGATCCGGTACAAGAATCTAGTTTGTTTGTTGACTTTTTTTATTACATTGAATGCCATTTTGTCACTATTTCTGTTATATCTCTCTCTATTACACTCTATCTCTGTTCTCTCTCTATTTCACACTCTCTCTCTGTTCTCTCCCTCTCTATTTTACTCTCTATCTCTGTTCTCTCTCTCTATTTCACTCTCTATCTCTGTTCTTGCTCTCTCTCTCATTTTCAAAAACCAAGGAGCTCATCATAGATTTCAGGAAGAACAGAGACCCCTCCACAACTCCACATCAATGGGACGGAGGTTGAGCGTGTCTCCAGCTTCAAATTCCTGGGAGTCCACATCTCCGAGGACCTCTCTTGGAACCTCAACACCTCATTACATTTACATTTACATTTACATTTAGTCATTTAAGCGACTTACAAGTTCTGTACGACAAGTCATCAGGAAGGGCACAACTCTCTCAACAATGTTCATCAAAGGGTTGCGTGTTACAGTGTAGGTTAGTTTATTATTAGGACAAGTGCATGACAGTAAGGTTAGTTAGGGTTAGATCTTTATTTTTTGTATTATTATTATTATTATTATTATTATTATTATTTCAGATAATGGTTATCATATTATCTTATTTTCTCTTATCACATCTGATCACATTCTCATCACAGGGCCTCTTCATCCTGAGGAGACTGAAGAAAGCCCTCCCCTCAGATTGGGGTGAACTTTTACATTCACAGTCGGCGCGGCAACTGCCTCAGACCGGAAAGCACTGCACTACCCTGCACCTCTCATCTCTCCTATCCCCTCTCCTCATCTTCTCTCCTCTTCTCTCTAACCCCCGCTCCTCTCTTTTCTCTTCGCTTCTCCTCTTCTCTCTAACCTGCTCCTCTCCTCTCCTCTCCTCTTCTATCTAACCTGCTCCTCTCCTCTCCTCTCCTCTTCTCTCTAACCTGCTCCTCTCCTCTTCTCTCTAACCTGCTCCTCTCCTCTTCTCTCTAACCTGCTCCTCTCCTCTTCTCTCTAACCTGCTCCTCTCCTCTTTTCTCTAACCTGCTCCTCTCCTCTTCTCTCTAACCTGCTCCTCTCCTCTCCTCTTCTCTCTAACCTGCTCCTCTCCTCTTCTTTCTAACCCTCTCCTCTCCTCTCCTCTCCTCTCCTCTCCTCTCCTCTCCTCTCCTCTCCTCTCCTCTCCTCTCCTCTTCTCTCTAACCTGCTCCTCTCCTCTTCTCTCTAACATGCTCCTCTCCTCTTCTCTCTAACCTGCTCCTCTCCTCTTCTCTCTAACCTGCTCCTCTCCTCTTCTCTCTAACCTGCTCCTCTCCTCTCCTCTTCTCTCTAACCTGCTCCTCTCTCATCCTCTCTCTAACATGCTCCTCTCCTCTTCTCTATAACCTGCTCCTCTCCTCTTCTCTCTAACCCTGCTCCTCTCCTCTTCTCTCTAACCTGCTCCTCTCTTCTCCTCTCCTCTCCTCTCCTCTCCTCTCCTCTCCTCTCCTCTCCTCTCCTCTCCTCTCCTCTCCTCTCCTCTCCTCTCCTCTCCTCTTCTCTCTAACCTGCTCCTCTCCTCTTCTCTCTAACATGCTCCTCTCCTCTTCTCTCTAACCTGCTCCTCTCCTCTTCTCTCTAACCTGCTCCTCTCCTCTTCTCTCTAACCTGCTCCTCTCCTCTCCTCTTCTCTCTAACCTGCTCCTCTCTCCTCCTCTCTCTAACATGCTCCTCTCCTCTTCTCTATAACCTGCTCCTCTCCTCTTCTCTCTAACCCTGCTCCTCTCCTCTTCTCTCTAACCTGCTCCTCTCTTCTCCTCTCCTCTCCTCTTCTCTCTAACCTGCTCCTCTCCTCTCCTCTTCTCTCGAACCTGCTCCTCTCCTCTTCTCTCTAACCCTGCTCCTCTCCTCTTCTCTCTAACCTGTTCCTCTCCTCTTCTCTCTAACCTGCTCCTCTCTTCTCCTCTCCTCTCCTCTCCTCTTCTCTCTAACCTGCCCCTCTCCTCTTCTCTCTAACCTGCTCCTCTCCCTCCTCTTCTCTCTAACCTGCCCCTCTCCTCTTCTCTCTAACCTGCCCCTCTCCTCTCCTCTCCTCTCCTCTCCTCTTCTCTCTAACCTGCTCCTCTCCTCTTCTCTCTAACCTGCTCCTCTCCTCTCCTCTTCTCTCTAACCTGCTCTTCTCCTCTTCTCTCGAACCTGCTCCTCTCCTCTTCTCTCTAACCTGCTCCTCTCCTCTTCTCTCTAACCTGCTCCTCTCCTCTTCTCTCGAACCTGCTCCTCTCCTCTTCTCTCTAACCTGCTCCTCTCCTCTCCTCTTCTCTCTAACCTGCTCCTCTCCTCTTCTCTCGAACCTGCTCCTCTCCTCTTCTCTCTAACCCTGCTCCTCTCCTCTTCTCAACTTCTAGCATGAAAATATAACGTAGTTTGTTTCTTTACCTTTCTGTGTACGTCTAGGAAAAAAAACGTGGCTCAATCAGATGAAAAATGGCGGAGCAATTTACATTACAAAATGGTAACTGTACTTACAGTCAATCAATCAATCAAATGTATTTATATAGCACGTTTAAACATGACGCTTGTCAACCAAAGTGCTTCACATAGCTAAGCTAAGAACAAAGAAAAGTATAAAATAAACAAAACAAAAAAATTAATTAAAAAAATCAACGGATAGACAAAGGAAAAACAGAACAACACGTCAACAAGTACGCCAAGAGTCAAAGTGAGTCATGGAAGGCCAGGCGATATAGGTGGGTTTTGAGTTTTGATTTAAAAGACTCGATGGAGGGGGCAAATTTAATGGACATGGGGATGCTGTTCCAGAGGTCAGGGGCTGCGACCGCAAAAGCACGTCCCCCCCTAGACTTGAAGTTAGACCTACGGGTGGTTAGGAGACCCTTATCAGCCGATCTGAGGGCCCTGGCGTTGGTATAGGGGGTGAGGAGGTCTGCTAGGTAAGCAGGGGCCTTACCATTTAGGGCTTTGTAAACCAATAAAAGGACCTTGAAGTCTATTCTAGTAGATTTCAGTAGATTTCATGCCATTGGAAAGAGGAGATTTGGCCCGATCCATAGATGTGTGACTTGGCCATAATAAGGTAATTTATAGGCCTGATATTCTACATATTCATATTTCAAATTGCATGGGTCCGGATGGCAAAATTCAGTACTGTATCTACAAAACCCCGTGCAAATCATCTGCTCTTCATTCATTTGCTTAGATCTTTTGTACACTTGATCTCAAGAAGGTGCTGAATGAGCTTTTCAGAATGTTCACATCTGGTCAATGTTAGCAGGGTGTTATTCACCGTCAAAGATGAAAAAGAAAAGGGAAGATTTATATTCTTTGGTTCATTACAATTTACTCAAGCCTAGTAACTGAATATCTCTGACACTGTGAATACATTCCCTGAGATCCATAGAGGTCCCTAGATACCAAGAACATGCAAATGGACCTTGTAGAAGTGGAGAACCCTTCCATTTACTTAGGTATGTATTTTTAGGAAAAATCTTTAAAAGGTGTTTCATATTGGTTCATTATATTATTATATTGCCTCGTCAAAATATACAGGAAGCAATACAATCAAATGTTTGGAGCCACTAAGTATTTAAGTCATGGGGATTTCATCTTATGATGAAAGAAAGAAAGAAAGAAAGAAAGAAAGAAAGAAAGAAAGAAAAGAAAGAAAGAAAGAAAGAAAGAAAGAAAGAAAGAAAGAAAGAAAGAAAGAAAGAAAGAAAGAAAGAAAGAAAGAAAGAAAGAAAGAAAGAAAGAAAGAAAGAAAGAAAGAAAGAAAGAAAGAAAGAAAGAAAGAAAGAAAGAAAGAAAGAAAGAAAGAAAGAAAGAAAGAAAGAAAGAAAGAAAGAAAGAAAGAAAGAAAGAAAGAAAGAAAGAAAGAAAGAAAGAAAGAAAGAAAGAAAGAAAGAAAGAAAGAAAGAAAGAAAGAAAGAAAGAAAGAAAGAAAGAAAGAAAGAAAGAAAGAAAGAAAGAAAGAAGAAAGAAAGAAAGAAAGAAAGAAAGAAAGAAAGAAGAGAAAGAAAGAAAGAAAGAAAGAAAGAGAGAAAGAAAGAAAGAAAGAAAGAAAGAAAGAAAGAAAGAAAGAAAGAAAGAAAGAAAGAAAGAAAGAAAGAAAGAAAGAAAGAAAGAAAGAAAGAAAGAAAGAAAGAAAGAAAGAAAGAAAGAAAGAAAGAAAGAAAGAAAGAAGGACTATAGTATTATCTTTCCTTCTCTTTCTCCCTCTCTTTCCCTTATTGTCTCTCCCTCTTATTCCATTTATTTCTCCTCTATCTTTCCATCTCCCTCTCTCCTCTCTCTCTTTACCCCACCGATCTCTCTCTCTCTCTCTCTTTCTCTCCATCCCAGGACTCATCTATAATCTATTCTTGTCATGAGTTCACACAATCCCTCCTTCATTTCCCTCTCAATATTTCTCCATCCCTTTTCAATCAGAATCTCAAATTGCCTCCCTGCACACCGTCTCCCTGTGCCAGCTGCGCATTCTTTCGATCGAAGCGGCTTAATTCAGAGAAGAATACGGACTGGAGGAGGATAGCAGTCATGTCAGTCTGAAGACAGGAATGACATCACTATGACCCGGTGTGTCAACCTGACCTGACTACTGAGCTAAAGTGCACTTGTTATATTGTTACTCACCTTGGGTTTAATGTGGTTTTATTTCCGTCTTTTTGGTATAATTTCCAGACAGTGGCCGTGTATGAAAAGCCCTCAGTACCAACACAGACAGAAGCTACTACCCCTAGTACCTACACAGTCAGACAGAAGCTACTAACCCTACTACCCCTAGTACACAATCAGACAGAAGCTACTAACCCTACTACCCCTAGTACCTACACAATCAGACAGAAGCTACTAACCCTACTACCCCTAGTACACAATCAGACAGAAGCTACTAACCCTACTACCTCTAGTACCTACACAATCAGACAGAAGCTACTAACCCTACTTGTTGTGAAGGGCCAGATTAAAGCTGAGAATCTACATTTATTGTTTTATATACTTTGTATATTATTTATATATACACGGTGTATCCCTTTAAGCCTGCGTTTGAATCATAGTAATATTCGCTTTCCCTATTGGACAATGCTATCGGCGCCAGACCGCAAGCCCCCAAAGTCAGGTTCAAAGGCGAGTCGCAACATGCCCGGAGACAGCGTATTGATTCGAGACGAGAACTGAGGTTCGGCACTAGATAGCCACTTGAGTATATATAGTGCGGCAGGTGCGAACAGCAGCAGTTCGTCTAAGTAGCTGTTTCAGCAGTTCGGTAAAACAGTGAAGTGAGCAGCAGTGCGTTTAACAGAGCGTTGAGAACCACGTGCGGAGTGAATAGTAAAGTGTCAGATTTAATGCAGTAACGTCAAGTTCGACCTAGCTTAATGTGAAGTAAAGAGTCGTTAATTTATTGTGTATCGTGCCAAAACCAGTTCGTTCGTGTGTAGCATTACCCAGCAGTTCGTCCGTTTAGCTAGTGGACCTTAGCCAGTGCGCGTGGACTAAATACATTGGTACCAGCACACGAGGAGGCCTAGTCAGAGAACCTACTGGACATGTGCACAGGAGAACCGACGGCGGCGATTACAGAACCAGTATTGGTTGGATTATATTGATTGTGGAACGTACTACCTGGAGAAGAGCATCGTTTATCTCCACTGTCGTTTGGATTTAAACACCGTGAGGATCTACATTCGGGCTGGCCTCATGGACCGAGGCTAGCTGGCTATCATCGTTGCTATCGAGCAATTGGATTACAGTTATTGCTTTTGATGCTGAGCGTTGGATTACAAGGACTGGCTTCTGTACGTGAATCCCCTTCTTCTTCAATTGATCAGACTGAGTATCCGAACATTCCTCTCTCCTCCAGAACTTACAACTCTGGGAGGAACCCCATTGTCTCCAGCGGTACCAGTGTTGCCCTCTATAATTGCCATTCTACGCCAGGCGGCGTTAGCCTAGTGCCCCATTGTAGGAACTATTCTATTCCCATTGACTTATGCTACTGACTGACTTTATGCCTATTCTTCGCCATACAAGCGCGACCCTAATTCTCATATCTGTAACATTTACTGCATAATAATAAATACCCTCAAATGATATTTCTTTGTCAGTGCCGTGTTATTATGAGTGTCTGCCATATATTAGATGTACTGTCTGGCCAGTAATTAAGGTACATACCTAGCAGTGGTTTAATCTATCACAATCTTTAATACAGTCAGGGTTTTGTAACCCCTCAGTTACAATTGGTCCTTCGAGCCGGAGGGTATCAGTAATCTTTAATATCATATTATATTGATATGGCCAGCGGCGGACACTCTCCAGACGGCTCTCCCAAAGTAGAGCGCTGTAGGCGCAAACGTCAGCCACCTCCACACCTGGAGGACTACGCTTTCGTTTTACCTCCTAGCTTATCTAAAAAGACGTTAAGCACGGATAAAACTGATAGTTTAAGCATGCCCAATCCTATCGACTTGTCGGCCCCACCAGTAGAGACCCCAGTGGGTTCAAACGAAACTGACTTAGCTCACGGGGGAACAAGCGGGACATGACGTGACTATACCCCAAGACAGTGCCACCGGGATAGACCCCGGAGCGCCCCAGGATAAAGAAAGCGCCCCCGGGATAGACCCCGGGACGCAAGAGACCCAAGAGCGCGCACCCGAGACAGACCTCGGCGCGCAACCAAGAGAAGAGTACCGCGCTCAAGAGATGGACCTCGGAGCGCGCCAAGAGAACAGGTCTCCACCAAGCCCTGTCAGCGCCCGATCACCTCCATCAGCGTCATCCCCCAGCGAGGCTGAACAGAGACTAGCGCAAGCCTTAATCGCCACGCTGACAGCTTCAACCGAAAGAGACCGTATCCAGAGTGAGCGCGACCGTCTCCAAGCACAGACACTTAGTGAGCGTGAACACTCTGCAGCGGAACGAGAGCGCCTCCAAGCGCACCAACAGAGTGCGCGCGAACAGTCTGCAGTGGAGCGCGAACGTCTCCGAGCACAAGCACTTAGTGAGCGCGAACACTCTGCAGCGGAACGAGAGCGCCTCCAAGCGCAACAACAGAGTGAGCACGAACGCATCAGACTGGAGGAAAGGCGCCTCCAGACTGAAGAGAACATTCAGCGAGAACACGGCAATGCACAGCGCGACGCCGCCAATGCACAGCGCGATGCACAGCGCGATGCACAGCGCGACGCCGCCAATGCACGGCGCGAAGCGGAGCGCGACCGTCTGCAGGCGCAGATGATAGAACAATTGATCCAGAGGGCGACCCCCCCCTCCTCCACACGGAGCTCCCGGCGATCATCACGACACGGGTCTAGGGCACCTTCCCCTACCCGACAAATCTACACAGGACCCGGCCAACAGGAAGAACCAGCCTACGTCGCCGACCCCCCTCCCCGACCGGTCTATACGGGACCCAGCCAACGGGAAGAACCAGCCTACGTCGCCCAGAGACTAACTAGAAGGCTCCAAGACTTAGCGGAGGAAGAGGAGGGACATCAAGCCCACCAGCACGAACCTACTGTGGACCAGGAGGCCCAGTACAGCCCCGACCTCAGCCCCGAGTCACTGCGTTACAAACCCCCGACCCAACACATGGGTGAGTTTGATGCACAGTCAGCACCGAGGAGCAGCACCTGGGGGCCCGGCCTCTGGTACCCACCCAGCACTAACCCACGACCACCCGTACGGGGAGACTCGCCCAGGAGGCCTCTCCCCCTACGCTCATCGGTGTCCCAGCCATCCATGGCATCTTACCTTGGAACACCGACGTTCCCAGACTTTACGCGCGAGGACAGAGCACAGTACACAGAACTACGCATGTGTTTAGAGACTATAATGTCCGATGTCCACGACGAGTCTTATAAATATGCCATCCTCCTCAAGCATCTCAAAGTGCCCAGAGCGCATAACATAGCGCTGGCATATTCGAACTCAAGAACCCCCTACTCAGATGCTCTGGTGGCCCTCGACGCGCGCTATGGACGCATATGGGATTACGTGATCCAAGAAATACGAGATATCGACCGCCTCCCCCCAGCCAAAGACAATAGAGCACTAGATGACCTCTCTATCAAGGTACAATCCCTCGTGGGGATGCTGGGGTCACAAAAGGAGAAGGGGAGATATGAACTGTATGCAAATTCTAACGTGGAGCGGATACTGGAGAAGCTCCCTCCAGCCCGTCAAGAGCGTTTTCGGCGGCAGAAAGACCGTCGTGACCCCAACGGCCCAGAACCATCCCTCCTAGACCTAGCTGATTTCCTCGCCAGGGAGATCAGCAGTCTACGACTGGACACATTCGTGTGGAGTGGCTCTAGCCCTAGAGATGGACCGCGGAGGTTCAATGATAACCGCCGGTCAGTGACAGTTATGCACCAGGCCGAGTCAGTGCCGCAGCACAAGAACCACAACACCCCCCACGCGAAGGGAAAGTGGAAGATTGCCTGCCAGTACTGCGAAAATGAACATTGGCTGTCTCAATGTGACACCTTCAAGAAGTTGACTGCTGACGAAGTGAGTCAGTGGATCAAAGCGAACCGCCGCTGCTTCCGCTGCGTGCGCAGCCATATGGCAGCTGAGTGCCGCCTGAAGAAAAGATGCAGCAAGTGCGACGGCGCCCACCTGGAGGTCCTGCACGACAGCAACAAGAGGAGACCCGTACCACAAAGCAGCTCGAGAGTAAATGTCATGTATATAGACCCTGCGAAGAGCGGGAGCTCCCGAGTGCTCTTGAAGGTGGTCCGAGTGCTCCTAAGCTACGAGGACAAGGTCCTGGACACTTACGCCGTCCTCGATGATGGGTCGGAAAAGACTCTCCTCCTCGCTTCCGCCGCAGCCCAGTTGGGCCTGCGGGGTACCGAAGAAACAATGACAATCCGTACTATTCGGCGAGACCTAAAGACCATAAAGGGTGAAAACGTCTCATTCACAATAGCAGCGGTCGAGCAGCCCGAGAAGCGGTACAGCATCACTACCGCCTTCACAAGCCATGACATAGGTCTGTCACGTTATACCTACCCCATCACACAGCTGACGGAGAAATACGTGCACCTACGTCAACTACCTATACCGCTCATCGACGGCGCCACCCCGACCCTGCTCATAGGATCCGACCACGCAAACCTCATCGTCCCAACGGACCAGGTCCACATCGGGCCCAGAGGCTGCCCAGCAGCGGTCAAGACCCGCCTGGGTTGGACGCTACAAGGCCCCCTCTCCGGGTCTTCCAACCGACCGACAGCCACCCGCTGCCTCTACACGAGGATAAGCGAAGACGACACCACCCTCTTGCAGCACGTCGAGAGACTATGGACATTAGACTCGATGCCCTTTAAGAACGAAAAGAAATTAGTTTGTTCAAAGGAAGACACGTATGCCATAGCTCTCCTCGAGCAGAAGACACAGAGGGTCGAGGTCGACGGAGTGATGAGATACGCAACTCCACTCTTGAGGCGAGAGGGGATGCCCACCCTCCACGCCTCAAAAGAAGCGACAGAACGCTATCTACTGAACACCGAGCGGCGTCTAGCGGAAGACCCCACTCAAGCCACTATATACCGCGCTGAGATCGACAAACTGATCACAGCGGGACATATCAAGAAAATTGACAATCAAGAGGACGACCAGACGACTGAATCCTGGTACGTGCCCCACCACAAGGTCCACCACAACGGCAAGAACCGCATTGTATTCAACTGCAGCTACCAGATCGGACTACAGAACCTGAATAAATTGCTCTTGCCCGGCCCGACACTCGGCCCCTCCCTCCTCGGCGTACTACTACGTTTCCGCCAAGACAAGGTGGCCATCAGCGGCGACATCAAAGGGATGTTCCTGCAGGTGCGACTGATGGAGGAGGATCAACGATGAACAACCCTCCATCTATCAATGGGAGGTCCTCCCCTTCGGCACCACATGCAGCCCATGCTGTGCCACGTTCGCACTACAAAAGCACGTGACCGAAGACCCTGGAGCTGACGAGGAGGTCAGACAAAGCGTAGAGAGGAGTTTCTACGTGGACAACTGTCTACAAAGCGTCTCAACGCCAGAAGAAGCCAAAGCCATCCTACTTAAGCTCCGAGCCTCCCTGATCAAAGGCGGCTTCGACCTTAGGCTGTGGGCCAGCAGTGACCCTCAAGTACTTCGCAGCCTCTCCCCAGAGACAAAGGCAGCAAGCAGCGAGACCTGGATGGCGACCACCCCAGGTGAAGCACAGGAAATGACATTGGGCCTCGTCTGGCGCTTCAAAACAGACTCGCTCCATTATAAGCACACACCCCTGACCCAGGAGCAGGGAAGGTCGACCCCTCTACCGACCACTAGACGGAGCGTATACAGAACACTCGCAAGCCAATACGACCCGCTGGGGTGTATCCTACCTTACACCACTCGAGCGAAGATGCTCGTGCGAGAACTGTGGGACAAGGAACAGGGCTGGGACGACCCCATACCCGACCACCTAGCTTCCACCTGGAGAGAGTGGGAGAGAGAACTCAGCTCGCTCCAAAATGTGAACATTCGCCGGAGCTACTTCCCACCCACAGTGCGGCTGGAGACGTGTCAGATGGACCTGCACGTCTTCAGTGACGCCTCGGAAGTAGCCTACGGTTCGGTGGCTTACTTGCGAGCCTGAGTGGAGGGAGGAGAAGTACACACAGCTTTCGTCCTGGCTCGCTCAAGAATAGCCCCCCGCAAGCAACAATCTATCCCGCGTCTAGAGCTCTGCGCAGCTCTGGTAGGCGCGCAACTGGCCACGCTGATACAACGTGAACTCACCATAACGGTGCAAAAGACAATCTTGTGGTCAGACTCCATGACTGTACTTACATGGATCCAGTCCGATTCTTGTAGATACAAAGTCTTCGTGGGAGTCAGAGTCACCGAGATTCAAGACTTGGTAGGATCAGCGTGCTGGAGGTACGTTGACACCAAGCAGAACCCAGCCGATGTCATCACACGGGGGATGTCTCTAGACGACCTCACACGTCCCAACATTTACAGTGACGGTCCTGAGTTCCTCAAGCTCCCGGAGGAGGAGTGGCCTACCCCCACACCACGGGAGGCTAGTCAAGAGGAGGCAGAGATCAAGAAATCTATGTTCTGTGGGCTGACGCACGTCCCAGCCCCCACGGACCCTAACATAGACGACTGCTTAACTTTTGAGAGTGCGCAGATAAAGACATTCTTGTGGCACCACCCTGAGGTTCCCCCCACTACAGACATTGACGCATCGAACTACGCAGAGGCAGAACTCCTTCTGCTACAGCGAGCCCAAAGAGACTCATTTCCAGATGAGCTAGACTGCCTGCAGGGGGGAAAGCCAATCCCTTCAGACAGCCGACTGCTCACCTTGGCCCCCGAGCTCGACACCCATGACCTCATCAGGGTGGGTGGTCGTCTGAGACGGGCCCCGGACCTAACGGATGACGTCAAGTATCCTATCGTCACCTCCATCTCGAAAGTCATGGAAAAAATAGTCTACGAACAGGTCGAAAAGTACCTAGCGGAAAAAAATCTAATCTACGAATTCCAATCTGGCTTCAGAACATCCCACTCCACTGACACATGCCTTCTCTATTTGAATGACCACATCAAACAAGAGGTGGACGCAGGCAAATACTGCGGCATGGTCATGCTGGACCTACAAAAGGCCTTTGACACGGTCAATCACTCCATTCTGATTGACAAGCTAAAAGCAATTGGTTTTGATAGTCTATCAGTGAGCTGGATGCAATCCTACCTTGAGGGGAGGGAACAGATGGTGGAGGTAAACGGTACCCTATCCCCCCCCCTCACAGTGAGCTGTGGTGTTCCACAAGGAAGCATACTAGGACCGCTACTGTTCCTAATTTATGCAAATGACATGTCGTCAGCTTGTGACTGCAACTTGTTCCTGTTTGCGGACGACTCAGCCCTGCTGGTCTCTGACAAGAACAAGTTACAGGTTGAAAAAACCCTCAGCTCGGAACTAGGCAGAATCTGCATATGGCTCGCTGATAACAAACTATCATTACACATGGGCAAAACAGAGTCCATTCTCTTCGGTTCAAATAACAAACTCAGCAAGACCGACGGCTTCTCAGTTACAGTGGGTGACAATATTGTCACAAGGAAAGATGAAATTACCTACCTGGGTTCCATCCTAGAGGCTAATCTCTCCTGTGACAAAATGGCATCCAATGTAATAAAAAAAGTCAACCAACGAACTCGATTCTTGTACCGGATCTCCTCTCTGGTAAACAAGAACACCCTGAAAACTCTGGCAGGAGCACTCATTCAGGGGTACTACGACTATGCTTGCACCTCATGGTACCAAAGCACCTCAAAGGCGCTAAAAACAAAATTACAAACATCTCAAAACAAACTGGTCAGACTACTGCTTGACCTTACTCCTAGAACCCACCTCACCCCTGCCCACTTTGACAACCTAGGATGGCTTAGAGTAGACGACAGAGTACAACAACTTGCAATGGGCCTGGTCTACAAGATACACTACACGACCAAGGTACCCATGTACATGTCAAAATACTTCCCAAAGGTCAGTGAATACCACGATCACAACACCAGAGGGAGCTCCACAAATCATGTTAAACCCAGATTCGGCTCAAATAAGGGACTAAACACGTTTCGCAATTATGCCACATCAATGTGGAACGCCCTACCCAAAGCTGTAAAGGAATGTGGATCACTACCCACTTTCAAAACCTCTCTCAAGGGACACCTATGGGAGACTGCAATTCAACACTGGCCCCTGTAAATATCCTAACCCAACCCCCTCCAATGTACAGTCATTTACCTAGTATGGTTTTGTCAATAGTTCAATGTACAATTGTGTTTGTTTGTACAGTGTCTCCTCCCCCCCCCCCCCTCAATGTACAGTGTTACTTGTTTATACAGTGTGCCCCCCGCCCCCCCCCCCCCCCAACCACCTCCAATGTAAATTACCCAGTATGGTTGTCAATATCCCAATGTACCCAACCCCCCCCACCCAACCTCCTCCAATGTACAGTTTCTACGTCAAATGTATATACTCCCTTTTCTTGACTCCTTCTGTATCACAAACAGTACTGTATTTGCAAATCTGGTATGTCATAAATGTATAGATGTAGCAGTACTGACTATCTGTATGTCATGTATGTCATATATGTCTATATGAATTGAAAATGGGGGACCCTGATGGAAACAAGACAAACGTCTTTCTCAGGTCTGCATCCCCTTAACAATTGTATGTATTGAGCCGTACTGTATTGTACCCATTCTGCAATCTGTTAAATAAAGTTTTCATTCATTCATTCATTCATTCATTCATTCACTCAACAGCCGACACAAGGTCACCGAGCTTATCATAAAGAAGTACGACGAGGATGTGCACCACGCTGGGGCAGAGAGAGTCTTCGCTGAGATCCGACGCCGTTACTGGATACTGCAAGGGAGAGAAGCAGTACGCCGCTTCCAACGGACTTGTCTAGACTGTCGCAAGTGGCGAGCACAGCCCAGTATACCTATGATGGCCGACCTGCCTCCCTGCCGCCTCCGACTCGGCGAGAAGCTCTTTCACTCCACGGGCGTGGACTGCTTCGGCCCACTCTACGTCAAGAAAGGAAGAGGGACAGAGAAGAGGTGGGGCATTGTATACAAGTGTATGACCACACGAGCTGTGCATATAGAACCCCTTCAGACCATGAGTACGGATTCATTCCTCATGTCCTTCCGGAGATTTATATCAAGAAAAGGAAAACCGTCTGCGTTGTTGTCTGATCAAGGGACAAACTTCAAAGGCGGAGAAAGAGAACTGAGAGAGAGTTTCCAGGCCATGGGCCCAGAACTTAAGACCCACCTCGCTCCCTACCAGGTCGAATTCCAGTTCAACCCCCCGAACGCCCCTCATTTCGGGGGAACCTGGGAAAGAGAAGTCCGTTCTATAAAGACAGCTCTGTACGCCGTGCTTGGGGCCCAGACCGTGGCGGAAGAAGTCCTCACGACAGTCCTCACGGAGATCGAGGGCGTATTGAACTCGAAGCCCCTCGGTTACGTCTCAAGTGATGTAGCAGACTTCGACCCAGTCACCCCAAACTCTCTCTTGATGGGGCGGCTGGACCCTGCCCTTCCACAAGCGGTGTACAGACCTGAAGAAGTGAACGGCCGAAGAATGTGGAGATACAGTCAGGTATTGGCTGACCAGTTCTGGAACAGTTTCCTCCTCCACTACCTACCGTCCCTCCAAGCCCGTCAGAAGTGGGTAAAGGACAGGGACAACTTAAAAGTGGACACAGTCGTTATGATCATAGACCAGTCACTACCCCGAGCTATGTGGCCGGCCGGCCGCGTAAGCAAAGTGATCACTGGTGCCGACGGGAAGGTCAGAGCGGCAGAAGTCATAGTCCAAGGGCGGACCTACACCCGACCCGTGGCGAGGCTGATAGAGTTGCCGGAGATCCCTGACTCCCCTGATGACGACCATGACCCACTGACTTTGTAGATTGCCCTACTCCTCACAACAGATATTGAGCAGTTGACTGGACTATTAATCTGTCTCCCTTAACTAATTAGGTGCGGACTAATTAGGAGGCGGCTGTTGTGAAGGGCCAGATTAAAGCTGAGAATCTACATTTATTGTTTTATATACTTTGTATATTATTTATATATACACGGTATATCCCTTTAAGCCTGCGTTTGAATCATAGTAATATTCGCTTTCCCTATTGGACAATGCTATCGCCGCCAGACCGCAAGCCCCCAAAGTCAGGTTCAAAGGCGAGTCCGGGCATGTCGCAACATGCCCGGAGACAGCGTATTGATTCGAGACGAGAACTGAGGTTCGGCACTAGATAGCCACTTGAGTATATATACTACGGCAGGTGCGAACAGCAGCAGTTCGTCTAAGTAGCTGTTTCAGCAGTTCGGTAAAACAGTGAAGTGAGCAGCAGTGCGTTTAACAGAGCGTTGAGAACCATGTGCGGAGTGAATAGTAAAGTGTCAGATTTAATGCAGTAACGTCAAGTTCGACCTAGCTTAATGTGAAGTAAAGAGTCGTTAATTTATTGTGTATCGTGCCAAAACCAGTTCGTTCGTGTGTAGCATTACCCAGCAGTTCGTCCGTTTAGCTAGTGGACCTTAGCCAGTGCGCGTGGACTAAATACATTGGTACCAGCACACGAGGAGGCCTAGTCGGAGAACCTACTGGACATGTGCACAGGAGAACCGACGGCGGCGATTGCAGAACCAGTATTGGTTGGATTATATTGATTGTGGAACGTACTACCTGGAGAAGAGCATCATTTATCTCCACTGTCGTTTGGATTTAAACACCGTGAGGATCTACATTCGGGCTGGCCTCATGGACCGAGGCTAGCTGGCTATCATTGTTGCTATCGAGCAATTGGATTACAGTTATTGCTTTTGATGCTGAGCGTTGGATTACAAGGACTGGCTTCTGTACGTGAATCCCCTTCTTCTTCAATTGATCAGACTGAGTATCCGAACATTCCTCTCTCCTCCAGAACTTACAACTCTGGGAGGAACCCCATTGTCTCCAGCGGTACCAGCGTTGCCCTCTATAATTGCCATTCTACGCCAGGCGGCGTTAGCCTAGTGCCCCATCGTAGGAACTATTCTATTCCCATTGACTTATGCTACTGACTGACTTTATGCCTATTCTTCGCCATACAAGCGCGACCCTAATTCTCATATCTGTAACATTTACTGCATAATAATAAATACCCTCAAATGATATTTCTTTGTCAGTGCCGTGTTTTTATGAGTGTCTGCCATATATTAGATGTACTGTCTGGCCAGTAATTAAGGTACATACCTAGCAGTGGTTTAATCTATCACAATCTTTAATACAGTCAGGGTTTTGTAACCCCTCAGTTACACTACTACCCCTAGTACCTACACAATCAGACAGAAGCTACTAACCCACTACCTCTAGTACATACACAATCAGACAGAAGCTACTAACCCTACTACCCCTAGTACCTACACAAGCAGACAAAAGCTAACCCTATTATCCTCAGTACCTACACAATCAGACAGAAGCTACTAACCCTACTACCCCTAGTACCTACACAATCAGACAAAAGCTAATCCTATTATCCTCAGTACCTACACAATCAGACAGAAGCTACTAACCCTACTACCCCCACTGTGCTGTCTGGCAAAGTCATAATAACAGAGTTATACTCTGTTTAGCTTTGTCTCTTAGTTGGTTGGTTGGTTGGTTGGTGCTGGGCATGTGATGTCTTGGGCTTTATCATCACAGAACTCTCTGATCTTGTGGAAGAGGTAGTTTGGTCTGGCAGAGTCCAGTCCAGGTGGCGGCAGAACAGGAAGTCCATCTATGGGCGGCAGGACTGGACTCTACTGCCTGACAAAACTACCTCTTCCACAAGATCAGAAAGCTCTGTGATGATGAAGCCCAATACATCACATGCCCAGCACCAACCAACCAACTAAGAGACAAAGCTAAACTATAACTCTGTTATTATGACTCTGCCAGACAGCACAGTGGGGGTAGGGTTAGTAGCTTCTGTCTGATTACTGGAACCTCACCGTTAAAAGACATCTTGGCCACAACCACACCAGGTTCCTTGGAATCAAAGCTGCAATAATAAAGTGAATATATCATTTGCCAATGACATTCACTGTGCTGTCCCTTACTACTGCTGCGATTTCATCAAGAGTGTTCACCTTGGTCTTTTTGAAACGCTGCTTGAGAAGTCCAAAGCACCAATCTGGGGAAAACTTGGTGTGGCCTGCAATCAGCCGGTGGAGATTAACACAATGGTGATGATCATGTAGCATTCGCCACGCTATGTACCACAACATGTACTTGTTCTTGTTTTGCCCAGAGAAATTGCCACAGTGAAAGTCAACATCTGTCTCCCCAAGACCATGGTCTTTGAAGAAATGGCGCAGGTAACTTATCACTGCGTTACTGCCTTTGCTGGACTCCATCCCCTCATCCACCACATAGTTAGTAATTTGCTGTGGAATCGCCTCACAGCAAACACTGAATATGCTGCACTTTCGCGGAGCAAAGAAGTACATGGGGCCTGGCTGAAGGGGGTCTGATGGGTAGTGAACCTGGAAAGAATGAATACGGATTTTAGAACGAAATAAAGGGAGCAATGCAGTAGTTATAACAATTATGACATGATTCGGTTGTGAAAGAGTGTACTGTATCAGAGCTTGGTATGTAATTGTCGCGGGTGGGGGTATGTGTGTGTCTGTGTGTATTCATGGAGCGGTGGGATCTACCCATGGGCGTTCCCTCTCTTGCGTTACAGGCTGTGCCGTTGGAGGAAGCTGATTGGCTGGCTGGCGCATAGGGGCGGTGCCCTGGAACCCCGCGAACTCGCTCAAAAGGGAGGCGAGTATTGTCAGCTGGGCGGGAGACACAGAAGGACGAGACCCGGAGCAGAGGAGGAAAGAGAAACCCGAGGACGCTGACTGGTGATATTGCTGGTACACACGGCGCTATTGCTGCTTCCCAAGAACGAAAACGGGAGTCGAGAGGACGCTAGCAGAGGACGCAGGGCTGCGAGGACACACAGCTCTTTTTGTGTTTTTACCTTTCCTCCAGTGGAACCAGTTCATAGCGGCGACTGCGGTGTTTCCTCCAGAGTGGAAACGAGTGGAGCTTCAGACCGGAGGGACATTATCGCCACATCGGGCGCCGTGAGTAAAGAACGCAAGACAGTAGAATACGTGCCTAAACAAACGAACTATTTTCCCGAGTGGTAAATGAAGACATAGACGAACGGTGACTGCATTTGAATTAGGAATATTAGTAGTGGCGTGAAGCTGAAGATTATCGGAACGGCATACAGTAAAGCCAGTAATACTGTCGAAGACTGGAACCTAGTATTGTGGATTCTCCATCCTCTGTGAACTACCTTTTCTCTCTTTTCTAAATCATATGGAGGATATCTAATCCATTGTGCATTGTGACGAACCCGTGAACGGGGGGAACCTTGCTCTTACTGACTGTGCCTTTCATTACAGGCGGAAGGACATTATTGCATGCCTGGTGCTTGGAGGGCCTAAAAACACCCCAGTACAGACCGAACAGTTTTTAGCCCGAAGCCGAGAGGGGCTACGGGAGCGGAATGAGGTGGCGTCCTTCCGGCCCTCAGCTTCGGGCCCCGGTTATCATTAACCTTTTTTTCGTATTGTTTGTAACTCAGCGCTTCCACTGCCCCAGACCTAGGTTAGGATATGGGAGGAGTATTCTGGGCCTGGTCACAACCCCTAGCGGTGAACAACACCCACTATCCTATCCAAACCCCCTTAATTTACCGTGTGAACACTTAGTGTGTATTTATCTACCTATATTCTCCCTAAATCATTTGCCGTGGCTCCCCGAGGGATAGTGTGATATCGATGCTTATTTCAGGATGTTTGCAGTGAACCGTGTGGTATAGTGTGATTCTAAGTTGACGTTTGATAAGTCATAGACCCGTGTGCAGGGTAGACTCTTTTTCCTTCACGTGTGTAGTGTCTCAGGGGCGGGGATAGGTGACGTGGGTGGGAGTAACAGTCTGGGGGTGGGTTTACGGGGCATGGAGCACTTCCTCCTTTTAAACTACCCTAGGCTTAAGAGGCGTGGGTATTTTAATCTAGTCTAATAGTGTTTAGGTAGGTTTATGAATTTGTATCTTATGTATTAAAGTATTGCCTGTTTTTCTTAAAATACCATTATGTAATAAAGTATTGCTTGTTTTTGCTAAACATTCTCTCCTTGTCTGTCTGTGGTCCTGGGGAATCTGTTGTGGTAGTTCAGCTGAGCTCTTTGGAAAGTACACCTGTGCGCTTGCACTTCCTAGCTGTAGACTGGGGTACTTTTCATTGGGGTCTGGTGACACCTTTTAAGCATAGTCGAAATTGTAATGCATCTTCATGGGTCTGCTTGCAGGTGGCACATGACAACCCAAAGAAAAGCCATCACAGATCTCCTTGGAGGCTTTAAGCATGGAGTTGTAGACCGCCCACTCCAACGTATACAGCCATCTTAAACACTGCACTTCTTGTCAGATATGAATGACTGAGGTATAAACCAGATTTAAAACAGATGCAAAGCAACTGAACCAAAATAAAGAAGAATCTTGCTTAGTTTATAATGACAGCTTGTGACATTAAATCAGTGTGTTTGCCACTTACCCTTAACCGTCGGTTGTGTGATAGTAAAGGGTTAACCTTCTGTCGTGTGGCAGTGAAAGGGTTAACCGGCTGTCGTGTGGCAGTGAAAGGGTTAACCGTTTTGGTAGTGTGGCAGTGAAAGGGTTAAGTTTAACCTACAGGTTATCTAAGGTCATCAAAGGTCATTCAGATTCAGATTCAGATTCAGATTCCTTTATTAAGCCATTTGTGTAAAAACACATTGGTAATTGTTGCAGCAATACAGTGTATGCATTTTTTTCCTTTCTTTTTTCACAGTAAACGACAAACACCAACACAGACACAGGACAAAAAACAGTGCAGTGGAGGATTAATCAATTAAATACATATATATATATAAAGTGAAGAGTGCAGAGTTCCAGTAAGGACTAGTGCAGTGCAGTCAGTGTCATTGTGCCAGTGTCACTTGGGGGCAGAGGGGGGGGGGGGCTGAGGCATTGATCAGCCTGGCGGCTGAGGGGAAGAAGCTCAGTCTGTGACGAGCTTTCACAACCTTCAGGATCCTCAGCCTTCTCCCAGAGGGGAGCAGGGTGAAGAGGCTGTGACCGGGGTGGGAGGGGTCGACCATGATCTTCCTCGCCCTCTTCAGCGCCCTGGAGTCGTGCACGGACCTGAGGGAGGGCAGGGGACAGCCGATCACCCTCTCCGCGGAGCGAATCACCCGCTGCAGCTTGGCGAGATCTTTTGCCGCTGCAGCGGGGAACCAGGAGATGATGGAGTGGGTGAGGATGGACTCAATGATGGCCGTGTAGAATTGGGCCATCATGGTCCTCGGCACTTTCCGCATCAAACTAAAATACCTTGACACACACAAAATATGAATAAGCAGTTTGGCCTATATGCCTTTGGTCATATAAAAATTCACTACAAGAGAGAGAGAGAGGACTAACTTTGTGACTCATAGTGTTCTTATTGCCGATGGGATTTCTGTCTGTTGGTCTGCCTGTCTGTATGTGCACATGTATGTCTGTCTCTCTGATTATGTGCATGCATGTGCGTCTGTGTCGGTCCCCCTGGCAGTCTGTGTGTGTGTGTGTGTGTGTGTGTGTGTGTGTGTGTGTGTGTGTGTGTGTGTGTGTGTGTGTGTGTGTGTGTGTGTGTGTGTGTGTGTGTGTGTGTGTGTGTGTGTGTGTGTGTGTGTGTGTGTGTGTGTGTGTGTGTGTGTCTACACAGCCAGAGTCTCTCAGGCAGTGAGCTCTTTCCACCTCTGTTATTAGCTGTGATTAGTCTGTGATGGTGTCTAGTGACCTGTGTGTTCCAACACCTGTCGCACAGCCATCTAACAGGGGAACAAGGACACACAGGTTGAATGCTAATGTCTGGACTTGGCAGAGGGAGGGCTCACAGACTTTGAGGCAAGGTCTTCTTTACAAAAAGCTGAAAGGAGCCCCGATTGTAAAATGTGCTGAGTCTTTATGCAATGAGACAAACAGGATAATGAGGGTGGGGGCGACCCAGAATCAAACATTTTCTAAGAAGCAGTGCTTTGTATGTTAATACTGGAACTTTCTACACCTTGCCATGTCTGTGCTATGCAAAATGCAAACATATTTAGTTTGCATTTGACTGTGTTGCCCTGGCAACAGGCAGTTTTACCGTTACAATGAAGCAGGTACACAATGTAAGATATACTTTGTGCATCATATAGCAGGATGTTGGGCCTAAATGGAAAGTCCCCCAACGCCTGTGTGTCTCTTTGCATAGAACAGACACAATTATTTCAGAGAAAGAACAATTTTCACGTAAGCATTTTCCACAGAGGTGCATTGTAGACATTTTCGGAGCAGGATTAAAGGGCAAATACAAAAGTAAATATACCTGCAAGCAGGGATATGGTGGCCAAGCAGGCATTCCTTTGTAGACATTGGTCTACAGATTATGTGTACCAAGTTACATGCAGATTGGTGAAAATCCGTAGGAGGAGGAGCATTTTAAGTGTTTTTCACAGGAAAATTACGTCATTGAGGGAGGTGAATTTGGCTTGAGCCAAGGAATTCAACGGGACCTTGTTTTTCAAAATCTGACTTAAAGGTCAAAGGTTGCGTACATTTTACGAATCCCAAGAGTCATGTGAAAATGTTTATATATAGACCAAAAGTGTACCTTGCATGCTTCAATCCAAAAATAATAATAATAATTAAACCATGGAGTGCTTTGAACTCTGCATGCGCCAGGGAATCCATTGCTACAAGAAAATCTGACATAGAGTTAAAAAGTTACAGGCATAAAAGTGGTGGCGCTAGAGTGCACGAGTTGTCAACATGCCACTTAATAATAATAATAATAATAATAATAATAGATCAAAAAAATCTAGATCACTGAATGCAATGATAAAAGAATTTGGACTTATAGATGCATGGCGTTTCCACCATCCTAGGCAGAAAGACTTTACCTTTAGGTCTGGGGTCCATGGTAGCTACTCTCGGATAGATTACTTCTGTATTTCCAAGCAAGATATTGACAAAGTTGAATCATGTATCATTGAACCAGCGACCATCTCAGATCATGGACCTCTAACTCTTCAACTTAACCTCAGTACCAATAAAATCTTTAAATATTGGAGGCTCAATGTATCCATGCTGTCTGACTCTCACACACGGGAGAGGATAAGTGAAGAACTGAAGAGTTATTTTGATCTCAACAATAAGGGGGATGTCTCACCATCAATTTTATGGGACGCGGCAAAGGCTGTAATGAGAGGTAAAATTATCTCAATTTCAAGTGCACTAAAGAAACAGCGAAATGAAAAACAGCAGAACCTAGAAAATGAGTTAAAAATACTAGAAAGGAAACATAAACTGAACAGAGATGAAGAAGATTTAAAAGCTCTACTAACCTGCAAACAAAAACTAGATGACCTGTTGACATACAAAGCGGAAGGAGCCCTTAGATTTGCTGGTAGGAATTACTATGAGATGGGAAATAGGGCAAGCAAGCTACTGTCATTCCAGCTCCACAAAATACAGTCAAGTCGGATAGTTCCAAAGATTAAACACCCCAGCACACACATGGAAGTAATGCAAACGCAAGAAATTGCTAATGCATTTGCAGATTACTATACCGACCTCTACAAAGCACAGCAATTGGAAAACAAGAAAGAAAAAATCAACAACTTCTTAGATAACCTTAAACTTTCTAAACTATCCCCAGATGAGGCGGATGAGCTAACCTCCCCTATTACGGAGAAGGAGATAGGGGAAACTATTCAGATGCTTAAGAACAATAAATCACCAGGTACAGATGGGTTTTCAAATGAATTTTATAAACATTTCACTGAACAATTAACACCAGTATTAAGTGTAGTTTATAACTATGCCCTATCTGAGAGAGATCCACCAGGAAGCTGGTCAGAAGCTATTGTCTCGGTAATACATAAAGAAGGTAAAGACCCCACAAGATGTAGTTCCTATAGGCCCATAAGTCTCCTTTGCAACGATTTCAAGATATTGACATCTATACTTAAAAAAAGAATACAGAAACATATAACAAAACTGATACACCCAGACCAGACTGGCTTTATCACTGGTCGACAGGGTGCTAACAACATCAGAAGAACTTTAAATCTGCAAACAGTGGCTGGATTTCGAAAAGAACCATCAATGCTTCTCGGCTTAGATGCCGAGAAGGCATTTGATAGAGTTGATTGGCTGTACCTTGAACTAACATTGAAAGGTATGGGATTCAATAACACATTTATAGAATGGATAAAATGTTTATATAAAAATCCTAAGTCTAGAGTAAGGGTGAATGGTCACTGCTCTCACTTCTTTGACATACAGAGAGGGACACGCCAAGGAGACGTTTTGTCTCCATTACTATTCGCGATTGGCATAGAGCCACTAGCGGAGATGATTAGATCAAACCCTCAGATACAGGGAATAGATGACCAAAAAGGCATTACACACAAGATCTCGCTATTTGCTGATGACATTTTACTTTATATCAAAAACCCTTTAGAATCAATTCCAAACATAATGATGGATTTAAGAAATTACGGCGAACTGTCGGGTTATAAGATAAATGAGACCAAATCAGAAGCCATGATGATAGTGGGAACATGGCCAATACATCTGAATAGTATAGCACCCTTCCATTGGGCTAGAGACGGATTCAGGTATTTAGGAATCATTTTGACTCCCAGCAGCAATCAGTTATATCAAGCAAACTACGAAAAGTTGATTGTACAAATCAAATCAGACATGGCCAGATGGGACATTTTACCTCTCTCCCTAGTGGGAAGAATAGAATCAATTCGAATGAATGTGCTACCTAGACTTATTTTTCTCTTCCAGTCTCTACCTATACCAATACCTGCCACTACCTTTAAAAGGTTAGATAAACTCCTATCCAAATTTATCTGGCAGAGGAAAAAACCTAGAGTAAGGCTTAAAACACTATGTTTGCCAAAGAACAAGGGTGGTCTTGGTCTACCAAACCTAAGAAACTACTACTGGGCAGCTCAATTACGCATACTTGTGCATTGGATACAAAAGGACCTAGACTCAGGATGGGTACAGATTGAGCAAAACTCAATTCCAAAGACCCCTCTCAGATCCATAATATTCCTGGGGAAAGCATACTGGAAAAAAATTAAGATTGGTAACAAATGGATTACAAATACATTAAAGGTATGGGAAAGTGTAAGGAAAAAGGGGGGAGGTCCACGATCAATATCTAGGGCCATGCCAATAGCAGACAATACAGAATTCCGGCCAGCTATGGAGGATGGGGGTTTTAAAAAATGGGCGGATTTGGGCCTGGTTACTATCAATCAATTAATGGAAGGAGACTGTTTTAAATCGTTTGCACAGCTACAGCAATGTTTTGATCTACCTTCGAAAGACATGTTTAGATACTTTCAAATAAGACACTATGTAATGACTCACAGTGAGTGGGAAGCAATTAAGAGACCACCAACAAATGTGGAGCGGTACTTTATAAACACAATAGAAAAAAACTTGATGGAAAGAAAGCAGATATCCAATATTTACAACATGTTACAACTAGACGATCCAGGAGACACCACCTATATTAAAGAAAAATGGGAGTTGGAAGCTAATGTGATCATAGAAAATGAAGAATGGGAGGACAGCCATTCAAGCAATCATAAAATCACAAATAGCCCAATGTGGAAGGAGTTTGACTGGAAGGTCAAGGTCAGGTACTTTAGGACTCCTCAAGTTCTCTCCGGATTTGCTGGTGGGTCCTCACCACTATGTTGGAGAGGATGTGGAATGATCGGAGATCATACACATATTTTCTGGGACTGTCCAAGGGTGCAGACATTTTGGATGAATATCAAAAATGAGATTAAAACCATTCTAGATCTTGACTTACCTCTGAATCCATCGTACTATATCTTGGGATGTATACCGAAAGGCACATACTATGGAGATACGTTATATATCTTGAGAGTGATACTGTTAATAGCAAGGAAAATGATAACTATGGCATGGCTACAAAATCAACCACCGACAATCAAACAATGGACCAAGAGACTGAGACAGATGTATACAATGGAAGAAATGACTGCACAATTGCAACTGAAAAAAGATATGTTTATGCAGAGATGGTCACTTGTAACCTTGTACCTGGAGATACATTAGCATGAGCCTGACGCCCTCTCTCTCTTTTTTTTTTCTTTTCTTTTTTTGTTGTTCTTTTTTTTCTGTTAAAGTATTTTTTTTTTTTTTCCTTTTGCTAAATTTATTTCTCTATTTATTTTTTCGTTTCTTATCCTACAAAAAATCATAAAAAAAAATATTGTAAAAATCCCTCCCCACTGGGTTGTTTAAGAGGCGTACTCGGATTATACAGCTTATTTTGATTACGCTGAATACCTTAAACAAATTGAATAAGAGGGAAGAGCCTGAGTAACAAATGTCATTGACTATGTGAATCAAGTATATTATACTGTATGATTAATGCAATGTGATGTTCAATATGACACAAAATAAAAGAAAGTTCAAAAAAAAAATAATAGATCAAATTTCTATAGCGCCTTTCATGAAACCCAAGGTCGCTTCACAATCACAACAAAAAATAGGGCTAGGGAAGTAGAAAAATAATAATAATAATAAAAAAGGGGGGGGGATGAGGGCATGAAAGGGATAATGAACCTAATCTAATCTAAACTAACTAATGGGGAAAAGCCTTGGTGAAGAGGTGTGTTTTGAGAGCAGTTTTGAAGGTGTCCAGGGTTGGGGCATTGCGGATTTCAGGGGGGAGAGAGTTCCAGAGGGTAGGGGACGCCACGCTGAAGGCTCTGTCACCGAAAGTCCGCAACCTGGTGCGAGGGATGGGGAGGAGACCCAGATCAGAGGATCGTAGGTTCCGGGATGCAGTGTGCTGGTGGAGGAGATCAGACAGGTATCGGGGGCGAGGGCATGGAGGGACTTGTAGGTGAGGAGCAGGAGTTTGAAAGAGATACGGAACTTGACTGGGAGCCAGTGGAGGTGGATGAGGGTGGGGGTGATGTTCTGCCAGGGCTTGGTGTGAGTGAGAACCCTGGCAGCTGAGTTCTGAACATACTGGAGCCTGTCCAGGGCTTTGCTGGGTATTCCAAACAGGACTCCGTTGCAGTAGTCCAACCGGGAGGTGATAAATGAGTGGATCAGGGTCTCAGCCACAGAATGGAAGCTTTGGCTCTGGTAACCAACTTCATGACCAGAGCATTGGCGATGTAGGGGGACAGAATTCCACTGAACGATTGCCTCAACATCAACAAATAAACACAACGCGGAGACTTCATGGAAGGGCAGATGAAGGCTGATAAAGGCTGAAAACACCAAATCCAACATGGAGAAGGCAAGGCAGGGAAAGACGGTTCAGTTCAGCGGAGCAAGAACCTTTGTTGATGGTAAAGAACTCAAATGGAACGGTGAGGTCTTGAACTGTTTAAGGACTCAATAGAACAATCTGGTAATAATAATAATAATGCAGGACTTAACTCAGAAGTCTTTATTCGGCATGCAGCGACATGCAGCGATGGGCGGCATCGTCAGCGATCTGTAGTTCGAAACAGCACTGTGCAATACTACACCTACTGTAGACCTCAGTATATTTTTACTGTATTTATTTACTGTATATTTTATTCCATTTTTATTCTATTTACTCTACTCTGATCCTAGGCAACTTGATTTGATTTGTTTTATTATTCTAATTTGTGACCTGTTCTGTCTAAATGTTTAAATGTTTAAATGTTGAGCGATTTGCAGTGTCAAATTTCCCACGGGATAATAAAAGTATTTCTATTCTATTCTATTGTGCATATTTGTCTCTTATCGGGGGGGAACCCTTGCGAGCATGCAGAGAACATGCAAACTCCACACAGAAAGGCCTGGGAGATACCCCACCTGGGTACCTGGCATCGCGGAAACCTGGTCCCCAAGCGGTAATTGAACCCTATAGACCTTGTTGCTGTGAGGTGACAGTGTTAACCTTTTGTTTTGTTTTGAGGACTGATGGATAAATGCCATACATTTCAAAATTATTTTAATGGAGTTAAATGGCAAATGATACTGGCTATATTCTGTTTTAGGTGATCTGATGCACTTACATTGATTATTATTATTTGTATTTACTTAACCTGTGGTTCAAATAGTTAAATTGTTCTCCTTCTAAAGACTTAAAGTTGTCTTTTGAAAAGTTATTATTTCTTTGAATTTCTAAACAAAACGTGGCTAAACTTTATTTTATACATGTGTTTGATCAAATCCCAAGTGAGGTGATGAATCACCCTGTTATTACTCAGAATTATCTACCTTTTTCCGGCATTGGTTGTAATTGCGGTTTATACTCACTAGATGTCAGCCAACTCTATCACATAGTTGTATATCTGTATGTTTTGTTGGAGAAAGGGATTGCAGTTTTTTCAATACTAGTAATCTTTACTGATTTATTTTATATTGACAATATGTAGCTGTTGAAATTATTTGTATGTGATAAACCTAGATGGGTACTTGCTTACTGTCAATATTTACTACTTAATGTTTTGTGTTTTCCACATCTGTTTCAGTGTTTTCACTGCCAGGGGTATTAGGGATCTTCTAAAAAGAAAAGCTGTATTTATTTACTGCCAAGGAAATGCTTATTTTTGTTTCATTCCGGAAAGTGATGCTTGTTCAGAAGATAGAGAAGTGATGTTTGGTTCTCTTTTAGTACTAATCGATCAGCAGGGGTCGCAATTTTAAAAGGAACATTTTGAGGTCAAATATAAGATAAGATACGATAAGATATTCCTTTATTGATCCCCTTGGATCAATGATACAGATAATTTAGGTTGGTGGAATATTTAGTTGCGATTAACCAATACCATACAATTTATTCTTCTTAATAACTATCGCCACTAACAACAAAATAAACAATTTCCAAATTGTTCAAGACATTGAAACAAATATTAATCGGCTCTTATCTAAATATCCTTCTGCTAAACTTATTAGGAGGTTTGATTTTAATACAACTTTAAATGAGAGAATAGATAGATGGCCTCCAAAAGACAAAGTTGGGAATTGGAAATATTGGACATTTGGAGACATAAAAACCCAGATTCATGAATGTATGACATGGAGCAATAAATCAGTGAGTATTTGATTGATTGATTGATTGATTGATTGATTGATTGATTGATTGATTGATTGATTGATTGAACATTGTATTAACAGATTGCAGAATGGGTACAATACAGCACAATTGTTAAGGAAATGCAGACCAGAGAAAGACGTTTGTCTTGTTTACATCAGGGTCCCCCATTTTCAATTCATAGTGACATTTATGACATACACAACATACATGACATCATGACAATGTGTAGCCAGTGAAAAATCATAGCATCAATCAAGATCAATTTATGCTTGGCCGCTCAACACCTTTGAAAGAGTCTTAGAAATTAGCCTCATCTCGCACCTTGTTGCCCATATGCACATGTCCAGTTAAATTATATTGATTTGTTATATTGTTTACACTGCTTTTTTACTACCTTACCTCCCCTCCCCCATGCTGCTATGATGCCTGAATTTCCCCAAGGGATCAATAAAGGAATGTCTTATCTTATTTTATAGACAATTATGTGGGCAATATAGAACAGGTGACAGATTAGAAATAGCATCTATTGTTCAAAAGTTATGACCATTATAGTGATTCGTGGGAAAACTAAATACAAATTCCATCTGGATTTTCTTTGTGTTTTGTTCTATAGTGAGTGGTCTTACCTCCTTTTCCAGGATTACTTCAACTTTCAATATCTGGCAGTTACTGTCATTGTAAATGCTTAGAACAGTGTGTAATATACCAAAAAAGTTAAAACACGGATTTGAATTGATCAGTTTATTTTTATTTACACCAAAACAAAAACATCAAAAAACACTTTACAATTATTATATACAATTATTATATACTGCTATGTATTTCTTACATAATACAGCTGCAGTGTTCATCAACTCCTCTGGGATAACTGCGGGGACACAATGCTCCATAAGCAATAAGGTAAAGCTAATTACCTTAGCATATTTGACATGTACAGTGTCATGTACAGTAAATAACTTATGTTTAATCAATACAAATATAACAAATAAACAATGGGATTAGAAAACTACAACGCTAAATTAATTCAGAATGCAGTTGTTTGTTGAAATGTGGCGGCTGGACAAGATTTTTGTAATAATTTCTGTATCAAATATGAAAGATATGAATAATATATTACTTTGAGCATACCCACAAACAGATATTCATCATAAACCCATTCAAGTAAATTTGCAGACGGAATTGTTTTATTACTATCACTATAATTATCATAACTTTTGAACAATAAATTATATTTCTAATCTGTCAGCTGTTCTATATTGCCCACATAATTGTCTATATCCCATACCCTCTAGGTTTCCTGCTAGCTTGTCAGTAAAGTGATTGAAAATGCAGTTGTTTGTTGAAATGTGGTGGCCGGACAAGATTTTTGTAATAATTTCTGTATCAAATATGAAAGATATTAATAATAATAATCATGATAATCATACAGATATCTTATATCATTTGAAAGCCCTAGTTGTTATCTTCAAAATTGTACTATATATATTTACTTTGAGCATTCATTTTCATAATGGAATGTTGGCTGGTGGTTCAGGGTCTGGCTCTGCTGTTGTGAGGTCAGAGGCTGGTGGTTCAGGGTCTGGCTCTGCTGTTGTGAGGTCAGAGGCTGGTGGTTCTGGGTCTGGCTCTGCTGTTGTGAGGTCAGAGGCTGGTGGTTCAGGGTCTGGCTCTGCTGTCATGAGGTCAGAGGCTGGTGGTTCAGGGTCTGGCTCTGCTGTCATGAGGTCAGAGGCTGGTGGTTCTGGGTCTGGCTCTGCTGTCATGAGGTCAGAGGCTGGTGTTTCAGGGTCTGGTGCCTCTGTCATGGACATATGTCGACATTTCATTGGTGAGTCAGTGTTGGAGAATTAACTAGAATCCGACATCAAGAGTGCTGCAGCGTAATAAATCAAAGCCAAGGGACTTTGCATTCTGGCCCAGAAGAGTTTGTTAGATCTCAGTAATGGGAATTTTTGTTGTTGTTATAATTCAATCAATTTTGTCTCATGGTGTTCAGTAAATCACACACACACACAGACACACACATACACAGACACAGACACAGACGCATACACAGCCACACACACACAAACAACCACACACACATACATAGATGCATACACACACACACACACACATACACACACGCACACACACCTACCCACACACACACACACCAGACTTGTTCTTGATGAAAGGGTACCCAGATGCTTAATTTCCAGAGAAACTCCAACTGAGAGTAGGAATGCAGTAATAACCAGAAGTAATAACCAGTCAGAAGATAGCCACAACACTGTTTGTGAGTGTCTCTCTCTGCGTGTGTGTGTGTGTGTGTGTGTGTGTGTGTGTGTGTGTGTGTGTGTGTGTGTGTGTGTGTGTGTGTGTGTGTGTGTGTGTGTGTGTGTGTGTGTGTGTGTGTGTGTGTGTGTGTGTGTGTGTGTGTGTGTGTGTGTGTGTGTGTGTGTGTGTGTGTGTGTGTGTGTGTGTGTGTGTGTGTGTGTGTGTGTGTGATGCTGATTGTCCTCATATCAGAAAACACACCTCTGTCATCATCACCCACATAACCAGGTAGTCTGGATTATGTAACAAGACACCTGCAATGTGCGTGACTCTGCACAATGACATATGACATGTGTTACAGTAAAATATGCTCATAGCCCCTCCCTCCCTCAGTCCATCAGAGACTCCCCTACACTCTCCACCTTCAAAGCTCGCCTCAAAACCCACCTGTTCTCCCTTGCCTTCAACCCCCCCCCCCCCCCCCCACCCATAACCCCCCACCCCCTCCAACCTGATTGATGTCTGTCTCCTGCCGCTCTGTCTTTTTGTGCTATCTCATGCTGTCTTCCCTGTTCCCCCCCTTTGTCTTTGTTTCTTTGTTTTTGTTTCTTTGTTTTTGTTTCTTTGTTTTTACTTTGCTCCCGACTACTGTCAGCGACTTCGGGTCATTGAGAAGCGCTATATAAATTAAATGAATTATTATTATTATTATTATTATTATTATTATTATTATTATTATTATTATTATTATTATAGCTCAGACACAATCAAACTCTGCTATCTGCATGCTTCCTCTAGAACAGATTGAACTAGATTTCTTACATTACTGTGGTTTGATAAATAGGTTTTGTGTTTCAGATATCCTGACTGTGGTGGGAAGTTCAGGAGCGAGGACCGAGAATAGCCTGCTTCGCTGTGATGACCCCCTAGGAGCCTGAATAGAAGTGGGTCTCAGACGGCCAGAAGATGCAGAGGATGTGTAGTTAGAGACCATTGACCGAAGGCAAGAGGGAGCCGTTCCCTTGGCTGCACGGTATGCCAGGTCAAGAACCTTGAAGTGGATTTGTGCGGCAATGTGCAGCTCTCTTAGAAGTGGGGTGATGTGGGCTGACGTAGATTGGAGATCAGGCAGGCAGCTGCGTTCTGTTTGAGTTGAAGTGCCTTGGTGGCACAAGCCAGTAAACCAGCTAGCAGTGCATTGCAATAGTTGAGGCGAGACATGACTGTTGATATCTATAATACTGCCCTGAAAGAAACAATAATCTATAGTATATCTATAATACTGCCCTGAAAGAAACAATAATCTATAGTATATCTATAATACTGCCCTGAAAGAAACAATAATCTATAGTATATCTATTGTACTACCCTGAAAGAAACAATAATCTATAGTATATCTATTGTACTACCCTGAAAGAAACAATAATCTATAGTATATCTATAGTACTACCCTGAAAGAAACAATAATCTATAGTATATCTACAGTACTACCCTGAAAGAAACAATAATCTATATATACTATAGTATATCTATAGTATTACCCTGAAAGAAACAATAATCTATACTATAGTATAGTATATCTATAGTATTACCCTGAAAGAAACAATAATCTATAGTATATCTATACTACCCTGAAAGAAACAAGAATGTATAGTGTATTATATAGTACTGCCCTGAAACAAACAATCATCTATAGTATATATATATATATATATATATATATATATATATATATATATATATATATATATATATATATATATATATATATATATATATATATATAGTACTGCCCTGAAAAAAACAATAAGCTATAGTCTATCTATTCATTAATTCCTTCATCCAATCTTTATTTAATCTTGAAGGATCTCAAATGATATATATAGAAACAGAACGTCAATCAATTAAACATGGAAACAAATCCAAACTGTGGTGAAGTGGTTTTCTATTAACAATTTAAACTGACTAATAGATACTAATGAATTGAGTTTTAAAGTGCATTGCAAAACATGTCCATGTGTCTGGGGCACAGAAGCTAAAAGCAGATGTTCCTAATTCAATGCAAACTCTATAGGAATCTTAAGTGTAAGCCAATCACCAAAGTGAGTATGATAAGGTCCAGAGCTCCAATCCAGCAATGAGGTGATGTAGGGTGGGGAGATCACCAATAATGGCCGCCTTATACAGAAACAGGTGCCAATGCAAGTCACATCGCTCTGCAAGAGAGGACAACCCAACCTTAGCATATAGGACAGAATGATGGGTACTGTACCATAACCAATAACGACAGAATGATATACAGAGTCCAGAGGCTTTAGAGTGGAAGCAGCAGCATGTCTATAAACTGTGTCTCCATATAATAATCCAAAACAGCAGATAAACAACTTAAATTACCTTCCTTCCGATAAACATAGGAACATTGGTTTTGTTTCTGTACAAAAAGCCAACCTTCTTCAGTTTACAGGGTAAGATTATCCATGGCATTTAAATGTACATTTCTCATCAAGCCAGATGCCAAGATATTTATATTCTGTAATATAAATAGTAAATAAGACTGGCCCCTGCAGGCCAGGATTGAACCCTGCAGTATGCCTTTTATAATGGGCAAGCACTCGGATTGGACATTTGCCGTTTTCACACACTGTCTCTCAGACAGATAGCTCTTAAACCATTTGCAGGCAAATGTATCAAAACCAACATTCATTAACCTTTGCAATAATAGAAGAGAGTGATCAACTGTGTCACATGCTTTTGAAAAATCTACAAAAAGGGTTTCACAATGCTTTCTTTTGTCAAGGTTGGATACTATATAATTTACAACAAAAGTTGTGATAGTGCTATGTTTTGTCCTAAAACCGGATTGATGTGGGCTTCATACACAGTAATCTGATAGAAAAGCTTTGAGTGATCATTTGTGACCTGGCACGGTATAGGTCAGATTGTGCCGGCAATGAACATTCCTCACAAAAGCCAAAAGCGTTGCGTGATTCAGAAATAGGTCAAAATAGAGATATTGGCATTTTTTTGTGCTTTGAAATCTGTTTCCTTATTTGCTAAACGTAATACAACTTGTAAGTGTTTGAATTATTGTTAGATTGTCCGACAGTATGTATTCCAACGCACTGGAAAAGACTACATTTGAATCAGAGGGGTGTGGTTAAATACTCCGGAGGGAGACACGCAGAGCTCATTTCAATTCCAAGACAACGGACTCAGTATAGGCTGTATGTAGATTTGTTTGCGGTGGGGGAAAAAGTATATCTTTGGAACCATTTGTATCTGAATCAGGCATAAAAGTCTGACTGGCAGTGCACATAGATTAAGTCCAGGAGCGCGTGCTTCTTAAATCAGACTGAATGGCTCATAATGGAGTTTGTCTATTATCTCTCTCTCTCTCCCTCTCAAGTAGCCAAACATTACATTATACAAACAAACTGGATAGTTGATTTAACTTCATTAGCTTACATATTCTAAAATCATTAAGTCTGCTATAAGCGTAAATGTGTGTGCGCGAGCGCCTGTCCATTACTGGTCTACAAGATACACTACACGACCAAGGTACCCATGTACATGTCAAAATACTTCCCAAAGGTCAGTGAATATACCATGATCACAACACCAGAGGGAGCTCCACAAATCATGTTAAACCCAGATTCGGCTCAAACAAGGGACTAAACACGTTTCGCAATTATGCCACATCAATGTGGAACGCCCTATACCCAAAGCTGTAAAGGAATGTGAATCTCTACCCACTTTCAAAACCACTCTCAAAGAACACCTACGGGAGACTGCAATTCGAAACTGGCCCCTGTAAATGTCCTAACCCAACTCCCTCCAATGTACAGTAAATAACCAAGTATGGTTTTGTCAATATTCCAATGTACAGTTTTGCTTGTACAGTTGTACAGTGTTCCCCACCCACCCCTCCTACCCAACCCCCCCTCCCCCACCTCCCACCCAACCAACCAACCAACCACCTCCAATGTACAGCCCCCCCCCCCCCCCCCCCACCAACCCAACCCCACCCCACCTACCCAACCTCCTCCAATGTACAGTTTTTACGTCAAATGTATATACTCTCTTTTATGGACTCTTTTTGTATCACAAACAGTACTGTATTTGCAAATCTGGTATGTCATAAATGTATAGATGTAGCAGTACTGTCTATCTGTATGTCATGTATGTCATATATGTCCTGATGAATTGAAAATGGGGGACCCTGATGTAAACAAGACGAAAGTCTTTCTCTGGTCTGCATCCCCTTAACAATTGTGTGTATTGAGCTGTACTTTATTGTACCCATTCTGCAATCTGTTAATAAAGTTTTCAATCAATCAATCAATCAATCACAGCTATTCCTCCATGAGTAAATTTGACCAGTGATTCCAGGATCTTTGCTATACGATACGATGACAGGATAGCTTGGATATTATATTGGTCGGTAGTTATGTAGATTACTTATATCTTCACTTTTATGTAATGGAAGAACACAAGCCATTTCCCATACGCTAGGAACTATACGTGATGACGAAAGATTAAATAGATGTTTTATTTGTTCTGTAATTAATGGATCAGTTAACTTGAGAAAATAATTATCCAGTTTATCCTCTCCAGTTGATTTCCTGGTATCCTGGAGAGAAGGGCTGCAAAGAAAATTGAGCTCCATGTCTCACAGCGTGCAGCAGGTCATGATTACCAAGAGGAGGCTCTATATAATTATAATCAAATAAATTACCAGCTTCAACAAAGTGCCTATTAAAGGCCAAACAAATATATTTTTGCCCAGATATTAAACCATTGCATTCTATGTGTAGGTAAATAATTAGTAGACTTGCTATTGTTTGAATTTACTGCCTTCCAACATTTGTAAGGATCAGAATAAGAGCTACAGTAGTAATTCAATAAAAATTGTTTAAAAAAAATGTGCATTCCTTACCTCAGATGTATATTTTATTTCTAAATTGCCTAAATAATGACCAATGGGAAGGTACTTCCCTGAAAGAAACAATAATCTATAGTCTATCTATATTATTATCCTTTTATTTAAAACAAATAATAATTATAATAATAATAAAGAAATGGCACCATGTTATAATCCTATTTCAGGTGTGGCCAACCCGCAGCTCGCGAGCCGCATGTGGCTCTTTGCCCATCAATGTGTGGCTCTTCCATTCCATAAGGACAAAGAATACAAATTTACAGATTTCTTTTTAAATTTACCAGACCTGAAAAATCTAAGCAAATGAATAAAGGGAAGATGATTAAACAGAAGGTTTTGTAGATACAGTACTGAATTCTGCCATCTTTTTTATAATGTACATTTCTCCACCATTTTTCATCATATTGCAACACCGTTTTTTGCTAGACATTCACAGAAAGGTAGAGAAACTAACTGCGTTCTGTTTTATGGCAATAACATTCAGGTTTGTGGGAGATAATCCCAAAAAATAAGAGAAATAAAAAAGTAAATCCAGAAGTCAGATGATTGACAGGGGCTGGCGTGAGCTGGGTAGGGTAGTTTTTCTAAATTCGAAAGCCCTGAGTCTCTTCCTTCAAAAGACTACACTCACTTTTGGCTGCTCCACTTCCTCCTGTCAATATGCGCCAGTTTCCGACTCAATGCCCTGAGATTTCTATAATCTTATTTCACTAATAACAGTTCAAATCATTGGTAAACAAACGTAATGCTGAAAATATATACTTTTACTGTATATCTCGGGCTTAAGAGGTTAACCCTGTGAGGCCCAAATTAAAAAGACATTAGCAACTTCAGAGGCTAGAGGGTGGGACATATAAACACATTTACTATCCAATAGCATTGTGAGGCTGAACAACAGGACCAATTGACTATACATGTGCTTAACATTTTTTAAATAAATGGCTAAAAGTGATTTTGTAATTTTGCAACCGTGGGTCTCACATGGTACGTTTAACCCTGTGAGACCCAAATAAAAAAGACATTAGGCCAGAGGGTGAGACCTATAAACACATGAAGGGTGCCGTGACTGAAAAAAAGTTGAGAAACGCTGCTACATGGTGTTGCTCTTTGTGGTACCACAGTAATTGTTGTGGCTCTTAGTCTCTGACTGGTTGGCCACCCCTGTCCTATTTAAACTATGATACTAATGGTATTGGTATCATGTTTTGGTCACTACCATCATGGAAATAATTATAGAAATACTGTTTTGGAAATGTAATGATTCGTTTTACTAACTTTTTAGTTACTAATCCAAGTGTTCTGCGACAACTGCTGCACTTGCTAAAACATTTCTTGCGATTGTGTATGTCTACTCTTGTAGATTCTACCAATAATGCTTTGTGATGACAAGTTTGACAAGTAATGTAGTCTCCTTAATAACTTTGTCATTAAGTTTACTGCTGTGAGCATACTTAAACCACACCTCTTGTGTGGGACTGAAAACAATTTTCCAGTTATTGATGTCTGACTGGTTAGTGGTTACCGGATTATGGTGATGACACAGTAGGAGAAGAATGAAAAGAATGCCTTTACTGTAAATGTTTTTGATTTAGTTCTTCCTGCATGACCCCCATACCGGTTCTGAATTCTCTTCACAGCCTGATACTGGCAATAGACCTTTTATAACTTGACAACAACTTAAACATTCTATTCTAATGGGTTACCTGGTTATTTCCTGTTGTAGTGTTTGCTAATACAGTAGCTGACAGGACATAAACTGGGAGCTAGCTGTTCCCCTAGCAACTGAAAAGGTATTTTGACAAAGGCACTTTGTACTCACATTCAAATTCCAGACATTCATCTTAGTAGGTTAGTAGGTTGAATGTGTACTATAAGGTTAATTGGATAACGATGTATTTATGTTTTTGAATTCAAAATCAGGGGGGAAAATGTGTTGTCTGGTCATCTGAAACATAGGGTTAACAGCGTCTCAGGAGGTAGAGCAGGTCATCTGGCAATCTGAAGGTTAGGTTTAGCAGTGTCTCAGGAGGTAGAGTGGCTGTGTGGTCATTTGAAGGTTAGTGTTAGCAGTGTCTCGGGAGGTAGAGCGGTCATCATGGTTACATGTTGCATGTCGGAAGTGTCTGGTAATCTGAAGGTTAGGTTTAGCAGTGTCTCAGGAGGTAGAGCATGTCATCTGGTAATCTGAAGGTTAGGGTTAGCACACAGTGTCTCAGGAGGTAGAGCGGTCATCTGGTTTTCTGAAGGATAGGTTTAGCAGTGTCTCCGGAGGTAGAGTGATCATCTGGTAATCTGAAGGATAGTTTTAGCAGTGTCTCCAGAGGTAGAGCAGGTAATCTGGTCATCTGAAGCATAGGGTTAGCAGTGTCTCAGGAGGTAGAGCGGTCATCATGGTCACAAATCACATACCGGTAGTTGCTCCTGCCGAAAAAGGTGGCACCTTGCATGGTTGCCTTAACGGTCCATTGCCATTATCATTATTTAGTTTAAGCACACTGGAGTTGCCCATTTAGTTGGAAATGTGTTTGTACAATTCAGAAAATTTTAATAGTGCCAGTATCAACTTCATCTCCTGGCTGCCTGTAGTTTCTGGTGTGTGTGTGGGGGGGGGGGGTTGCCAAGTGTTGCACTGCACCCAAGCTTCAATTTCAAAATCCATTGAAAATAAAGTGTTTCAGAGTGGAGGGTAGGGTAATCTGCATCTGAAAGACGCATAATTTACCTTTCAAGCTCCACCCTCATTTCTGGACCCTCCAATCACAACTATTGCTTTCCTCGGACAAGCTAAGAGAGGGCGGAACTTGAGATCAGTTGAGAAGCATCTACAGCCTATATACTGTACAAAGATATACTGTAATCTATGCATAATAGATGGTGGATGGAGGAGGCAATTTCCACTATTCATAAATCAGAAAGGGTTCCACATTGTGTACAGATATAATCTCAGGCCCTTCCATTCCAAACATTCCATATACTCCAAAGTATATGGGTGCCCTTGAACAAAGCACTTAAACTCCAACTTCTCAGTTTCTAAGAGTACAGGACTATGGTTTGATTATACTAGGTAGCTCCCAGGTTTGTGTGGGTGGGTGGGTGGGTGGGTGGGTGTGTGCGTGCACGTGTGTGTGTGTGTGTGTGTGTGTGTGTGTGTGTGTGTGTGTGTGTGTGTGTGTGTGTGTGTGTGTGTGTGTGTGTGTGTGTGTGTGTGTGTGTGTGTGTGTGTGTGTGTGTGTGTGTGTGTGTGTGTGTGTGTGTGTGTGTGTGTGTGTGTGTGTGTGTGTGTGTGTGTGTGTGTGTGTGTGTGTGTGTGTGTGTGTGTGTGTGTGTAACCACCTTCCCTCTGCAATTACTCCTCCAGGTCATTACTCCCCCAGGTCATTACTCCCCAGGTCATTACTCCCCCAGGTCATTACTCCCCCAGGTCATTACTCCCCCAGGTCATCACTCCCCCAGGTCATTACTCCCCAGGTCATTACTCCCCCAGGTCATTACTCCCCCAGGTCATCACTCCCCCAGGTCATTACTCCCCCAGGTCATTACTCCCCCAGGTCATCACTCCCCCAGGTCATTACTCCCCAGGTCATTACTCCCCCAGGTCATTACTCCCCCAGGCCATCACTCCCCCAGGCTATTACTCCCCCAGGTCATTACTCCCCCAGGTCATTACTCCTCCAGGCCATTGTTAATTGTTATAAATATGTCCTTATAGTCCAGCAGATATGTGAGGAATTGTGCACAACATTTGGCACACTGTTAGAATATGCCCTAAGATGTTTGGCTATAGGGCCATCGTAGATTTGTCCCCTGGTAACCATGGCAACCATTTTCCAAAATCGCCATTATATCTGAAGAACAAAAGTTGCATTATTTCTATGCAGGTGAATGTAGCTAGCGTAGCAGTATCTGAATAATTATGGAACTTTGTGCCATCTTCTTCATGTGGTTTTCAGGAATGTCCCTGGCCTAGGTTTCTCAAAAGGATCTGACATATATACTTACATACGTTCTGGGAACCTGTGTTGGACTGGTTTAGCTAAACAACCTGAATGACTAGAAAGTGTTGTATCGCGTGACATTACTTTGGTGCACCTAAGAAGGCCGTGTCATACAATAATTATATCATGATATCATGGGACATTGTAAAAAAAAATATTTACCAGCTGCAAATATCATCATCATCATCATTTATTTATTCGTACATGGAATTACCACAGTCCAACAGTACATATTAATATAATCCAACAGAATATACCCATTTTGCAAAAATGGAAACATGAACACAACTAAATTAAATCAACATAAATAAACTATATATATATAGTTATATAAAATACTATATCATTTTATAATTTTTATTTTATTATAATATAACAAAATCATACTATTTATACTACACCATATTGGTATACAGTATTATACAGTATTTTAATATATTATTATATGTTACGCTGCTACTGTATATACTATATTACTATACTCATACTAGCCTATACTGCAATGCTATGCTATGTTATCCTGTTATGCTAAACTGCAATATTATACTAAACTGTGCTATACTGTCTATTTCTCTTTTTTTGTACAACCTTTTGAAGTGAAATATATTAGTAGAACTCTTTTCATCATTCTGCAAAGAGTTCCATAGTTTGATACCTATAACTGAGGTGCACCTTTGTTTTAAGGTGGTTCGTGCAAATTGGTGCTTAAAATTGAATTTCCTTCTGCTGTCATCTGGACAGGGAACGAACAACCTCTGTATATTTGCTGGTAATACTCTGCATTTTGCTCTAAACAAAACAAATAAAGTCTGTATTTCAGCTAACTCTTTAAGTTTCAATAGTCTGGATTTAATAAATAATTCATTGGTATGTTCTCTTGAATCTACTTTGTGAACTATTCTTACTGCTCTCTTCTGTGATATAAATAATGGCTTTATGTTGCTTTCATACGTGTTACCCCACACTTCCACACAGTAACTTAAATATGGTAGGATGAGTGAACAATATGATATTCGCATAGAATTATAATCAAGCACATTCTTTGCCTTGTTCAAAACAAAAACACTCTTGGCTACCTTCTTTTTTATGTACATTATATGTGGCTTCCATGTCAATTTCTCATCCAACATAACGATAGGTTATAACTATAACCAAGTTCTGTGAGTAGTGGTGACGCTCAGCGTCACTACTGCACTATACTTCACTCGTGCACGCGCACTGAATAAAAATTCCACAATGTACCTTTACATCCCAACATTCGTCCGGCCACACCCCTATCAGCTCACCTTCATAAGCAGGTGTGTGGCCACCTACTCGCCTCCTTCCCAAGCTTTCACCACAAGGTGAGATCAAGGGCCGCAGCGGTGTCTGACGCTGAGCGTCACCACTACTCACAGAACTTGGTTATAGTTATAACCTATCGTTCTGTTTCGTAGTGGTTCTCGCTCAGCACAAGGGAGGCTGAGCGAGAGCCACAGCCCGACAAATGTACCCCGCTGAGCAGGGACGCAGGAAGGGGGGGTGTGGGGGGGCTGCAGCACCCCCTCTCAATTATTGCAAAAAAAGAAGAAAAAAAATATATATAATTTTTATTTTTATTTTTTATTTTTATGACAGTATTTATATATTTGTATATACTGTAACTGTATAACTGTAACACTGTATATTATAAGTTTATCCTGCTCAAAGCACGTCACCATTTTAATATTGTGTGTATTGAGCCGTACTGTATTGTAGCCATTCTCCAATCTGTTAAATAAAGTTTTCATTCATTCATTACACTACTGTATGTACACAATCATACGTGTAAAACCGAGTAGATTTTCGAGTGATGACAGACTGTCACAGACTGATTGAATGACAGGTGAAACAACTACTTGTATTCACCTCCCGTCTCCCGCCCTTCCCACGCGCCACGAACCACTGAGCTACTGTGATACAGTGCTTGCGCAGTCAGTCGATTTGAGCTAGTAGTCAGACTTTGCTAGCACAGAATGTCTCACTCGCAGAAAAGAAAAATATCAGATTTATTTTCTAAACGTCCCGCCGGTCCCAGTGACAGTCCCACTAAATCTGATAAACGTCAGAGAGAGACAGAGACGACAGGTTCAGCCTCAGCATCAGGTATTGAAGAGTTAACTGAGTCTGTTCCCCTATACCCCCCCTCGGGCGCCAGGGGCTTCCACTGAGGGGTGATGCAAATAGGGATGGGGTGTTATGGCAGCTCATGATGGAAAGAGTGCGCACCGAGTCTGATCCCGAGTTGAAGAATTGGCTCCAAAAGAGAGACAACTGGATGTCCAACAACATCCAAAACGAAATCTTACAGCTGCTTGCCCATGATATTCAGCGACAAATTAGAGGCAAAGCATCCAAAAGCCCAATCTTTGGCTTGAGCGCTGACGGAACCACTGATGTCACTCACTGGAAAAGAACAATTCTCGTGTAATATACAGTTCGCCGATGACAACTTGGAAGCTCAGAACTTCTTTTGGGGTTTTTACAATGCCCGGCCCAGACACAACAGCCGAGACGCTGTTTTTGTGTATAAAATACTTTACGCCTCGACCTGCCCATGGAGAGGCTGATAGGATACTGTTTTGACGGGGCCAGCAACATGTCTGGGGGGTACAGGCTAGACCAGGGGTTCCCAAACTTTTCAGGCCGCGACCCAAAAAAAACGGTGTCAGAGAGCCGCGACCCCCACTATTATAGGAGGTAAAAAGAATTATTTTAAATGGAAATGTATGGTTGAAACATGCAAACGTTCAAACGCACACACACTAATAAGCATTGGAGGCTTTTAACCAGGGCCGGACTGGGGAAATCATTCAGGCCAGGAAATATAGTCCCAGTCAGGCCACTTTTTAAGCAGGGGGTCTGGGGGTCCCCCACCAGAAATCTTTTTGTTACAAAGACTTAATTTCCTGCATTCTGGTGAATTTTAGTGCATGTGAATCACAAACTAATGAGCCAACAATTGCTTAGTACAATGTACTGTTATGGACCTCAAATAAAACTGTTGTGGCACTAGCAATGCTACTCTCTCCACCTTCAAAAAGAAAAAAGCAAGAGCACAACATATTTTTCTATTTACTATTATAATACAGTTAACCACTCTCTCCTGTAAGGGCCTTTCTTTTTCTTTGTTTTATCCCTCTCTCCTCCACCCTTTCTTTTTCTTCCACTGTCCATCTTGACATCAACGTTAATTGACTTTCGCTCTACTGTATCTCTCCCGAGTCCCTCACAACCCCCTCCAATGTACAGTAAAAATGACCAAGTATGGTCTTGTCAATATTCCAATGTACAGTGTTGCTTGTACAGTTGTACAGTGTCCCCCACCCACCCCTCCTACCCAACCTCCCCCCACCCACCCAACCACCTCCAATGTACAGTACCCCCCCCCCCCCCCACCTACCCAACCTCTTCCAATGTACAGTTTCTACATCAAATGTATATACTTCTTTTCTGGACTCTTTTCGTATCACAAATAGGGTTGGGCATCGTTTGGATTTGAACGATTCCGGTTCCGATTCCGATTCTCCATATCGATTCCTGTTCTAAACGATTCTCGATTCCGATTCTTTGAGGTGCAGGTCAAAACAGGTCACAGCTTATTTCGAAGGAGATTTTTTATTTATTTTTTATTTCAAAAAGAAAATCATACTATTCACATTTTCAGTTGACTTGATACAGTTTAATTTGGTTGCTGTACTGTAACTAGGGTATTAAAGTAAAAAAAAAAAAAAAAAAAAAAAAAAGTAAAAAAAAAAAAGTAAAAAAAAAAAAAAAAAATCGAAATTTAGAATCGAAATTCAAATATTTTACTTCCGGTTCCAGAACCGGAAGTTAGGAACCGGTTCCTATTAGAACCGGTTTTCGGTGCCCAACCCTAATCACAAACAGTACTGTATTTGCAAATCTGGTATGTCATAAATGTATAGATGTAGCAGTACTGTCTATCTGTATGTCATATATGTTACGATGAATAAAAAATGGGGGACCCTGATGTAAACAAGACGAAAGTCTTTCTCTGGTCTGCATCCCCTTAACAATTGTATGCATTGAGCTGTACTGTACTGTACCCATTCTGCAATCTGTTAATAAAGTTTTCAATCAATCAATCAATCAATCAACCTGGCTCATTGCCTGGCTGTTATTCTGCATCTGAAGTCTGCCATTCCATTCGCCGCCTCCGCTGTCAATCAGTTGTATCGCCTGGTCCCGCCTCCACCAATCACAAGCGGCAGCACGGCTCCATTGTGATCCGCGTGAGGGAGAGAGTCAGATAGTTCTCCAACTCTGCCGCAGACAGTGAAATCCTGGTTGTTCCCCACCCACCTAGGTTATCTAACTATCGCGCCGTGCCGCCGCCACAACTAGAAACAATGGCCTGGCAAAAGAAAATAATAATAATAATATATTTTTTTATTTTTTATATAATTATTATTTTTTTTAATCTGTGCAGGCCAGGCCACGGGAAAACTCCCGGTGCTCCCGATGGCCAGTCCGGGCCTGCAGGCAAGCATGTGATAAGCAGTTTTTCGTAAGGATCCCGCCTCCACCAATCACATGCGGCTCCCTTTGTGTGTGTGTGAGAGCAAGAGAGAGAGAGAGAGAGAGATAGTTCTCCAACTTGTGTGAGTTGCAGTGATCTCCTGGTTGTTCCCCACCTAGGTTATCTAACTATTGCGTGGCCTGGCCTGCTTCTAAGTTCAGTGGCCTGACCAAAAAAAAAAAAAACTTTTTTTTTTTCTTTTTTTTTTTTCATCTGGCGACCCCCCAGCACCCCCTGCCGTTTTATAGTTCCCGCGTGCCTGCCGCTGAGGCCCCCCACAACCATCAGATCGGGGAGGACCGAGCCCCCCCGACCCTCCCTAATGGAGGATACCCCCCCTATTGGAGGGTCACGGGAGGGCGACGGACCCGACCGTGCAAAGTGGCACTCAAGCAACTCAACGCACAGGGTGAGCAGACCGTGGCTTGACCCCACGACTACACACACGCACAACCCGCATGCCACCCGGGAACGAACGGAAGGAACAACCTCGTTACTGCCCCCAGAAATCACGGGGTCAAGAGCAAACCCAACCCCGTGGCAAGGCCGTAGCAGCGGAGCGCGAAGGAAGACCCAGACCCACTGAAGGGACTGGATCCCCTGGAAAACGGGGGCCCGGAGAGGTCAATGACGCCAGGCATCAAGACCCCACCAGGTGGTCACTTAGTGACACCGCCCCCCACATCGCCAGCATATTCGGATAAGGCCCCTCCAAGAGCGGGCCCTTTCCCCCCAATAGCACACCGCCTGGCACACTGACCCTGCAGAACAGGCAGTCAGCATGGCCGTAAGCACACAAAAAAAGCGGACGAGACAGGCGCCAAAGGAGTCAACTGAAAACAGCCGCCCCGGCGGAAGGGGCGTATGCTGGCGTTGTTGATCACCATGACAAAGCCTCCATTAAAAAAAAACCCACCCAGAGGGGTTGAGGCAGAGAAGGCTAACATGATTGGCAGACGTCATGAACGTGCAGGGGCACACTCAACCGGGTAACCCGGAAGTTGACTCTGCTCCAACACACCAGGGAACCAACCACCTTGTCGTTAACCTATGCGGTGGTTGTTCCTATAACCCCTCAAGACAAAAAGGGTTATTCCAAGTCTACGGTATCAACGAACTTTACTTCGGACCGGACCCGGCGGCCTGGGACGCACACAGGGTTACTAGAGGAGGTCCCGAAGACCACCCCGACAGCCCTCCCTCCGCCATGTGTGAGAGAGGAGCGAAGAAAAAAGAAAACCAGCCCCCATAACAGTGCCAGGTACAAAAGAGTACCCAACAACGCCTAACCTTGTGACACCCCAGGCCAACCCGGCATTTTTCCCCCCGAAAAAAGCCCAAGTCCCTCAGGGTACCAGAACAGCAGATCTGCATCCCCGGCGGACAACGGGTTAACTGATCCGGACCAGCGTGACCAGAACCAGTCCCGTGCCCTAACCACGCCGACATGCCTACTCCAGGAGAAGGGGCAGATATGCGTGTTGATCTAAAACATGAAAAGAAGGCGCCACCCAGACGGACGGTGCGAACTGCGCCCGGTGGCCCACCCCAAGGGTGTGAGACACCTCTACATATGTTCAGATCCATTCCGTTATCATCCCCCAGATATGAACGAGAATCCGTCGATAACCAATAACAGGTTGTCGGAAGAGGAAAAAACCTCCATCCCAGTTGCTTTATAAAAACGCAGTTTCAACCACAAGCAACCAAGGCGTACTAGCTACCCGCATGATCTTTAACAGAACACCCCGAGCTAGCACTTAAGCGTGCGTCGGGACACAACCACATCAATGAACAGGCTAGTTAGACCGTTCAGTGAATCCCCAAGGCGCCCAGGGGAAACGACAAGAGGGGTGCGGTGCTTCCTAAACTCCAACTCTTTTTAATAAAAAAGAAGGAAGCACCAACAGACATGAATCCCATTCTACACAGCCGAGGGTAAAAACTGTTTACATTTTTACATCCAGTCACCCCTTTCACAGAGGATTTAGACCGAAATTCCCCAGAGAGCCTTCCCACGTGAGTCGTAGAATGAAAAAGCCATGGCAACTACGAGTCACGTGACCAACTGACTCAAGTTACACATAAAATCGAGCGTAGCGGACCCGTAAGTCCTACGCTCTAACCCGACACAACAGATCGTACGTAAAGATCTAACTCACGGAAGCCATCGTCATAGCAACGTACGTAGTGTCGTATGCCATGACGGGGGGGAACCCAACACACAACTCCTGTTTTTAATAGGAGCAGAGTCAGGACAACCCTTCCCCCCCCCCCCCCCCCCTCCCTGCCAAGGCGCCTAACGGCTTGGCCCTGACTGGCCTAACAGGAGATGAGAAAACCCCCCTGACCAATCAAGTGGGAAGGAGGGGTTTATTCGGCACCCCCTCACAAAACCCTTCCCCCTACACACAATAACAACTGTAGTATATGAAACCTTTGGTTGTATTAGCGCAAGCTAATACAATGCACGCTACCCACAGAACTGTGAACAGGGTTTACAACAAAACCAAGTCGTGTGTGTGTGTGAATCCTACACCCGCATTCCATGTTGTACATAGAAAAACACTGATAGAGAGAGTAACGGCTAGGCCGTGGAACGTGTGTATACGAGCATTACTGCAACTAACACAACAGTGTTGTAGCTCAACATTACTTCTTGTGTAAGCAACAGACCACACAACCAGCTTCTACCTGCATGTGGAGTGTCAGGCCGAGATAGAAACCTTTCTATAACCGAGTGTATGCTGCAGACCTTGCTTAAGCTCATAACACGAACGTAACTCTTCCATCAATGTATACTAGTGCAGATTCACACTTTGCAACCTCATCATATGTTTTGGTGAAGAAACACACAGTTTGTTTAACAAAAAATACAGTCCCCCCTTAGAGGGGACTTTTTATTTATGAGCAAACAAATAATATGAGAGGCCGGGGAGGGGTAAACAGAGGGGACCGCAGGGGAAAAAAGTCACTGGGTCTAGCGGCGTCTGCTGCCTCGAGCCGCTCGGGCTTTGCCACCCCGAGAAGCCCCGGAGGGACGGTAGATAATCGGTTGCTGGTCACAACGATCCCTACCGTCTCCTCCAGTCGTAGATGGGCCGGCTGCAGCACCAGCACCATCTCTCCTCCTAGCCTTCTTCGATGGGCCAGCAGTGGCGGTGGAGGCAGTAGCAGCCACGGCGGAGGAAGCTCGACGACGTGGAAGCCGTCTGACTCCACCGGCGATGACGGGAGGTGGAAAATGGGGTTGGAGCACGGATCTCTCCTCTGCCATCTCTCTGCACGTTGAGGTCATCAATTGCAGGGCCTTCCCTAACAGTCCAGCATCGGAGAGGGTGGTCGTTAGAAGAGGACCTCTCTTCTTCTCCGGCACACGGGCCTGCTCCAGCCAAAGGTGGCACTGGATCAGAGTCGCCAGGGCGCGCACTTTCCCAGCGGCTATGGCCTGCAGCTGAGTCAGATGCAGGACAGCTCCTGCCGCCTGGGTGAGCTGGTCATGTTGGACATCAGTCAGCTCCGTGCCGCCCGTCATTATCCCGGATATAAATCTTGCCAGCTGCACGACATTAGACGCGGCAGCCAGAGATTGTGTACCAGAGATGAACGACTGGTCGCTCCAATAAGCCAACCGCCTAGCCGATTTTCCTTGAAGAACCGGCTTGCATAATGGCTCCCACACCACTTCCGGACAGAGGAGAGCGGCCATCGGCCTATCAAGCCGTGGCACACCCTCTCTCATACCGTCGACCAAACCCACCACCCGCGTAACTGGTACGTAGGCGGGGGTGAGGCCCATGATGTGGGACACCACCTGGCCCCGACGAACATAGGCCCCCATTGAGGGGAAAAATGGGTAGACAACGTACACCCCTCTCACCGGGCGACGTTGCCAGAGATGACCTATTAGATCATCAGGGACAGGAGCAGGCAGTGGCTGCGGCAGCGGCACGCCGTTTGCAGCGGCCGCCACCGCCATAAGCTCGGGGAACAAAGCCTGCAGTTCCCCCTGCAGACTTTCCTCCACCGAACCCGCATCCCTCACATGCAGCAGGCTTCGACTGGTCAAGGCTGATAGTAGGGCATCCTGCCGATGAGGCCGAGGGTTTTCCACGACATCCTCGAACAAGGCGCCCCAAGGAGACATTTCACCCCCCTCCAGTGTTACCTGGACGGGTGGGATACTCATCTCTACTGGGCCTTCAAACAAGAACCTGTCTGCCTCTACCATGTAATCCTCTGTTTCCATCGGGCAGATAGAGACCGACGCATCCTCGCTGGTCTCCAGCAATTCACCAAACCCAGGCCGTTCACGTCTGCAAGCCACCATCTTGCGACGGGAGCGAGCAGACGCAAAAAGTTTGCGTCTCAAATCCTCCGGAACCAAAGGAACCGGCCGCTCAACAGCGGACGATTCCCCGGAAACAGAGGAACCAGAGCCAGGACCAGGCCATCGCAGAGACGACAGCACTGGTGCACCGGCTCCTCGGAGAGGCAAACTACCCATCGGATGCCTACCGGGCGTGGCTGCCACCCACAAAAGAGGCAACAGCCCCGCACCAGAACGCACGACGGAGGCGGGAATGGAGAACCGCTGGTGAAGAGTGGCTCTGCGACTCTCCGAAGTAGACATTATGACTTAGATTTTTCTATCGAATATTTATGAGAGAAGAAGAAAAAAATAAGCACAATGTAAACACGTCTCAACTTTCTTCAACTAGCAACCTCGTCAAGTGGGGATCTACCGAAGGCACTTCCTTGTGGTGAAAGCGAAGAAGGAGGCGAGTAGGTGGCCACACACCTACTTATGAAGGTGAGCTTATAGGGGTGTGGCCGGACGAATGTTGGGATGTAAAGGTACATTGTGGAATTTTTATTCAGTGCGCGTGCACGAGTGAAGTATAGTGCAGTAGTGACGCTGAGCGAGAACCACTACGAAACAGAACACCCAAAATGTTTTACTCAGATACTCTTTCAATATTAACTCTGTCGTCTATACATAATGCCAAATATGTTACTGGGTAGTAGGTATATCTGCATCTGTTGGAAGCTCTGACAATTAGCCCCTAGCTTAGTAATACTGAGAACCCGTGTTTGTCTCCTGTCAAATAGCACTGTAGCAAAGTTAAAGTGAGCAAGCAACACACTAGTGCCAGTGCCTTTTGGGTAAACTGAAATATCTCTTTGTGACATATCATATAAAGACACATAAAAACAAACAACATATCAGTTAACTTCATGATCAAAACTGCAAAAAATTATTTCATCAATGACAAAACTGAGGAAAACAAAAATAAACCCTGTGAACTTTGGAAATTACTCAATAATCAACTAGGCTGCAGTAAAAAACTTAAAACCAGATTTTCAAACATAAACATAAAGACAGATAACACGCTCATCACAGACAAGCTGGATGTGGCCAATTACTTAAACATTTTCTTCACAAACATAGCCTCAACACTGGTAAATAAACTACCCTCCCACTCAGGGCATTTTGGGGTAGAACACATCATAGCCTACTACAATAACCTAGCGGTCCGCAAAGACGACTTCAAACTATAAATGGTAACAGCTGAGGTACGCAAAAAACTGAGCGCCCTCCAAACTAACAAGGCCACTGGCCATGACAATATCCCCTCCAAATTCCTCAGAGACTCAGCAGCCGCCATCACCCCAGTCATCACAACCTCTCCATAAAACAGGGACACGTACCCAAAGACTTCAAAATTGCGAGAGTAAAAGGCGGCTGGGTGGCGCAGCGGTCTAAGCACTCGTCACCAACGCAAGAGACACCGGTATCGAATCCGGCTGTCAGCGTTGCCTCCGGCTTGGCCGGCCGTCATACTGGCTCAATTGGCAGAGTCAGCGGGAGCGAAGCCGGTGGGGTGGTAATCTGGTTGTTGTAAGCAGCGACTCCTACAGGTTGGTGGAGGTAGTGTGACCTCATACGCGTTACACTTCACCAATGAGAGTCCGCGCTGGCAGGTGAAAAGAGGTTGCTGGCTGTCTCCTATGTGACGGAGGAAGCATCTGATAGACTTCAGGGCCGCCTATTGCTTATTAACAGCGGAGCAGTGCTGCCGTTGCTTCAGCGTTTTCCCTGATTGGCTGCGACACGCCCTGCGGCAGGCGCGGCAACCGCAGAGCGGAGCGGCAGAGCTTGCGGCATTATGTAGCCCTAATCCGCCATGATTTTCATTCGAAGCTCAGCTCACCTGGCAGCGCAGCGGTCCTGCGGTCCGTTGTTGACAAGTTCGAATCCCATCAATTTTTTTTTTTAACGTGTATTCTTTCGCCGGTTAAGGTTAGGCATGGTTAAGGTTAAGGTTAAGGTTAGGCATTCTTTCGGAGTTGGTTAAGGTTAGAACGGTTAAGTTTAGGCGCTGTTAAGGAGCTGGTTAAGGTTAGAGTTTGTCTTAGAGAATGGCAATATTCTTTCTATGGTTAAGGTTAAGGTTAGGCATGGTTAAGGTTAAGGTTAAGGTTAGGCATTGTTTCGGAGTTGGTTAAGGTTAGAACGGTTAAGTTTAGGCGCTGTTAAGGAGCTGGTTAAGGTTAGCGTTTGTCTTAGAGAATGGCAATAGACAGCCTATTTCCGCACTGCCGCTCTCTCGCGCTGCCGCGGTCACATGGTCAAATTGTCACATTCTTGCACTCCTCCGCTGTTAGAAAGCAACACGCTTCAGGGCCCTCATTTATCAATGGTGCGTACGCACAGATATGTGCGTAACCCGTGCGTACGATCATTTCTAAGCAAAGTGTGTGACTTATCAATTTGAACGTGTGCTTGACTTTGTGCGTATATCTACGCACAGCTCCGACCGTGCGTACCTGGCGCCCGGTGGTAGAATATTATTATTGCAATGCGGAAATAAGCTTCCGTGCATTACTTCCAACACTGGCGTGTTCTGTTGTATGACCCGTAATTCATTATAGTTCATTGTAAAATAGCGACAGTAGTGTAATTATAACGGGCTCACGTGCGAACAAGAGGTTGGCCTGCTTGTTTGGCACGGGGGGCAGACGCAGAACACCCACCTCCAAACATGATTAAATATTGTTTCAAATAAAAAGCTAAATACTATTATTTTGTGTCATGTTTCCAAATAAGATTGGTCAAAACGAAATGCTTTCTACTTCAATTTGTTGGTTAGAATAGATGACCTCCGTTGAAACTTCACTCAGACTAAGAGTCTATTTGTGAGCTGCCGCACAGACGTGATAATAATAATAATAATAACAATAATAGCTTCATTTTATATAGCGCCTTTCAAGAGACCCAAGATCACTTTACATAGATAGGGGGGGGGAAATAACAGAGTAACAAACATAGTGGACAGACACAACATATAAATATGATGATGGAATTCAAGTTCAAGTTTGTATTGATCACATATAGGCAGGCTACACATGGCGTAGGCTACAGTACATCATACATGGCAGTGAGATTCATTGTTCTTGTATATGCTCTTGTATTATTGTTTAGTATATAGGCTACCTAATACCAACATCAAAATAGATTGTATGCCTCTACAAATCCTATGCAGGTAGAACATTTACGGAAAACCTGTCGCGATTTGGAATAAAATTGAGGAGAACTTTAATCCCTGGGTATTAATCGAACGAAACGGAAAAAGGCAGTCATATTCCAGCACGGCCTTTATTAGTGTTTTGCTGCCCAGGCAGCAATGGTCTTTAAGTTAATAGATATCATATCCGACATCACCGTACGTGTACATGTCTGTCAGCCTGTCGCGTATTTCTCCCATAACACGCTTCGCTCGGCTTAGTAAATTTTTCCACATTTCATGGGGGTGTTCCATTACCGTATATGGTTCATTACGGGCGGTTCTATATGCAAATACTTAAAATCGTGCACGAGCGCGGAGCGTAGAACAAATAATATTTATCAACACGGAGTGTGCGTACGACCCGTGTACGCACGTGTGATAAATCCCGATTTTTCTGTGCGTACACACATTCTAAATTCTGTGCTTAAGAACGAAAATAGAACACTTTCTAAGAATTGTTGATAAATGAGGGCCCAGGACTCCCTAGACCGACCAGTGGGGGGTACATGCGAGCAACGACCAGGAAGGGGAGGGGGGAATTGGCATAATGATTAAATTGGGATGGGAGAAAATCAGAGAAAAACAGGAGGAGAAAAAGTGGATAAAAAAAAATTGCGAGAGTGGGCAGCAAATTGGAGCCAGGCAACTATACCGCCCTGTTTCTATTCTTACCTCCATCTCGAAAGTCATGGAAAAAAATTTATACGAACAGGTCGAAAAGTACCTTGCGGAAAAACATCGAATCTATGAATTCCAATCTGGCTTCAGAACATCCCACTCCACTGACACATGCCTTCTCTATTTGAACGACCACATCAAACAAGAGGTGGATGCGGACAAATACTTCTTCTTCTTTCGTGTAACGTCAGAGGTCCAACTCCGTATCTTGTAGCCATGCCCTTAACTCTGGTCCCACATCAAAGAGGCTGGCTTCCGAGGGTGGTTTGTATAGGGGGCAGATGGTCAGGATGTGGTCAACAGTCTGCTCAGGGTCTCCACACTCACATGCAGCGCTGTCTGCCAGGCCCCACTTCTTTAATGATGCTTTAAAGCGACCAACCCCAGATCTTAAACGGTTCAGCAGAACCCATTGCCGGCGTGGAAGATCGTCTCCTGTGGCGCCATCTCCTGGATCCCAGATGTGGTGGTGGATACGGGTTGGCCCAGCACTCTCCCACTCTCTCTTCCAGGCTGCCGCCAGCCATCCATTTCTGGATAGGTCCTCAGTGGTGGAACGGAGCATCTCTTGTGCCACCTTGTTGTAGGGGTGGCGGGACTTGAGTCTGCTCATAGGTGCTGTTGTTGTTGTGGTGTTGTGTAGGATGTGCCAGTCATGCTTCACTGCCTTCCTTGCTAGGGCGAGAGTGGCTGGACCTACAAAAGGCCTTCGACACTGTCAATCACTCCATTCTGATTGACAAGCTAAAAGCCATTGGTTTTGATAGTCTATCAGTGAGCTGGATGCAATCCTACCTGGAGTGGAGAGAACAGATGGTGGAGGTAAACGGTACCCTACCCCCCCCCCCCCCCCCCCCCCCCCCTCCCAGTGAGCTGTGGTGTTCCACAAGGAAGCATACTAGGACCGTTACTGTTCCTAATTTATGCAAATGACATGTCGTCAGCTTGTGACTGCAACTTGTTCCTGTTTGCGGACGATTCAGCCCTGCTGGTCTCTGACAAGAACAAGTTACAGGTTGAAAAAACCCTCAGCTCAGAACTCGGCAGAATCTGCACCTGGCTCGCTGATAACAAACTATCATTACACCTGGGTAAAACAGAGTCCATTCTCTTCGGTTCAAATAACAAACTCAGCAACAGTGGGTGACAATATTGTCACATGGAAAGATGAAATTACATACCTGGTTTCCATCCATTTTGTCCTGTGACAAAATGGCATCCAATGTAATAAAAAAATTCAACCAACGAACTAGATTCTTGTACCGGATCTCCTCTCTGGTAAACAAGAATACCCTGAAGACTCTGGCAGGATACTACGACTATGCCTGCACCTCATGGTACCAAAGCACCTCAAAAGTGCTAAAAACAAAATTACAAACATCACAAAACAAACTGGTCAGACTACTACTTGACCTTACTCCTAGAACCAACCTCACCCCTGCCCACTTTGACAACCTAGGATGGCTTAGAGTAGACGACAGAGTACAGCAACTTGCAATGGGCCTGGTCTACAAGATACACTACACCACTCAGGTACCCATGTACATGTCAAAATACTTCCCAAAGGTCAGTGAATACCACGACCACAACACCAGAGGGAGCTCCACAAATCATGTCAAACCCAGATTCGGCTCAAACAAGGGACTAAACACGTTTCGCAATTATGCCACTTCAATGTGGAACGCCCTACCCACAGCTGTAAAGGAATGTGAATCACTACCCACTTTCAAAACCACTCTCAAAGAGCACCTACGGGAGACTGCTATTCGAAACTGGCCCCTGTCAATGTCCAAACCCAACCCCAACCCCCTCCAATGTACAGTTCCCCCCCACCCCGCCTACCCAACCCCCCCCTGTTGTAATCACGGCAAGAGCCTTCCTCACCCCTCCTCCTTCCTCACCATCACCATCACGGCGGAAGCCTTCCTCACCCCTCGTCCTCTCACACCCTTATATGGGCAGCGTCCGATCCCCGGGTTCCCACGCTGCCAGCACACTAATTGACACGGCTGAGAGGAATCCCCTCATCAGCGAGATGGTACTTCAGGCCACGGATCCTGTTCTACCCTCGTCGGAGTGTTAACCTTACTTTCTAGGTACGACGATAGCTCTAGCCTTGCTACTCTAAACCTTGTTGAATTACCTTGTCGCTAATCCTGTTCTCTCTGTGCCCCAGGACCACCGCCCCGGTACTCCGCTCACCTGGACGACCCATGCGGCACATGGAACGCACCATTCCTCACTCCAAGAACATTCTTGTACCTGTCTGTCGCACATTCCTGTTGTGAAACTGTCTGCTTGGGGAACCATAATTAAAACCCACCTAAACCGCTCCATTCTCTCTCCTCCTGTGTTCTGCAATTGGGCTCCGCCAAACCCCTATCCTAACACCCCCCCAATGTACAGTTTCTTCCCCCTCAAATGTATATACTATTTTTAGACTCTTTTTGTACTCTGGTATGTCATAAATGTCTAAATGTAACAGTACTATCTACCTGTATGTCATGTATGTCATATATGTTATGATGAATTGAAAATGGGGGACCCTGATGTAAACAAGATGAAAGTCTTTCTCTGGTCTGCATCCCCTTAACAATTGTGTGTATTGAGCTGTACTGTGTATTGTACCCATTCTGCAATCTGTTAATAAAATGTTCAATCAATCAATCAATCAATCAATCAATCAATCAATCAATCAATCAGATAAAGAAACATAAAAACAAACAAACAACAAAAGCGGGAACTGTCTTTTAAGTAACATATAAACATGTTGTTTGAATGGTCATAATATTGTTCCATTCATCACCTCACAACCTCAATAAGAACTTCTGTATATTGTAATATCTCAGGCTGGCCTGTATTTGAAATCCTCATCTCACTTAAAATATGTTATATTACTGGATCTTGTAAACATATCACAATGGAACAGAAATAGCATGCTTTCCAAGTGTTTACCTAGTCTACCACTGCATGGACATGTTACCAATGGTTACAGGTAGCCATATTGGAAGACATATAACTGACAAGCATTCTGTTACTCTATTAGGGGTTCCATTCTCACTCACACAAAAAATGTATATGCTCTTGTGGAATTGTGAGGAGCTTGTGTGTAAATGGCTTGTGTTATGGTTGCTATATTATATGAGTAATTATGAAAAGAGACTTGAATGACAATAAAGAAAAGGGAACGTCCACATAAAAACGTGCAGAAACCATTTAAAGCATAATAACTTTATCCAGTAGAATAGATGACAGACATTTCAGACAAACATAGACTACCAGTTTTATAATAAATAATGTAAACAATGCATCTATATCAGATCAGACATTATAATGTAGACAATAAACCTTTAAGTAGAAAAATGTGAATCACTGCACAACAGAAAATTATATAGTATATTTATTTAATTACATTTTAATTTATGTTCATCATAAAGTCAAATGCATGCATTATGGATATTTGGATATTTAACATCACTTGACTGATTGTATGATGTGCTGACCATGTTTTGAAACCTGAGAAGTCAATGCTTGGAGTATAAAGGCTCCATTTTCCTTTTATTTTATTTATTTAAGAGATTACTTTCCAAATCAGTTGACATGTTGACATCACACCTATCAGAGTGATAATCATTACATATCAGTTCACATAACAAGAGTGATACTCATTACCTATCAATTCACATAACGAGTGAAAATCATTACATATCAGTACACATAACAAGAGTGATAATCATTGCATATCAATTAACATAACGAGTGTAAATCATTACATATCAGTTCACATAACAAGAGTGATAATCATTACATGAGGCCTAAATGTTGTTCCCCTGTGTTGTAAAAAATTAAGCCAAAAGTTAAATTAAGGCTATAATTTATAAAAATGTCTGTTGGTGACTCAAGGGAAAGAAATGAGATCCTCCTCAAATGAATCCTCCTCAAACGACTGCTCTTCGTCCTCATGAATCGTCTTGTTTTGAAACTGCTTGGATGCTCCCAACTCCATTAGTAGGGCCGTCTTAAGCACACTACACAGAAAGAACATATTATAATATAATATCACACGCATCCAAAAACATCAAAACAGTTTTGCACACAAATGATAAGGCAGCAGTCCCTATAAGACAAGGTTTTGCTATTTTTCTACATAATTTCATAGAGCTGTAATTAACACAAAGATGCAATGTCCCAGGTGACATCACTGGTGGCCATATTCAAGCTAATTTACTCTCAATAGCTGTCTAACTCAATGAATGTGTGCAAAACTAGTTTGGATGTGTGTGAGATTATGTGCAAAATAAATCAGTGAAGTGCCCTTTTAAGCAGTTGGGTCAGAAACGTATTTTATATTATCTCAATGGCAAGGAGCCACATCAACATTACTGCCTTTTGGAGGCTCTACCCCCCCCCCCCCCCCCCCCCCCCCCCCCCACCCCCTGCCCTAGTGGGCTGAATTTGAAAGCTAAATCAAGATAGTTGTATCACCTGGAACCAGACATCTTGCGGGAATCTGCCACTAATCTGTCGAGAAAGAGGCAGAATTACACTACAATCAATTCATGATGTTTATTACAAATCTTTTATGAATAGAAATGTTTAAGGTTAATACTATGGCAGCAACTAATGATTATTTTGTTATCAATTATTTACCAGAAAAAACAACAATTGATTACATTTTCAATTGAACATTTAAAAATGATTGACGTGCTTATAGATTGACGTGCTTATAGATCACATGGATATAGTTGCCTCTCTGACAGCACCTACTGAAGACTCATTATAGCTCCTTTATTATCTTGAAATAATATAACACTCACCAGTTACTATGACATTGTTTATCATTACATACAATTATCTATGCCTGTAGCTAAATACTGAAAAACAGGGAACAAAATAAAAAAAATTGGCTTTTTAGTATATATCTCCATGTGTTATGTGTTATTTTCCCACTCAGAGATAATATTAAAAACGATTATATATATATATATATATATATATATATATATATATATATATATATATATATATATATCAATATCTTCCTTTTTAATAAAATAGGCTCATGAATTAGGATTGTATTGGTATGTAATTAGCCTAGTTCATGTCAAAAAGACTAGCCTCACACACAAACAAGACTCACTCACACACACAAGACTCACTCACACACACACACACGCACGAACACACGCACGCACGAACACACACACACACGCACGCACGCACGCACACACACACACACACACACACACACACACACACACACACACACACACACACACACACACACACACACACACACTTAGCTTATAGCAGACACTAAGGGCATATAGTGGTGGTCCTCACCCATTGGATTGGCTTTGTTCAGTTGGTGCTTGGTCGTAGTCCAGTATGGCTTGAAACCGCAGGACTTGTTCAAAGAGGTCCTTCAGGAAGGAGAAGTTGTATGTTTGGAGCTCAGCTAATTCTCTTGGAACTGTTTGCTTGCTAATCACTTCCTCGACTTCCGTGAGCATTTTCTGGCTGAAGTAGTCTCCTGCATTTGCAGCGACCATATCATCAATTTTCTTCATCAGCTCAACAACTTGAACTCTTTTTTGTAGTCCCCAGGACTTGTTGTTGAAAACATGGAATCTGTTGCCACATCTTCTGATGACCTCTTGAAGCTTTGGATGACCATTACAAACATAGTCACATATTGTTTGGCCCCTTAGTTCATCACCTCGCGTGAACAGGACAATCATGTGCTTAGAGGCCTCTGGTCCAAACAGTTCCTCCAGGGCCGCCACAGCGTTCTGTTCTTCTTTGGTGAATCTGCCGACCTGAATCACCAACAGGAAGACGTGAGGACCGGGACATGCAAACTGGATGCACCTAATTATCTCATTTTTGATGAACTCTGGAGATTTTTCGGTATCAAGGATTCCTGGTGTATCAGTCACAAATATCTGGCGTTTGTATTTGGCTCTTTTTTTGGAGCACGAGCTTGTCACTGACATTGCATTAGGTTGAGACTCAAATGCTCTCTTGCCAACAATGGTGTTTCCTGCTGCACTTTTCCCCACCCCAGTTTTTCCAATGAGCACAATTCTGAGGGCTTGGCCTGCAAATGAGCAAAAATGTATAAATCCATATTTTATATTCTAGTCCACTCCTAAATGTAGAACATTTTCACAAAATCCAAAACAAATACTTCTGACTATGAATAACCCTAATAATAATGATAATAACAATAATAACAACAAGGCCAATATGAACAACAACAATAATAATACCACCAACACTACTAATATAATAATAATAATACCACCAACACTACTACTACTATAATAATAATAATAATAATAATAATAATAATAATAATAATAATAATAATAATAATAATAATAATAATAATAATAATAATAATAATAATAATAATAATAATAATAATAATAATAATAATAATAATAATAATAATAATAATAATAATAATAATAATAATAATAATAATAATAATAATAATAATAATAATAATAATAATAATAATAATAATAATAATAATAATAATAATAATAATAAAGAAAATAACAATAATAACAATTTAATAAATAAACATATTAACCAACTAAACCAAAAAACATTTCGGGTTATATCTCACCTCTAGGGATTGACAAATTCAAGCCCATGTTTCAGTAGAAAGTTTGAAAGACCTTTACACCTAGTCGGCTTTGTGTCAATGGCGTTGGGATATAGGCTACACTCTGAACAGAGACACTCAGTCTGAGTTTTATAAAGTATTCCACTCCTCCCACTCCTTGCTGTTAGTGCACACCCCTGCTGGGAACTATATGCAGTCCTCTCCCATTACTATAAAGGTGGTTCATTCTCCTTGTCAGTATCAGATGAAGGAGGTTTTTGAAGATTGATCACCTTGACAAGCAGTGATACACTTGGGAAAACATTTATTAAATTAATAAAAAGACATCACATAAGTTTTATTATTCAATCGCCTAAAACTATATTTTCCAAGTGGTATTTTTTATATATTACCATTGTATTCCTTGATTTAGCATTGACTACTCTTTTTTGTTCTATAGCCAACTATACTTGAGATCAGGGTTGGGAAGGTTACTTTTCAAATGTAATGAGTTACAGATTACTGACTACCTACTTACAATTGTAATTAGTAATGTAACCGGTTCGAATAATCTGATAAATGTAACCTGGTTACATTTGATTACTTGAGGATTACTTTACCTCATAAATGTACAAAATTTAAGGAGAAAACTGACAATCTATTCCAATTTACAGACTCAAATATTAATTTTTTTTTATCCACTTTTTCTCCCATTTTCTATATTTTTCTCCCATCCCAATTTCGTATCATCCAATTCAACCCTCCCCTGTCACGGACGCTGTTTCTTGCCTCCCACAAGCCGGCTGCAATGTGGACTAAGTCATACATAGCACAAGTCCCCTCCGGTACTTGAGGTAACAGCAGTCGCATCTTTTCACCTGCGCAGCTCGATCTCTCAGTGGCGAGGAGTAACGCGTGGGAGGCTCACGCTGCCCCGACACTTCCTGATTCTACTGCGCAGGCGCACCAACCGACCTGTAGGAGTCGCTGTCCACAACGCCCGATCCCCACCCTTCAGTTTCCCTCCCCGTAATACGGCCAATGTGTATTACTGTGGACGACCAGCTAAACTGAAAGCATGTGGATCCAGTATTTCGTGGCGAGTGCCTTGCCCACTACGCCACGTAGCCGCCCAGACTCAAATATTCATTTGAATGACGTTATTATCATTGTCTACAATCATTTCATGTTTATTTGTGTGATTTGTTCTCAATCTCACCATCAGAATGCCTTGAGTTTCCCTTTCAAGCTGGGTAATCTAAAAAGTTATCAAAAATGTTAATAAAAAGTTGGTGACCTAATGACCTTTACTCTAGCGCCACCATCAGGCCAAACTTTACATTTTCAAATATGTGTGTCTTGAATAGCTTTCATTTGAATATTTTCAAATTTGATATTCATGACCCCTTGATTTTGGTCACATCATGACCTTTCCTCGAGCACCATCCTCAGGCCAAACATTTCAAATGACTGTATCTCCTGATTCATTAGTCATACAGTCATGAACCGGATATCCATGTCTACTATGGACAACACATTTCCCAAAATGATATGAGATATGCCACATTGGAATTTCTGCCATTTTAAATAAAGTAACACTTTAAACATGCATGCCCTCTATTCAGGGCTTTGTGTATGCATTGCAGACACAACCACTCACAATTTAATTATTTCCTTCTAAATAAAAGTTATTTACTTAGTGAGTTATTTATTTATATCATTACCCACACACACATAAAAAATAAACAGATTATATATGTACGTATTTGTCTTATATATTGGTCTCTCTCACGTTGTGTACTGCAGAAAAATCGTACATTTCCACTAGAACAGCCATGGAGAAAATGTCATTGATTCCCACCGGAAGGGGTCAGATGACCCCACATCTTATATGATAATTATATGTAAACTATATAATTACCTCTTAATATAAAAATATGAGGTTTACCACAGGTTTGAGTGAAAAAAAAAGAAATTATAATAATAATAATAAATAAAAATATTATAATTTTGTTTTCTTTTTTTTTGGATGGAAGAGCCACACATTGACGGGCAAAGAGCCACATGCGGCTTGCGAGCCATGGGTTGGCCACCCCTGCGCTAGACGCTCACAAAGTGCTGTGACTTTCCACATATATATTCCATTATGTGGAATAACGTTCTAATTACATTTTCCTGACGTCATTTTGAAATTTCAGAAACCGTGCCAGATAAAACGAGTACTTTTAGGAAAAGTCATTGAGTGACAGAGCTGGAGCTCGACCGAGTGACGAGGATACATTTATTGAAAATGTTAAAGTTATGTGATGTGTACGATTGCATGTAACTGTCTAACTGTTTCCACAAGAGGGCGCTATAGGCGGAGCTATTAATGCTGGCGCCAGGTAAGAGGTATAAAAGGAGATGTCTCTTCCTCCGTCGCCTCTCATAAGGAGAAGGTCTCGTGTACTGTTGGGTGCAATGATAATAAACCACGCCAAAGGCTAAAGAGAGGAACCTCATCATGGCCAAATTATTGTCGCTCCACAGCTGACTCTGTCAACAGGTTATGGGCCCAGATCACGCAGGGGCGAAATAATAAGGGTAGCAAGTTTAGCTGAAGTATAGGCTAGGTTAGCACCGGGAGCATCGCGTGGCTAAAGGCTAGGCCAACAGGAGCTAAAGCTACGCCTACCATCAAAAAGAGGATGGCGACCAAAGGAAAGAGCAAATGGCCCTCGTTCAACGGAAGAGCAGAGGACTATAAGCTCTGGGAAGAGCGAATGTTGTGCTGCATGCACGGTGTGGGACTGAAGACAACGATCTTGATGGCCCCCACGGGTGAAATAATGGCGGCCGCACGAGCCCTGGACAACAAGCATAATGCCGACGCATACTGTGAGTTAGTACCACTGCTAGACGACACAAGCTTGGGGCTGATATTCCGCGACACTAAGGACAAAGGCAGAGAGAGCCTGAAAGTGTTATAAGTTATATCGGACAGGGAAGACCCCGAATCGTATCCCTCTACATAACACTAACCGCGCTGAAAAAGGGGCACACCGAGATTGTGACCGAAATCTAATACGTCATCAGAGCTGAGCAGATCATTACGGCGCTTAAGAGTGCAGGAGAAGCACCAAGCGATGGACTAATGATGGCGATGGTTATGAGAGGACTACCGGAGCTGTACAAACCGTTCACACTACTGGTGACACACGGTTCAGCGGACATGTTGCTGGGAGAGTTCAAGGCCAAGTTGCGGAACTTTGAGGCCTCAGAAGACACACACCCAGTCGCCGCAGAGGCGGGAAAGAGGGTGCTGAAGGCCCGGGCGGCACCGAGAGAGAAGACCAGGCCCACGATGGAGCTGGCGTGTTGGCGATGCGGAGAAAAAGGGCATCGGAAAGATAACTGCACAAAGACTGTTTTGTGTAGCTTCTGCAAATCCACGGGGCACACAGACAAAGTGTGTAGAAAGAAACGCGACCAGAGCGCACGGTACGCGCATGGACAAGATGGCGGCTGTGGACAAGATGGCGACGACGGTGGACGTGAGACGAGTCGAGACGACGCCCGGAGAGTAGCGGGATGAGAGGACTTCATCTTCGGGGCGCAGACAGCGTACGTCACCCAGCCAACGCAGCAGCAGCAGGCCCAAAGGAAGGGACTGATCTTGGACACAGGTCCCACGTCATCAATGACTGAAATCGATTCAAGTACGTTGACAACACCTTGGAGACACAGCATGGAGCTGTCAGACGGGAAGCGCACTTACGGGTTGGCGCAAGGGAGAGGAGACGCACAGCCTCATAGACAGTGAGGGGCGCCGGTGTACAGTGACGTTAAAGAACGCTCTCTACATACCCTCGTTCCCACAAGAACTATTCTCTGTAAAATCTGCTACTGCAAACGGTGCCAAAGTGTTCTTCAATGAAGGTAAAGATGTTCTTGTAGAGCCTGACGGTATGCGATTTAACATAGAGGTGTACAAGAGAATGTATTATCTACAAACAGAGTGTAATGACAACGACAAGTGTAATAATAATGATGTGACTGTCAGTCACGATATTCAGACATGGCATGAGATCATGGGTCATTGTAATTACGAGGATTTACTGAAACTGCAAGCAGTGACAGAAGGCATGCACATTAAAGGTGAAAAGCGTAGACCTGACAAATAATGTGAAGTGTGCATAAAGGGGAAGTTCACTCAATCGAGAAACAGAAATCCCACAGAAAAAGTAAAGGTACCACTTCCGCTAGTTAACACAGATCTAGCCGGTCCAGTAAGCAACGAGTCCATAGGTGGCTTTAGATATGTACAGTATTTTACAGATGGGTGTACAGGGGCAGTGTTTGTTTACTTTCTCAAAGCAAAGAGTGACACACTCCAGGCCACGGAGAAATTCCTGGCAGACGTAGCCCCTTATGGCAACATAAGATGCTTGAAGTCCAACAACGGAACCGAGTTCACAAATAGAGAGTTCCAATCACTGTTGAGAAGGAACAAGATAAGACATGAGACGTCATGTCCGTACTCCCCACACCAGAACGGGGTAGCAGAGAGGGAAGGACGTACTCTTTTCGAAATGGCTAGGTGTAAGCTAATAGCTGGTGACTTACCTAAGAGTCTATGGCATGGGGAGCTCCAGTAGCTCACCGCATATCTCTGCGCTATTTCTGCGTCGGGGAAAACCGTGCTGCGTCACGGATCTGGTGGACTCCGAGTTCGATTCCCGGACCCGCTGTCATTTACCAGAATGTCTTCCCCTGCTCTATATCCCGTTTCACCCTGTATCTGTCGGTCATGCTTGACCAGAAAAAGCGATAAACGCTAAAAAAGAAAGTTTAAAAAAAAAATAGTCTATGGCATTATGCGGTACAAGAAGCCGCTTACACCAGAAACAGATGTTTTAAGCACATGGGCACCACCCCGTATACAGCACTGACAGGAAAGAAGTGTAATCTAGACAGAATGCACAAATTTGGATCAGTGTGTTATGCTTACCAGCAGGACAGAGGAAAGCTTGAGTCCAGATGTGAAAAAGGACTCTTTGTAGGGCACGACAAAAGAAGCCCCGCTTTTCTAGTCTATTATCCCGGTAAAGGGAAAGTGCAAAAACACAGGCTAGTCAAATTTGTCACAAAGACAACATGTGAGAACGAGACTCAGACAGAGGAGCCAGAGCTGGACTCCAGAGAAAGGTGTGAAGAAACAGAGACACCTCAGCCTAGTGTACTTAGCACAGTCGTGCAGACAGACAGTCAGCAACCCCCAGAGGACGATGACGAGGAGCACCCAAGGGTGACGTCACGTGCCCCATGCAGTGGGAGGTATCCCTCACGGGAACACAAACCCCCAAAGTATCTAAAAGACTATGCCCGGAGAGAAAGTGACGAGGATGACAGTACACTTACAAGCATTGATTACTGCTACAGGGTAGTGAGTGGAGTACCTCAGACCTTTAAAGAGGCCATAGTGTCCCCTGAATCAAGTAAATGGGAGCGAGCAATGGATGAGGAGATGAGGTCCCTAGAGGACAACCACACCTTTACTCTAACCAAGTTACCAGAGGGCAGACAGACAGTGGAAGGAAAATGGGTGCACTCAATCAAGGAGGGTATTGAAGGCCACGACAAGTACAAAGCCAGGTTTGTAGCTAAAGGTAGAGCCATATGAAATCCGTTTTATTATTTTCCAAATTCCATTTTATTTTTTCCCAAATTCCGTTTTTTCCGTTTTAATATTTCAGAATTCTGTATTTAGCTTTTTATGCTCATTTTACCATCAGAAATAGTGTCTAATAAGTGGGAATGAATAAATGTCCACAATTGAATAAGATATAACAGTCCATTTAATGTTTTTAAGTGCTGCAACTCAGAAATACAGTTCAATTTTACACAATATTTTTCAATTAATATTGTGACAAAATAAAAATACACATTTCAAGTGTAAACAATAGATACAACTAGCTACTACTGACATTATCACAATGACAATGTTAGCCTATCTATTATATTGTGATGAAATATAGTAATGCATCATTTAGGCACCTTTAGTTTAGTTTATTTCATTTATAAAGGACAGTGTAGTGTATAATGACAATCGTTTGCATTAAACAAATGAATGGGTGCACTAGAATTAGCAAGAAGCTATCATTTCCATATATAGTCCTATGTACTGTAACGTTTCATAGCTATTTAAGTTTATTTAGATTATAAAGGGCAGTGTATAATGACAATCGTTTGCATTAAACAAATGGATGAGTGCACCAGATTTAGCAAGAAGCTATCATTTCCATCTATAGTCCTATGTACTGTAACGTTTCATAGCTATTTAAGTTTATTTAGATTATAAAGGCAGTGTATAATGACAATCGTTTGCATTAAACAAATGGATGGGTGCACTAGATTTAGCAAGAAGCTATCATGTCCTAACGTTACAGCTATTTAATCACAATAGTGTCGCAAGTGTTTTTGCGGGTCCAGTCCAGGGAACGTTGACAGAATTAGCAAAACACCTTATCACCGGAGGCATAAAAGTCATTAGGATACTGCTCTGCTCTGAATTGAGGGCTTATTGCAGAATTTCTTAGCTTCTTGACGATGTTAACACTGAAGCAGCCAGACGCTTGAGGACCGCTGTGTTGTGTGTAACATGCTGTAGCGTCCCCGCCTCCCCGGTCGCGTGTGCACCACAACGTTCCACCCAAAAACGGAATTTCAGTCCAGATTAGGCCAAATTCTGCAATATTCCACGTTTTGCAGTTGATTCCATTTTTATTGCTTAATTCCGCGATTCCGTCCGCGATTCCGTGAACGCGGATTTCATATGGCTCTACTAAAGGTTACAGTCAGAGGGAGGGGATAGACTACGGTGAAACATTCTCCCCCACAGCCAATCTGACCAGTGTAAGGTGATGCAGAAAGTGGCTGAGGACAGTTTGATTTTACACCAGATGGATGTGAAGACAGCCTACCTGCACGCACCCATAGATAGGGAGATATACATGGAACAACCTGAAGGTTACGAGAAGAAAGAAGAGAAGCTAGTGTGTAAGCTAGAAAAATCCATTTACGGCCTGAAACAGTCTGGGCGAAATTGGAACGAGATGCTTCATACATGTCTCATTGAAGATCACTTCCTACAGAACCCAGTAGACCCCTGTGTTTACTCAAGGGAGTCAAAAGAGTCAGGAAAAGTGATAATTGTCATTTGGGTGGATGATTTGATCATCGCAGACATTTTCTAGGCATGGACTTCGAACAGTCTGCCAGTTGTGTAAAAATATCCCAGAAGAGATATGTGCAGGGCTTGACGTTAACTTTTTGGCTCACTAGCCACTGTGGCTAGTGGTTTTCCAAAGTCACTAGCCACTCAGCAGTTTCACCAGCCAAAAATCCCCACACACGCCGATCATAACCCAACATTGTGATTATTAAAATGATCATGTGAAAATGGGCTCCAGACTCCTTTTTTCACCACCGTGATGAATGAGAGAGAGAGAGAGAGAGAGAGAGAGAGAGAGAGAGAGAGAGAGAGAGAGAGAGAGAGAGAGAGAGAGAGAGAGAGAGAGAGATAGAGACTAAGAAGAAACTAAGAAGATCCTTGACTAGGTACAGACTCAGCGAGCAGCCTAGCCATTGAGAAAGGTCGCCATAGGCAGACCTGGCTCCCAAGAGAAGACAGACTGTGCACCCACTGCACACAAGAAGAGGTGGAAACCGAGCTACACTTCTTAACAACCTGCCCACTATACCAAGACATCAGAGACATATACAGAGAGAGAGAGAGAGAGAGAGAGAGAGAGAGAGAGAGAGAGAGAGAGAGAGAGATTAATTAGCTGTTAATAAAGTTTCCATTCATTAATTCAGGTACTGATATCGGGAGTGGAGAACTATAAGGGGGTTCTTTTCAGTAGCGTCAGCTCCGGTTACAGGGGCACCCACAAACGGGAGGTATATTGAGCTGTACTGTACTGTACCCATTCTGCAATCTGTTAATAAACCTTTCAATCAATCAATCAGGCATGGGCCCAAATCACCGGAGAGGTGAACGCTGTATCCGGCAAGGGGCGCACAGCCACCGAGGTGAATAAAAAATGGGTCGACATAAAGTCGTCCTGCAAGCACCGGATCGCCAAGCACATGAGAGACATGCTGGCAACTGGAGGAGGACCAGCAGGCCCGGGCCTGTCCGACCTGGACCTGCGTGTCCAGGCCATTATAGGCACCACAACGATCGCGGGTGTAGACGGTGCCGACAGGAATGAGAAGACGCGCGGGGCTGGGCACCGTCTCCTGTTCTCAGCAGCCAGCATGTCTCCCGTCCCCGAAGGATCTGATACCGACACAGACGGTAGGCGTCCCTCCCACAACAGGTGCATCCCAATAAATTAGAACAGGGAATATATTGATTGCCTCCATGCACAGTAAATCTTGCAGTGTCAAATGAAGGGAGAGTTGATTTAACATTAATTGTAGTTGGGAAAAAATACGCAAGATGTACTGTACATCCAGCAGGTACGCGTCACTCTCAGCGAAGAGATCAGCGTGGTCCCTGTACTGGCGCTCCCTATTCATTGCGCGTTCGTATTGAGCATAATTATGCTGGACGTTACCCATAATTGTGTTTGTAAGCCTTGGGTGCAGAGTTGACCATTTAAGCATGGCGCGATTAATCACTGTTAATTGGATGCCAGGGTTCAATGTACATGATTGCTGTTCAAGTGCACCTGCAAGGTCAGGTTTATTTGTCACACGCAACATCGTACCGGTAAGATGAGCAGTGGAATGTTTATCCACTGGCTCTTATAATGTATACAATAAGCAAATGTCCCAAACTATAAATGAGACCAACAATAAAATTATAACAGAATTATGTGGCTGATGTATTTATTTATTCTGAGTCATTTGCAGTGTGTGTAGTGCTATTATTTATTTTTCCGACATCAAATAACGTAATTTCTTATCATACAAATATTGTCATATTTATTTTAATTATGATTAAGTAATTCATTCCAAGGAGGCCTGTAGCGTTGACGTGAAGGAATCACTATGAGAACACAGTCTGTCAAGTTATAATACAATTTTAAATTAGTCAATCAATCATGAGATTTGATCGTGGCTGAGAGCAGATTTAAGGGTGCTCCTCAGCACTCTTAAATCTGCTCTCAGCCACGATCAAATTTGATCTCAGGAAAATTTGGGGACTCCCACTCCCAGCCCTAATATATCTTAAATGGGCCGAAATCTGGCTAAGACGAAATATTTTGTCGTAACTTCGTTCGGGAATGAGACCCACTGACTCCGGAAAGCAGAGTTGCGAGAGGCCATTGGGTCTCATTCCCGAACGAAGTTACGACAAAAAAATTCGTCTTAGCCAGATTTCGGCCCATTTAAGACATATTAGGGCTGGGAGTGGGAGTCCCCACATTTTCCTGAGATCAGATTTGATCGTGGCTGAGAGCAGATTTAAGAGTGCTGAGGAGCACTCTTAAATCTGCTCTCAGCCACGATCAAATCTCATGATTGATTGACTAATTTAAAATGTCATTATAACTTGACAGACAGAGAGAGAGAGAGAGAGAGAGAGAGAGAGAGAGAGAGAGAGAGAGAGAGAGAGAGAGAGAGAGAGAGAGAGAGAGAGAGAGAGAGAGAGAGAGAGAGAGAGAGAGAGAGACTGGATAACGTTATCACCTACCTAATGAGCATAGTATTGGCATAGTATAGTATTGTGTATTGTATATTATATGGTAACTCAGAACATTGTACATATGTCTATACCGAACACTGTGACCTCATTTTCTTCTTCTAAATTCATGCTATATTATGTTATTATGTTATTTGATACTATCTTGTCTAGCACAGTCTCTGGAGCGTAACAGTAAGAAGCATTTTGTATGAAAGTATTCTGTACTTCTGTATGACAACTATTAAAGAACTTGAACTTGAACTTGAGACAGGTGATGTTGCTTCGCAGAAGCAAAAAAGACCCCGACTTCGTAACCTAGTTAATTTCAAGTTACTTTGATAATCAAGTAATCAGTAAAGTAACTAGATTACTTTTAAAGGAGTAATCAGTAATCAGATTATTTTTACAAGTAATCTGTGGCATCACTGCCTGCAGCTCACCTCGGAACAGGTGTTAGGCGGGGGGAGGGGTTAGGTTTATTTCAACGGCCCTTGGGTAAAGTACTTAGGAGAAACAGATCCAGGATTTGAAGGTCTCTGGCTCAAACCAAGCTATTGTGGTATCATCATGGTTAATAAAACAGATTGAAAAGTATCCGGCCTATTTGTACAAGAGGTGGCTTATTTTGAAGGTATGAACCCGTACTTTCATATCAAATTGAAGATGGCTCAACAAGATCCTAAACTCTGTGCCTGGTCAGTGGTCACATATGAACATACAGTACACACACACATACATACGCAGACACACACACATACACAGGCATGCACACACACACACACACACACACACACACACACACACACACACACACACACACACACACACACACACACACACACACACACACACACACACACACACACACACACGCACACACAAACACATGCCAACTTGGTACTTCCCAGAACTTTGGACATTCCAGATTGGTTAGCTCCTCATAAAGGGGGTGGGAGGGGTATTTCCAGTATAGCATCCAGCTTTTTCCACATCCTCCTCTCTGCCACCACCTCTAGTGATTTATAAGAACCAAAACAAAAAACCAGGTAGTCTGGATTAACAAGACACCTGCAATGTGCGTGACTCTGCACAATGAGTGTTAATCAAATATGCTCAGAGCTCAGACACAATCAAACTCTGCTCTCTGCATGCTTCCTCTAGACCAGATAAATGTCTCACATTACTGTGGTGTGATAAGATGTTTTGTGTTTTTACTGTTGACAAATACAGAAGGCTACAGACCTATAGCTTCATTCAAAATACAGCTAATTAATTATGTAATAGTAATTATGGGAGCTCTATGTGGGCCTTGAGCTCCCCTGAAAGAAACAATAATTATATCTATAGTACTGCCCCGAACTAAACAATAATCTATAGTCTATATATAGTACTGCCCCGAAAGAAACAATAATCTATAGCCTATATAGTACTGCCCTGAAAGAAACAATAATCTATAGTCTATCTATAGTACTGCCCCAAAAGAAACAATAATCTGTAGTCTATCTAGTACTGCATCACTATGCCTTTTATTACAAAAATAATACCATGGTATAATCCAATTTAAACCATGATACTGATGGTATTGGCATAATTTTGTATTTATTTACTACCATCATGGAAAAACTGATATGGAAATACTGTTATGGAAATACAATGATACTTGTATCATTCTGCAACAACTCCAGTATCTACTAAAACCTTTTTTGGAGATGTGCGCATGTCTACTCCTTCTTGTAAGTTTAACAAGTCTACTTAATAACTTTGTTATTTGAAAAATGCTTGCCGTGAACAAATTAAAACCACACCCGTGTGGGACTGAAAACAATTTTCCAGTTATTGATATCTGACTGGTTATTGGCTACTGGATTATGGTGATGACACAGTAGAAGAAGAATGAACAGAATGTGTTTACAGTAAATGTTTTTGATTTAGTTCCGCCTGCATGACCCCCATACTTTCTTAACTGCAGGTTGGTTCTGAATTCTCTTCACAACCTGATACTGGCAATAGACCTTTTCTAACTTAAACATAAACATATAAACATTCTAAATGGTTCCTTGATTATTTCCTATTGTAGTGTAGGGGTTAGTGGGTTGAATGGGTAACATTGATTGCAGAAAATGTTTCTGGTTTATGAATTCAAAATCAGAGAATCAGAGAAAAACGCAAACAAATAAACAAACAAACATAGGAAAGTAATGTTCTGGTCAGTTGGTTAGTTAGTTAGAAATAACTATTTTTATATGGTTCTATGTTCTGTATCGTTAGTGGCTTAGCTTGGCATCGCTACTGCACTATCTCGCGTACGTGCACGCGTACTGAATAAACCACAAATGTACCTCTAATACCAGTATTAGTCTGACCACACCCCTCATCAGCTTACCTTCATAAGCAGGTGTGTGGTCACCTGCTCCCCTCCTTCTCGCTTTCACCACAAGGAAGAGGTGCCTCGGTAGATCCCCACACTTGACACCATGATGGAAGAAATTGGATTAGGAACAGCTTGGGAAACAAGGATACGTTGACATCATATCTTTATTTTCTCTCTCACTATTTTCGAGAAAATACGGCGATATTGTCTTCGTACTGGAGTGTCTAGAAGATGATGATCATTCTAAAAACCCTCCACCGGTTTTCGTATTGGGAGCACGCCGCTGCATGCTTCTCAACTGCAGTTCCCTGCTGTGTTTGTTGGGGTGAAACCTGTCAGGCCACAGCTGAACTGTCGGACATGCCGCTGTTGTGAGGAGCGGTGCGTTCCAGGTTGGGTGAGTAGTGTTTGCTGGCGGGCTCCACTTGTCTGTTAGTGCTATGGGGGCTACTTGACAAAGTTTATGGAAACCGGCCCCAGGCTAGGGTCCTTTGTTTAGCCGCCTAGGCGACAGAAGGCCTTGGTCTGGCGACCATTATAGTTTTAACTAGTGGGCCGCGACCATTGACACTGGTGATCCCTGTGTGTTCTGGACGAGTGGATTCTCTCTGTCACCGTGTTAAGACCCCATCTTTCATATCCAAATGAGAGTATTCCTTCACGAGGGGATATGTGCATGTAATGTGCGATAGCGGCAGATTCATGTTCGAAGTCAGCTACACAGGCCAGTTGGTACTGTGCTGATTCCGCCGGATGTTCACCGTTGTGAAGCGGTGTTGACGTCTTGTTTTCTCTTTTCTCTTAAACAGAACGGCGGCCTGTCTGGGTGAGTGTTATGTCATTGTTTACATGTTCATAGCTTACGGTTAGCCAGTCAGCTGTTAACTGCTGCGTTAGCCTGCTGGATCGCTGCATGGCCTGCTTAAGGCCTACTGTTAGCCAGTCAGCTGTTAGCTGCGGGGCTAGCATGTCGTGGTCGCTGGGTAAACGTTAGCTTGCTGCTAGGGCCATGGCTGGCGCGGGGTAGCTCAGCTTCTCGCGCGCCGCCGGAGCTCGCTTCTGATCGCCGTTGGCTTGATGCTATTCTGTTGAACGTGCTTTGATTTTAACATGTTTTACACTCTTGACCGCGACGTCATCCTTGACAGGGGATGTTTCGTCGACCCTGCCCTGAGCCTGGACGGGAATTGCGTCAACAAAGAGGACTGTAGCGACTGGTTGGAGCGGCGACGCTGCCCGGATCGAACAACACAGGTCGGCTGTGTTCTACGGTGTCTTGTGACTGCACTTCGCTGATCTGCGTTCCGGGTAGGTACGGGGTTGGCCAGACCTCATAACACGTCTTCTGGTTTTACTTTGCTAAGTGTATTGTGAATAACGGTGTTTTTTCCCAAAACGTGTGTTGTCGCAATGCATTTAGGATACGTTGCGGGTTATGTGTGAGCTGTTTTTGTCACTGGCAGTTAGCTTCTCCGTGCAGATCGTGATGTATTGATCTGGTTGTTGTGTGAGAAACATCATGGTGTTTGTGTACCGTGTACTCACTACTAAGGCAACTAACCTATGAAGCTATGCTTGGTGACAAGTGAGTAAAAGAATGTTCTTTCTCAGACTGTAATGACAATGAACAGTGTGTTCACACATTAACAGGTTTTCCTGTTTTAACTGGCCGTATTGAGGGTAAAATAGGAGGATTGTGTTTTCCCCCCCGGTTCCCTGGGGACTTTATCACCTCCTATCAGACATGTTGTGCATTAATTGTGTCTTTTGTGTGGTAGGGATACGATGTAACTCTTAGCTTGATTGCTGAGGTTGTGCTAAATCTGCTGGAGAAACTTATTTCCTAAAGGGAAATTGGTTTGGTTGCTGTCATGTGTGCTTAGCAAGGCCTGTGGTCGATACTAATCAAGAATGATGTATTCTCTCATTGTGAAAAAAACGGCGTTCCTCTGTTGAGTGTTTTTGCCATTTTTTGTAGGTGATGGGTTGTGTGTGTCATGTGACCTACAACTGGGTTGTACTGGCCACAGAAGCACAGGTGTATGTTGGACCGGGGTTCTTAGAGCCCTCTCTATTCTGTGTTTTTCCTTAGTAAAAATCAGATAGCAGGTTAGCTCATGCGCTGTGTGGAGCTGTGAAACGCTTCATAGAGCTGACTATGACTGTGTCATATTCTCTTTTTGTCGTTACGTCGTATCATGGGTGTGGGGTCGTAAAGGGGTGAACTGGTAACCTTTCCTCTCCCCATTGTTCTGTCGGTCAGGGGTACACCCCCTGTCCTTCAAGGTTCCCGTCACGTGGCGGTTCGGCACGTTACGGGGGGGGGGGGGGGGGGGGGGGGAGGGAGTTCCTGGTCCCACGGCCTGGTATATTGGGCGTGTGCACCGCAGGAATTCCCCCGCCATAGAGTACGTCACCGTGCGCGTCTCTGTTGGTAGGACTTCCGTGTGCTGTTCAGGTCCATGTGATGGATCTGTTTTCAGGGGGGGTGGTCAGGGCTCCTCCTCACCAAGCGCCTATTCAGGCCTTCTGTGAGTTCGGACTCCTTCTTCCATGTGAGGAAGCCTCCATCAGAGTACAGAGCCTTCCTCCTCAGATTGTCAAAGTGAGTGGACCCTCTAGAAGGGTCCTTTTCTATTGTATGTATATTCGATTCAATTCGTTTGTTGAGTGTGTATGGGTTCAGTGCCTCTTCCCCGGAGGCCCTAAAACCAGTTTTTTACATGGCTCAAGGTACAATATATTCTTTTCAATCTGTACAGCTCGCGTGGGAAGTCTCTCTGGGGATCCCCGTCTCTTTCCTATGGGAGGGTGGTGGGATGTAAAAATGTGAACATTTTTTACCCCGGCTGTGTAGACTGGGATACATACTGTTGATGCTTCCTTCTTTCTATTCCAGAAGTGTTGGAGTTAGGGAGTGTCACACCCCTCTTGTCGTTCCCCTGGGCGCCTTGGGGATTCAATGACAGGTCTAAATAGCCTGTTCGTTGATGGGGGTGTGTCCCGACGCACGTATAGTGCTAGCTCGCTGTAAACAGGCGATTGACTGGCACGCCTTGGTTGCTTGTGGTTGAAACGGCGTTTTTATAAAGCAACTGAGATGGGGGTTTTTCCTCTTCCGACGACCACATCCCATGACCTGGGTGGGTTGTCGACGGATTCTCGTTCATGTCTGGGGGATGATGACGGGATGGATCTGAACATATGTAGTGGGGTCTCACGCCCTTGGGGTGGGCCACCAGGCGCGGTTCGTCCGAACGTCTGGGTGGCGCCTTCTTTGCATGTTAAGATCAACACGCATATCTGCCCTTCTCCTGGAGTAGGCATGTCGGCGTGGTTAGGGCACGGGACTGGTTCTGGTCACGCTGGTCCAGATCAGTTGGACCCGTTGTCCGCCAGGGATGCAGATCTGCTGTTCTGGTACCCTGAGGGACTTGGGCTTTTTTCAGGGGGAAAAATGCCAGGTCGGTCTGGGTGTCACAGGGTTAAGCGCTATGGAGACCCTGGTTGGGTATGTTTTTACTCAGCACTGTCGTCATGGCTTACAGCCATGCCATTCTGTACGCGCTCGATCTCGTCGGATCTCGGCCGCTACACAGGTTGGTCCTGGTTAGTACTTGGTTGGGAGACCGCCGGGGAATACCAGGTACGGTGTGCTTAGGGGCTGGTTCTCCATTGTTTTTCGCTCCTCTCTCACGCATGGCGAAGAGGGGCCTGTGGGGGTGGTTTTTTGACCTCCTCTGGTGACCCTGTGCTTCCCGTACCGCCAGGCCCGGTCCGAAGTGATGTTTGCGACCCGTAGGCCTGGGTTAACCCTTTTTGGAAACTGAAACACTTGTACTGCGGTATAGCCGGTGTATACCCGCAGGTGTGTTTTGGAGTTTTTTCTTGAGGGGTTATAGGAACAACCACCGCATTGGGTAACACCGAGGTGGTTGATTCCCTGGTGTGTTGGAGCAGTGTCAACTCCCGGGTTCACCGTTTGAGGGTGCCCCTGCACGTTCATGACGTCTGCCAATCGTGTCAGCCTTCTCTGCCTCGACCCCTCTGGGTGGGGGTTGTTAAATGGAGGCTTGGTCATGCAACACCGCCAGCTTACGCTCCTTCCGCCGGGGCGGCTGTGTTCAGCTGTCCCCTCTGGCGCCTGTCTCGTCCGCAGTCTCCAGGCTAGGGTTAACAGCCTGTTGCCTGGTTTTTCCCCGGTGCGCTGCCTGCTTCCGTTGGTTAACCTTTTTTGTGTGCTTACGGCCATGCTGACTGCCTATTCTGCAGGGTCAGTGTGCCAGGCGGTGTGCTATTGGGGGGACGGGGCCCGCTCGGCTTACGGCCATACCGGCCTGAACACGCCCGATCTCGTCCGATCTCGGAAGCTGGGCAGGTTCTGGCCTGGTTGGTTCCGCCTGGGAATACCAGGTGCAGTAACTGAGGGGCCTTTGTCCGAATACGCTGGCGATGTGGGGGGCGGGGCACTACGTGCCCACCTGGTGGGGTCTTGATGCTGGCATCATGGACTTCTCCGGGCCCCCATTCTAGGGAGTCCAGTCCTTTTGGTGGGTCTGGGTCTTCCTTCGTGCTCCGCTGCTACGGCCTTGCCACGGGGTTGGGTTTGCCCTTGACCCCGTGATTCTGGGGGCAGTAACGAGGTTGTTCCTCCGTTCGTTCCCGGGTGGCATGCGGGTTGTGCGTGTGTGTAGTCGTGGGGTCAAGCCACGGTCTGCTCACCCTGTGCGTTGAGTTGCTTGAGTGCCTCTTCGCACGGTCGGGTCCGTCGCCCTCCCGTGACGTCCCTAATAGGGGGGCTACCCTCCATTAGGGGGGGTCGGGGGGGCTCGGCCCTCCCTGTTCTGATGGTTTTGGGGGGCTGTCAGCGGGGTGTATTTGTCAGCCAAGTGGCTCCGCTTGGCCTCCCTTGTGCAGTAGCGATGCCAAGCTAAGCCACTAACGATACAGAACGTTAGGTTATGACTATAACCAAGTTCTGTTAGTTAGGGGGCGATGCTTGGCATCGGACGGCCGCTGCAGCCCTTGTCCTCACCTTGTGGTGAAAGCTTGGGAAGGAGGGGAGCAGGTGACCACACACCTGCTTATGAAGGTAAGCTGATGAGGGGTGTGGTCAGACTAATACTGGTATTAGAGGTACATTTGTGGTTTATTCAGTACGCGTGCACGTACGCGAGATAGTGCAGTAGCGATGCCAAGCATCGCCCCTAACTAACAGAACTTGGTTATAGTCATAACCTAACGTTATGCACCTCCATGGCCTGAGAAGAAGTCTTTATTTGTCATGCTGATTTTTTAACACACACACATGCGATGGGCGACCCACAGCAACACACAAACACACATGCACTGAGTCGCTTATGAAATGTTCTCTGCTTTTCCCATCCCGTCGTCCTTCCCCCCAAGGGCAGCCAAGAGAAGACAAGGGCTGCAGCGTGTGTCGCGCACGGGGACCAATCCAAGTGCTCCCGTCCGTCTTCATCAGGGACACAAGCATATTTTCCCATTGGGTTTATCTTATCGGGAGGGGAAAAACCTTGCGAGCACCGGGAGAATATGCTAACTCCACACAGAAAGGCCTGTGAGATACCCCACCTGGGTAACTGGCAACACAGCAACATGGTCCCCAAGCGGGAATCGAACCCAGGACCTTCTAGCTGTGAGGCGACAGTGTTAACAACTACACCACCGTGCCGCCTGTTGTGTGAAGGTAAGGATTAGCAGTGTCTCAGGAGGTAGAGCAGTCTTTTGGTAATCTGAAGGTTAGATTTAGGAGTGTCTCAGGAGGTAGAGCGGTAATTTGAAGGTAAGGGTTAGTGTCTCGGGAGGTATAGCAGCCATCTGGTAATTTGAAGGTGAGCGTTGGCAGTGTCTCAGGAGTTAGAGCAGTCGTTTGGTAATATGAAGGTTAGGGTTAGCAGTGTCTCAGGAGGTAGAGCGCTCATCTGGTAATTTGAAGGTGAGGGTTGGCAGTGTCTCGGGAGGTAGAGCGGCCATCTGGTAATTTGAAGGTGAGGTGATCTCTTGCAGCCGCGCTGATTGCTCCTCATCTGGCAGACTCGAGCTCCGATCGTGACAGGACCCCCCCCTCGACGGGCGCCTCCTGGCGGGCCCCCAGGCTTGTCCGGGTGATGGCGATGGAAATCCCGGACGACCTCAGGGTACAGGATCATCCCTCGGGAGACCCAGCTGCGCTCCTCTGGGCCGTAGCCCTCCCAGTCCACGAGGTATTGGTACCCACGACCACGGGGACGCCGGGATGTAGGCCGGGTGGTCATCGATGATCAGCGGAGGAGGAGGCTCTGGAGCAGGAGGAGACAGGGGACTGGAGAGAACCGGCTTCAGCTGCGACACATGGAAGGAGGGGTGAATGCGCATGATGGCGGGGAGCTGGAGCTTAACGACCGAGGGGTTGATAACGGACAGGATTTTATACGGACCAACAAAACGGGGTGAGTTTGCGGGACAAGGACTTGAGTGGAAGGTCTCGGGACGAGAGCCAAACCATCTGACCTGGTTGGTAGTCGGGAGCCGGAGTCCGGTGGCGGTCGGCGAAGCGACGGTTCTGCTCAGCGGTGCGGAGCAGCGCGGCCCTCATGTCCTCCCATATCCTCCTGCAGCGGCGAAGGTGGTCCTGCACCGAAGGCACGGCGATCTCCTCTTCCTGTGCAGGGAACAGTGGGGGTTGGTAGCCCAGGGAGGACTCAAAGGGAGACTGACCTGTGGCCGCGGAGGACAGCGAGTTGTGGGCGTACTCGATCCAGGGCAGGAACGTACTCCAGCCGGAGGGGTCTCGGGTGGTCACGCAGCGGAGGGCGGATCCGAGGTCCTGGTTGGCCCACTCCGATTGACTGTTGGTCTGCGGGTGGAACCCGGAGGAGAGGCTGACCGTGGCCCCCAGGGACCGGCAGAAAGCCTTCCATACTTGGGAGATAAACTGCGGGGCCCTGTCGGAGACGATGTCCACCAGGATCCCGTGGAGACGGAAGACGTGGAGCACCATCAGGTCCGCAATTTCTGAAGCAGAGGGGAGTTTGGGGAGAGCGACAAAATGCACGGCCTTTGAGAACCGGTCCACGATGGTGAGAATGACAGTGTTACCATATGAAGGAGGCAGTCCGGTGACGAAGTCCAGGGCGATGTGCAACCAAGGCCGACCGGGAACAGGGAGCGGCCTGAGGAGCCCGGCTGGTGGTTGGTGGGAAGCCTTTCCACGGGCACAGATGGTGCACGCAAGGACGAAGTCGCGGGTGTCCTCCCTCATGGTGACCCACCAGAAGTGTCGCTTCAGCAGGGACAGGGTACGGTTGATCCCAGGATGACAGGCAAACCGGGAGGCGTGGACCCACTGGAGCACCTGGGAGCGGACAAGGTCGGGGACAAAAAGCCGGTTAGGTGGGCCGTTACCTGGATCAGGCTGGACGCGCTGGGCCTCCCGGACGACAGACTGGATCTCCCAGGTGGCGGCGGCCACCAGGCAGGAGGAAGGAAGGATGGTGTCCGGGTGTGCGGAACCTTCCTCGGGGACGAACTGCCTGGAGAGGGCGTCTGGCTTGGTGTTCTTGGAGCCAGGCCTGTAGGTCAGGGTGAAATTGAACCTGGTGAAGAACAGTGCCCAGCGTGCCTGGCGGGAGTTCAGGCGCTTGGCCGTCTGGACGTAGGCGAGGTTCTTGTGGTCAGTCCAGACCAGGAAGGGGGTCTCCGATCCCTCCAGCCAGTGCCTCCACTCCTCCAGTGCCAGTTTGACTGCCAGGAGCTCCAGGTTCCCGATATCGTAATTGACCTCTGCCGGGGTCAGGCGGCGAGAGAAGAAGGCACAGGGGTGCAGTCTCTGGTCGAGAGCGGAGCGTTGGGAAAGGACCGCCCCCACTCCGGTACTTGAGGCGTCTACCTCCACCACGAACTGGCGGGACGTGTCCGGCTGAACGAGGATGGGCGCGGAGGTGAAGCGCTGGCGTAGCTCGGCGAAGGCGGAGTCCACTCTGTCCGACCAGACGAAGGGCACGGAAGGCGAGGTGAGTTGAGTAAGGGGTGCAGCGACCCGGCTGTAGTCCCTGACGAAACGCTGGTAGAAGTTAGCAAACCCCAGGAAGCGTTGGAGCTGCTTGACGTTGGTGGGACGGGGCCAGTCGGTCACCGCCTTGATCTTCTCGGGGTCCGCCCGGATCTTGCCGCCCTCGATGATGTAGCCGAGGAACCCGATGGAGGAGATGTGGAACTCACATTTCTCCGCCTTGACGAACAGCTTGTTCTCTAGTAGGCGCTGGAGGACCCGGCGGACATGCTGGATGTGCTCCTCCATGGAGCGGGAGAAAATCAGAATGTCGTCCAGATAGACAAAGACAGAGCGGTCTTTGTCTATCTGGACGACATTCTGATTTTCTCCCGCTCCTTTCCCTCTCTTCCCCACTCTTCCCAGGAGCAGTCGCATTTTTATCTCCTCTCCCTCCTCCAGAGAAAACACCTCAAGGCCTCTCTCTTATCCGCTTGGAGACGTCCGTACCAGCCCTTACAGCTCGTTTTCACCGCCTAGATCTGCACTCGCTGGAGAACGCTCAGACGTTTTGGCCTTTTTCTTCTTCTTTTTTACAGCAGAATCCTCAACTCAACTCGACTTTTGACCGTAATATGGATCTAATAAGCTGGGCTTTTACAGCGATTGATCGCATATTCTCTACAAGGAAGCAGAATGCGGATGACCCATTATGCCCTCTTGGGAGCTATCAAGCGGGATACACCATAAATTCTTACGGGACCTGGCTCGCAATATGCTTTTTCCCACTGGAGATAAACGACGTTGAGGACGTATATCTTCTAATTGTCATGCTGCTCGGCCTGGGCACCGTCAGCTGCTGGATCTGGTACTGTCTGAAGCTAATTCGGAAGAAGTTGATTTCCCAGGCCAGGGATCTGGCTGGGATCAAGGATAACCTGATGGAACTGTTTAAGAAGATCGCTGATCTAAGTACCCTGCGCGGTGATGAACAATTGAGCTCCAAGACCATGTTGGACTATCATGTAGACGAACAGTCATGCTTGAAGACAATTCTTGAGAGACTTGCTTCTAACCATGTGGAGGAACTTTCGCGGTCACAGGCCATACTGGACATGACGTCAGAAATCAGGGACGTGAAAATAAAAATGCCACCGTACCGTAATAGGGGATACGACGATGGTGACGATGATTAGACAAAATTGACCTGTTTTTAACTATATGCGGCATATCTGCCTCGAGCTGCATCTGTTATCACCCCCCCCCCCCCTCCCCCCTTCCCACACCCTCCTTATCCTTTCTGCTGTGGAACGGACCAAGGCCAGGGTCAGCGCGGAGGAGTTGACTCGACGGCGATGCGTGATTCTGAGAAGGAGGGGACGGTCTGTACTAGCTGGAAGCGATAAGATTGATGAGGCCCCCCCCTACCCCCACCCCACCACCCACCCCAACCCACCCCATCCGCACCTGCTGTTGTGACTCATCTGGCGCCACATCCATACGTAGGCTGCCTCTGATGCTCGACGGTGGGGGCCCACCACCCCCTTGACTGCTCTACAACCAAATTCCTATCCGCCCGCCCCCCCCCACCCACTCCGCCCTCCCTCCAGTTCACCAGGCGCCACATCCATACGTAGGCGGCCGGCTATCACATACAGTGTCTCAGGCCTCCTGTAATGCTGACATGTTCAACAAATGTACATGTCTGTTGAATTTATGCTGTGCCATTGTTACTGTAAAAATGTAATGATTGTGTTGTTGTTAATATCATTTATGAGACGTTAAGCTGTATGTGTGTGTCATGAATTTCCCCAAGGGGATTAATAAAGGAATATCTTATCTTATCTTATCTTACATCATGGAGAACGTCATTGACAAGGGCCTGGAAGACAGCAGGGGCGTTGGTCAACCCAAAAGGCATCACCTTGTACTCGAAGTGGCCGAGCGGGGTCTTGAAGGCCGTCTTCCATACGTCTCCCTCCCGGATGCGGACCAGATGATAGGCATTTCTGAGATCCAACTTCGAGAAAATGGTGGCGCCTTGCAGGGGTTCGAAAGCAGAGTTAATCAAAGGCAGGGGGTACTTGTTCTTAACCGTGATGTTATTGAGACCCCGGTAGTCAATACAGGGGCGAAGGGATTGGTCCTTCTTGGACACAAAAAAGAAGCCCGCGCCGACAGGAGAGGAGGAGGGGGTAATAATGCCCGAGGCCAGGGACTCGTGGACGTACTTCTCCATAGACTCTCTCTCTGGGCGTGAGAGGTTAAACAGGCGGCTAGCGGGGAGCGGGGCTCCCAGGAGCAGGTCTATAGCACAGTCGTACTGGCGATGAGGAGGTAGGGAGAGAGCTTGTTGTTTGCTAAACACAGCCTCTAGGTCATGGTAAATTGGGGGAACAGTCGAAAGGTCAACAGGTTTGTTGGGAACGGGAGAACCAGTGGCCCCCAGTGGTGACCGCGCCGACCGGAGACAAGAGGCGTGACATTGAGCACTCCAGCTCGTGACTGAGCCCGTTGGCCAATTTATTACAGGGTTGTGTAGCTTTAGCCAAGGCATGCCTAGAACGATTGGGTTATGGGGGGAATCAGTGACGTGAAAACGGATCTCCTCGCTATGATTCCCGGAGAGTTGAAGGCGGAGAGGCGTGGTGTGGCGTGTTATTTGCGAGAGCAACTTCCCGTTTAGGCCTTGGGCATCTCGGGGAATGGGTAAGGCGTCGGTGGCAATGTGGTAGTGGGACACTACCCCAGCGTCGATGATGTTTGTAACGGCCAAAATGGATTAATGTGCAGTGGATTTATGTGACCAGGGGGTGGCGCTTCTTTTATTTAAGCGTCAGGTAAACCTGTAGGAGGAGGAGTTTTGACCCGGAAAAGGGCAATGGTTTTTGACCGCACGTACGACGCAGGTCTCAGGTCGAAATGTTTGTATCCAATTAGGTATCATATTCATTATCATTTAATCAGTTTAAGGAACAAAAAACAAGGATATTCTGTTTGCACGGTGAAGCAAATAAATATCATTTTCCAAGTAAGCTGCCTGCATTGTGTCATTGGGACAAGGACTGTTTGGTATGAGACCAGGAATATAACGGCGCGTCAGCCAGTCTAACTAGGGATCAAGATTTCTCAGTAGCTCCGTATAAGACGGGAGCTCCTTTAATAATGTTTTCGTCTGCGCCCGAGTCGACCAGCGCGGACAGAGGGAGGGATTGACCGTTGTGGTAAAGCGTGGCACTGAATTGCATATTCGGACCGGAACTGGGAACAAATTTAAGGCTCGTGCATGTGCCCAGCGTCACAGCCGAGCCCCGACATTTTGGGCGAACCGAACATGAGGCGATGGAGTGGCCTAGTTGCCCGCAGTACAGACATGCCCCTGACCTGAGTCTGTGACGGCGTTCGCGGAGAGGAAGGCGAGAGCGGTCGAGGTCCATGGGCTCCGAATAGTCGGTTCTGCGGCTCTGCAGCGGGACACTGTTGACGGTGCTGGCCTTTTCACGGCGGCGTTCCCGGAGACGCGTGTCCAGCTCTCTGGCTAAGTTAATCAAGTTGTCAAGGGAAGTAGGCTTCTCTTTCGACGCCAATTCGTCCCTTTTTTTTATCCACTTTTTCTCCCATTTTTCAATTTTTTCTCCCATCCCAATTTCGTATCATCCAATTCAACCCTCCCCTGTCACGGACGCTGTTTCTTGCCTCCCACAAGCTGGCTGCAATGTGGACTAAGTCATACATAGCACAAGTCCCCTCCGGTACTTGAGGTAACAGCAGTCGCATCTTTTCACCTGCGCAGCTCGATCTCTCAGTGGCGAGGAGTAACGCGTGGGAGGCTCACGCTGCCCCCGACACTTCCTGATTCTCCTGTGCAGGCGCACCAACTGACCTGTAGGAGTCGCTGTCCACAACGCCCGATCCCCACCCATCAGTTTCCCACCCCCTAATACGGCCAATGTGTATTAGTACGGACGACCAGCTAAACTGAAAGCAAATGTGGAGCGCTGGGCTCGAACTGACGAGCCCAGCGTCTCCAGCATTTCGTGGCGAGCGCCTTGCCCACTACGCCACGTAGCCGCCCTGACGCCAATTCGTCCTTTAGAACTTCGCTGAGGCCCTGGCGAAAGGCTCCGCGTAATGGTTCATCATTCCACTGGGAACCCGCTGCCAGAATACGGAATTCGATAGCGTACTCGCTCACACTACGGTGTCCTTGGTGGATGGTAAACAAGGCGGCCGTTCTATCCGAACCACCGGGAGGATGGTCGAAGACCTTTTGCATGTCGGCGATGTACCCGGAGTACGAATTGCAGAGGGGGGAATTCACCGGCCTCCTGTGCTCCATTCACCGGCCTCCTGTGCTGCTGAGTCCGACATCATGGTCGCAGTGTTCTGTGAGGATGGGGTTCTTGCAGAGCCCAATAGCAAAACACAGGAGGAGAGAATGGAGCGGTTTTAGGGTTCTTTAATTATTCTTCCCAACCAAGCAGAGTATAACAGGAATGTGAAACAGGAATGTGAACAACACGGAGGTTATAATGTTCTTGGGGGGGAGAAGAATGAGAACAGGTGCACATCAGTGCAGCTGTCGGCAGCGAGAGAGAGAGGACACAGGTCTTGCACTTGAGAGCGAGCAGGAGTCCTCTTTGCTTGGCTCGAGACGTCAGGGTGGAAGGACGCTGGGGCTCGAGACGTCAGGGTGGAAGGGCGCTGGAGCGAAGTCCTCGGTAGGCAGTTTAACACTGCGACGTCGGATGACGGGATCTGCCAGTTGAAGTAGGGAACGCTTGATGAGGTGATCTCCTGCAGCCGCGCTGATTGCTCCTCATCTGGCAGACTCGAGCTCCGATTGTGACAGGGAACGCTTGATGAGGTGATCTCTTGCAGCCGCGCTGATTGCTCCTCATCTGGCAGACTCGAGCTCCAATCGTGACACATCATTCCCTCCTGAAACACATGGTTATGGTCACATAGAATGAAGACAATGACATGTTCACGTTACGATCCAAATCCCCTCTCTGAGTTGTATTCATAAAACTCTGAACAAAACATCACTTATCAAGCATACAGTATATTTACATTATTTACATTTCTCATTTGTTTCAATATCAATGGTTATCAGACCATTCACTTCATATACATATTTCTTCTTGGTTACAGTGTCTTTGTTGCAATATCGATAACGTACACTATACACGTGCATGTGTGGGTTCTCCTTATAAATGACAGTGTAAGGACAGCGACTCCTACAGGTCGGTTGGTGCGCCTGCGCAGTAGAATCAGGAAGTGTCGGGGGCAGCGTGAGCCTCCCACGCGTTACTCCTCGCCACTGAGAGATCGAGCTGCGCAGGTGAAAAGATGCGACTGCTGTTACCGGAGGGGACTTGTGCTATGTATGACTTAGTCCACATTGCAGCCGGCTTGTGGGAGGCAAGAAACAGCGTCCGTGACAGGGGAGGGTTGAATTGGATGATATGAAATTGGGATGGGAGAAAATATAGAAAATGGGAGAAAAAGTGGATAAAAATAAAAATAAAAAACAGTGTAAGATCACACCTTTGAGGGAAGGAGCGAGGGAAATAGTGATAGAGAGAGATGGATGAGAGAGCGATGAGGGAGAGTGGTAGAGAGGGAGAGAGAGAGAGGGATGAGGGGGAGAGAGAGTGGTAGAGAGAGAGAGGGAGGAGGGATATGAGAGAGAGAGAGGGGTAGAGAGGGAGAGATCAGAGAGGGATGAGGGGGAGAGAGAGTGGTAGAGAGGGAGTGATTAGAGAGGGATGAGGGGGATAGAGAGTGGTAGAGACTCAGAGTGAGGGATGAGAGATATGAGGGAGAGAGAGAATGGTAGAGAGGGAGAGATGCGAGATATGAGGGAGAGAGAGAGTGATAGAGATGAGAGAGATGAGGGAGAGAGAGAGTGGAATAGAGAGATGATAGAGAGATAGAGTGGTAGAGATGATAGAGAGATGAGATAACCATAGTTCTCCTATGGGGCGTCTTTGCCACCTGTATACAGTACTAGTAGTGCCAGTACTATCATGGTACAATTGAATCAACTATAAGTCACACTTCACAAATCCCACTAGTTCAATGAACACCATAGATAAAGTACTTCTACCGTTAAACATGCTTGTAGTAGTTTAAGACTGTTCTTAAACTTTATAGGGAATATTCCTTAACCTGAAATATTAGCTAAACCCAAACTTTACAAAATGGCGTCTCATTAGCTTTAAGCTCTGACTGGTGCATTTGTGACATGTGCTTCCTTCCATTTTAGAACTCAATTCACGGATAACAATTAACCTTATTCCACATTATTGTCAAGTGTTCAGGGCCCAGCATTGAATAAATAAACATTTTACAATGTACATTATAACCATAACGTCTTCTATGACCCAGTGGCACGTGTGTGCCGTCTGTAACTGATAACGTGACAAACACCATTTTCCCCAAGTGTCGTGGTGTGTCGCAATGTGCGCTTTTATTTAATTTCATTTGATATCTAAGCACTTGTGTCCCTGGAATCGACATGCTACATGCAGAAATGTTGATGGCAGATATCACCACAGCCTCCAGGGTGCTGACCGACCTCTTCGCCAAGATATGGGAGCACAATGCCATACCAAGGGAATGTAGCAAGGGCCTCATATGCAAGCTTCCTAAGAAAGGTGACCTGAAAAACTGGCGAGGCATAACACTTCTGTCCGTCCCTAGTAAAATCTTTTGCAGAATCCTTCTTAAGAGATTTGATAGTGCCATAGATGTCAAGCTAAGAGAGGAACAGGCAGGATTTCGCAAAGGTCGAGGTTGTATCGATCAGATCTTTACCTTACGCAACATCATCGAACAGTGTATTGAGTGGAACGCCCCCTTGTATATTAACTTTATCAATTTTAAGAAGGCATTTGACAGTATTCATCGCGAGAGCCTATGGAAGATCCTAAGGGCATATGGAATACCTTCCAAAATGGTCAACATCATTGGAAAATGCTATGAACACTTTGAATGCAGTGTCATCCTTGATAACACCTTGACAGAGTAATTTCCCATTAAATCTGGAGTGAGACAAGGCTGCATCCTCTCCCCTATTCTGTTCCTGATTACCATCGACTGGGTTATGCGTCAAACTACATCAGACCGTCCCCGTGGAATCCAATGGACCCTGTTCTCCTTTATGGAAGACCTTGACTTTGCTGACGATCTGGCAGTCATGTCATCCACTCGTAGCCACCTCCAGGAGAAGTCTGACCGGCTAAGCAATTATGCAAAGCGAACTGGTCTCTACATCAACCAGAAAAAGATCCAGGTGATGTGCATCAATGCCCCAACAGCACCTCCAATCACCATCGATGGAGAGGCGTTGGAATGTGTAGAAGACTTTACATACCTCGGAAGCCTCATAAGCAGTGAAAGTGGAACGCAAAAAGACATCAAGACGCGTCTCAACAAAGCAAGAGGTGCTTTCAGCCAACTTCGCAACATCTGGAAGTCTAAACAATATAGCCTTAAAACCAAACTCAGGCTCTACAACAGCAATGTTAAGTCTGTCCTGCTATATGGCTCTGAGTTCTGGAGAGTAACAAAACAGGATATGAGAAAGGTTGACATCTTCCACAATAGCTGCTTACGTAGGATCTGCAACATCTTTTGGCCAAATAGAATCTTGAATGAGGAACTTTATAAGAAGACAGGCAGCTTGCATATGTCCCTTGAGATAAGGAGATGGAGGTTAAGATGGCTCGGTCATGTATTGAGGATGCCCAATGAAAGGTTACCCAAAGTTGCCTTGAGATGGACCCCAGTTGGGAAGAGAAAAAGGGGTAGACCAAAGAACACCTGGCGAAGGACAGTGATGATGGAGCTGAAGGAGATGGGTCTTTCCTGGGACGAAGCGCAGGACAAAGCACGAGACAGGATTCAGTGGCAGTGTATGATTGCGGCCTTATGCCCCAACCGGGACGAAGAGGATACGTAAGTAAGTAAGTACCTCTTATGTCCGACTTTTATTTGTCGATTTTAGTTTTTAGCATTTAATACGATACCTTTTAATTGAGAAGTTGAATGGGCTTAATGTCCACCCTCTCATTATAAAATGGTATCATTCCTTTTTAACTAACCGTACACAGCGGGTCAGTGTTAACGGCACTCTTTCAGAATCTAGAACCCTGAGCACTGGAGCTCCCCAGGGTATATATAGTAAGTTCACCTGTGCTTTTTATTTTTGTATCCACTTTTTTTCTCCTTTTTCTATTTTTCTCCCATCCCAATTTAGCCGTGCCAATTCTCCCCTCCCCTGCCTTGAACGTTGCTCGCATGTGCCCCCCACTGGCTGGTTGTAGGGAGGATAGAAGCCTGTCACATGTCCCCTCCGATACATGTGCAGGCAGCCAGTCGCATCTTTTCACCTGCCAGCGCGGACTCTCATTTGGCGAGGAGTAACGTGTAGGAGGCTCACACTACCCCCGCCATTTTCCTGTCTCTGCTGTGCAGGCGCCCCAACCGACCTATAGGAGTCACTGTTTACAACGTCCAGATTACCACCCTTCGACTTCCCACCGGCCAATTGAGTTAGTTTGGGTGTGGGGGGTTGTCGCATTATGCAAATGACTGTAGATTCAAAGAGGCTGTCTGCCATAATTGTAATAAAAAGGGACACCTAGCAAAGAAGTGCAGGAGTTCAAAAGACAATAAAATGGGCAGGGGCAAGCCTTGGCAGGGAAAGCAGCGACAGGCTCAAGCCTCCACACACCACCTGGAAGAAACACATGAGGAAGCAGAGTGTGCATACAACATGTTCGGGGTGGGAACAGATGAGGAGCCACCTGAACCCTAATATGCCACTATCACTGTCGGGGGACAGGATGTAAAGTTTGAGATTGACTCAGGGGCTACTGCATCGGTCATCAGTGAGGAGACCTACAGGAAGACATGGGGGTCTAACCTACCACCCATTAGCCCATCAAAGCTCAGGCTCAGGACATACACAGGTCAGCCCATACCTCATATAGGGGTGCTATATGTGGACATTGTAGTGGGGAATCAGAAGGCAAAGGCCAGGCTGGTTATAACTAAGGGGGGGGGCCAAGTCTTTTGGGCCGTGATTGGCTAAGGAAAATTAAGCTAAACTGGCATAATGTTAAATATGTGCACACGACAGACACGACAGAGGACATCCTGCATCGGTACAGTGATGTTTTCAGGGACGAGCTGGGCACACTGAAGGGGTTAACTGTGAAACTCCATGTTGACCCTGAGGCCGCCCCAAGGTTTTTCAAGCCTAGGTCGGTGCCGTATGCCATGAAGGTCAAGGTGGAGGAGGAGCTGGAACGTTTGCAGAAGCAAGGCATCATTGAACCCGTCCAATTTTCAAGGTGGGCGGCACCCATTGTTCCAATCCTGAAAGAGGATAACACAGCACGCATATGTGGAGACTACAAGGTGACGGTAAATCAGGTCTCTAAACTGGAGGAGTATCCACTACCAAGAGTGGATGACCTGTTTGCAACCTTGTCAGGGGGGAAGCTTTTCACAAAGCTAGACATGAGCCATGCTTACCAGCAACTGCAACTTGAGTCAAAGTGAAGAGTCAAAAGAGTATGTCACCATCAACACTCACAAGGGCTTATTTAAATACAATCGCCTTGTGTTTGGAGTGGCATCCAGCCCCGCCATTTTTCAACGAACAATGGACACGCTGTTACAGGGTATCCCGCACGTAGCGGTATATCTGGATGATATCCTCATCACGGGGGCCACGGAGGCGGAGCATCTGGCTAACCTAGCGCAGGTGTTGAAATGACTCTCAGACGCAGGACTGCGTTTGAAGCGTGCCAAGTGTGTGTTCCTGGCACCGAGCGTGACCTACCTGGGACACAGGATCACCGCACAGGGGCTCAGAGCCATAAAGGAGGCTCCAAGCCCAAAGAGTGTCCATGAACTGAGATCGTTTTTTGGCATGGTGAATTATTATGGCAAATTTCTGCCGGATTTATCAAATGTTTTGGCCCCGCTGTACAAGCTACTGCACCTTGACACTAAGTGGGAGTGGAGTGGAGAGCAGCAGAGAGCTTTTAAGGAAGTGAAAGAGCCGCTCCAGTCTGCAAAGCTGCTCGTTCACTACGACCCAGACAAAGAGATCATCGTCTCGAGTGATGCCTCGCCTTATGGAGTCGGAGCAGTGCTCTCACACATCATGGAGGATGGAGATGAGAAGCCTGTTGTTTTTGCTTCACGTACCCTAACAGCAGCGGAGAAGGGGTACTCTCAGTTAGATAAAGAGGGTCTAGCTGTTGTTTTTGCTGTGAAGCGTTTCCATCAATACCTATACGGACGGGCATTCACTATCACATAGGGGTGGGACGATACATCGATCCAGATCGATACATCGATGTAATTATCAACAATCGGATCGATGCGATGTAATAAGATCGATTCATATCGATACTCTTATTTTGAAAATCCTGTGGCGAGTCTCATAACTGATTGTGTTAAATGGGCATATGATATCATCTCATATCGATCGCAGGCACCGGAATCTAATCGTATCGTATTGTATCGTGAGAGACTTTGTGATATCGGCAAATATCGTATCGTTGTCCAAAGAATCGATATCGTATCGTATCATGATGAAACTGGTGATTCCCACCCCTACTATCACAACAGACCATAAACCTCTGATGAGTCTGTTCAGTGAGACAAAATGCATCCCACCGCTGGCCTCAGCCAGGATACAGCGTTGGGCTCTCACACTCTCAGCCTACCAGTACACTATAGTGTTCAAAGCGGGCAAGGATAACGCAAATGCTGACGCACTGAGTCGACTGCCGTTACCAGAGACACCCGCCACTACATATGTGCCTCCAGAGACTGTGTTTTCATTGGAGAGGCTAGCAGAGACACCTATCAGAGCGACACAGATTAAGCAGGGGACAGAGAGGGACTCGGTCCTGTCTCGGGTCAAGACCTTCCTTTTGCAAGGTTGGCCCAGTGTCGTGGAGGGAGAGGAACTGAGGCCGTATGCTAAACGCAAAACAGAACTGAGCCTGCAGGACGGCTGCATCTTCTGGGGGTCGAGGGTCATTGTACCGCCCCCAGGACGGTCACAAGTTGTGGAGGAGATACATGAGACTCATCCAGGAGTCTCCCGGATGAAAAGCCTAGTGAGATCATACGTCTGGTGGCCAAGAATGGACGATGATCTGGAGAGCAAGGTAAAATCATGCACAGTGTCAGACTAATCAGAACAATCCACCGCCTGCTCCGTTGCACCCATGGAAGTGGCAAGACCGCCCCTGGTCTAGGCTGCATGTAGACTTTGCAGGACCCTTTATGGGACAGATGTTTCTGATCATGGTAGACGCACACTCAAAATGGATAGAAGCCCATATCATGAGCAATATCACAGCCCCCACAACCATAGACCAACTCAGACAAGTCTTCGCAGTCCATGGGTTGCCAGACACCCTGGTCTCTGATAATGGCCCAACTTTCACCAGTGAGCTATTCAGTGAATTTATGCACCAGAATGGCATTAATCACATTAGGACGGCGCCTTTCCACCAAGCCTCAAATGGTTTGGCTGAGCAGGCTGTTCAGACAGTGAAAGAGGGGTTAAAGAGGATGACAGGAGACTCTCTAAACACTAGACTTTCACGTTTCCTGTTTATCGCCTCACGCCTCAAACGACAACGGGGCGCACGCCAGCAGAGATGCTGATCATGGGGCATAGGCCCAAGGCGAGATTGGACTTGCTGCGTCCAGACATGAAGGCGAAAGTACAGAGGAAGCAGGAGAAGCAGAAGGAGCGTCATGATCAGCATGCAAAAGAGAGACAATTAGAACCTGAGGACAAGGTCTATGTGAGGAATTTCAGTACTATCAACAAGCAACAGTGGCTGCCTGGCGTTATTCTGAAACAGAGTGGCCCAGTTTCCTATGTCATTCAACTGACTGATGGACGTGTTTTCTGTAGACACCAGGACCATGTACGCCTACGCCACGACACAAGTTCAGAGACGGATCGCACCACGGTGGATACCCGTGGGGAACAGACTATGGGAGAATGTTGTTTGCCAATGACTACTGTACCAGTGTCAGACTCCCCAGGAGAGGTGTCTGTGTCCCCAAGAAGAGTTGACACTCAGACCCCTCTCATGCTCTCAACACCAGAGCCACCCAAACCTCAGTCACCTGTGGTGTGTCCGAGGTCACCAGCGGTATTGCGCAGGTCACAGCGTGATCGCAGACCTCCCGACAGACTGAACATTTATGAGACAGTTATGAGTGTAATGTAATATGTTTTTCAAGTGCCTTATTTGGTAAGCTGTTGCTAAGTCATTTATTTGGTATATATATATTTTTGGAAAGTGTACAAGGGTAAGACACTACTAGTATTATTTTTGTATTACTGTGTTGCGAGGATGTTGCGTACATCTCTCTCAGATCTAATCTGAAGAACCTTGCGCTGATGTTGCGTAGCAGTGATTGGTTGGTTAGCGAATGGGGGCGGGGCTGTCATAGAATAATATTGGTCCCGCAGCGAGGAATACCATCCACCATTGTTGTAGCCAGCAAGCTATCAATATTAGCTAAATAATTAGCGTCATAGCTGGCCTTTTTCTGAAAACCCAAGCACATATTGTTCCATAGCATACGCCTTCAGTTGATCATGACAAATCCTCTCTTACCTTGACGATTAAAAAGCCTCCATAATTTAGTAAATAAAGCTGTAGCCAGCCAGCTAGCATTGATGCTATACAAAATGCTAGCCACATTAGCTACATAGCTGATTGATTGATTGAAAAGTTTATTAACAGATTGCAGAATGGGTACAGTACAGTACAGCTCAATACATACAATTGTTAAGGGGATGCAGACCAGAGAAAGACTTTCGTCTTGTTTACATCAGGGTCCCCCATTTTCAACACCTCTTGTTTGATGTGGTCGTTCAAATAGAGAAGGCATGTGTCAGTGGAGTGGGATGTTCTGAAGCCAGATTGGAATTCGTAGATTAGATTTTTTTCCGCGAGGTACTTTTCGATCTGTTCGTATACTATTTTTTCCATGACTTTCGACTAACCAACTAAATACAATGGTATCCTGAGGTAACGTTAAATACAACGTTTGCTAGTCGAAATGACTGGACACACACAGGGACAAGTTAAACATCAATCAATAAATGTATTCCAACAGGTAGTTTGAGCTGCATGTGACTCGAGCCGAGGTCTTTCTCCTCTCCATTGGAAACAAATGACGTTACGTTAGCTCAAAAGTTAAGCTGCTAGCAACAGACACTATAATACTTCCGGTCGGGGGATTTCAAAATAAAAGAGCGACGTCTAAAAGCACCGGAAATAAGTTTATTTTGTACATTATCTAACGTTATTACATGGCGTTTTCACATTCGCCGAAATGCTTGCTTGTGATTGGTCAACAGCCCCCCGACTGCTGTCATTATTTTTCAATAATGACCGCAGATTTTTCAATAATGACCGCAGAGCGCAGCTGTTCGCAATCAAGCCCACTGACACACACTGTTTCAGTGCAATTAGACACTGCCGGTGTTCTGCCGGCGATGACAGGGGGCGGAGCGACGAGCGGAGCCAGAACGCAGCCAGATTGAACCAGTGTTGCGAGTCGATGTAAAATGAATTAGGTATATTGTTAGTAAGTTAGCCATGTAATAAGCGGGATAATGTCCCACATCAGTGCAGCAAATCAGAGAACACCTGCCGCGGCTGCACTGACAGCGGAGCCAGCCCAGAACAGAGGCTGCCCGCAATAATAATAATCACTTTATTTGGGCTGACAGAGCCACAGAACAACTGCGATTTGTCAAATGAATTAGGTATATTAGTAAGTTAGCCATGTAATAAGCGGGATAATGTATAGCCTACTCGGTCATTGTCGCAAAATAATTGACCTTCACTACGTTTAAAACACCTCGGCGCGGCGCCTCGGTATTTTAAACTCCGTGTCGGTCAATTATTTTGCGACAATGACCTCGTAGCCATACATTATCCCTTACTTAACACAAACCTAAACTAACTTTAGATTAGTTTAGGTTCGTGTAACGTTAGATATTGTAAAAAAATAAACGTATTTACGGTGCTTTTAGACGTCTCTCTTTTATTTTGAAACCCCCCGCCCGGAAGTAAAAATGACGCTTGTTTTTCTGCTTGTTATCAATGGGTTGGTTGAGAAGGGAAGTGTCATCTATCTGGGAACCTATCTGGGGTACAATGTTACATAGGCTGTGCGTCGATGTTGCAGAAGCATAAAGGCAGAGTGTTTGCAACACCGTTGCTTTGTCGATGTTGTGGTGCAGTTGCTTTGAAGTTGCTGTAGCATGTAGAGGCCTTAAGACGCACCTGTATTGTACAACCTTCCATTGCTCCCGTTTCCCACTAAACTACTAAACCAAAGGGATCACAAGCGTGTCGTGTGGCTTTACTTATTATTAGAGGTTACCACGTTACTTTTCTACCAATCTGTATTAGAGAGTCTCATCAGATACGGTATTACAGCTTGGTTTGGTAACCTGTCTGTACAACTAAAGTCCAAACTGGTCCGTCTAATGCAGACTGCATGGAAGATCATAGGGGTGAAAGGTCACCCATCCCTGCAGTCTATTTTTGAACAGGCTACTCTAAGGCAAGCCAATAGAATTGTCTCTGACCCCTCCCATGTTTTACATGCCGAGTATGAGCTACTGCCCTCTGGGAGAAGGTTTAGAGTTCCACGCTTTAGACTAAATAGGATTAAAAACTCCTTTATTCCGATCTCAGTTAAACTTTTAAATAGTGCCAGATAAATGGCAATTATCGAATAACTGATATTTAGTTGTTATATTATCGATATTCGATAACCGATATAGGTATACTATTCTAATGCGGTGTTGCCAGACATCCTGCAGGTACTTTACTGTATCTTTTATATTGTTTATCTCCTCTGTGCAGGAGTCAGTTGTGTTGTGTCATGTCTGTATGTGTCTGTGGCTGTAGTGTGGGTGTAAGCCCAAGACAAACTTCCCAGCTGATGGGACAATAAAGTTATTAACCATCCAACTTATTTCACAATCATCTTTATATTCATATTACCTAACGTTATAGCTTCTAAAGGTAGAGTTTTCTGTACTTTTCACAGTATACTGACCTGAAACATGTCACATGGAATGAAGACAACGACCTGTTCACGTTAAGATCCAAATCTCCTCTGGGGAGAGGGCGGAAACCGTGACATTAGGGGGACCTGGCGCATCACCTGAACTAATAGGTTCCGCTGTCCACTTCCTGCATAACCTATGGCTTCTCCTCAAAGTAAATGTGAAATGAGTTAATTATGTTACCGTGCAGCTGGCAACATGAAGTCTACCACAATTCTTCTAATAATAATAATAATTAGAAATAAACAATTGCAAAAATGACACAAGATATGCACATATTCTTGAGAGTACCACATGTACGTGTGGATGTGTGTGCTGTGAGTGTATGGGTTGTTACATAGTGTCATTGTCGTTGAGCATCCTGATGGCCTGGGGATAGAAGCTCCTTCTGAGGTGAATGTATTGCAGGAATTTCCTTGGCTATAGGTTTCCAAAAAGGATCTTTGACAAAGGCTTACATACTTTCCGTGTTAGACTGGTTTAGCTACACAACCTGAATGACTAGAAAGTGTTGTATCGTGTGACATTACTTTGGTGCACCTAAGAAGGCTATGTCATACAAAAATGTTATCATGGGACATTGTAAAAAGAATTACCGGCTGCAAATATTTTACCGGGTAGTGCATCATATGCAGCTGTTCAGAGTTCTGACAATGTGCTGCTGCGGCCCCTAGCTTAGTAATACTGAGAACCCGTGTTTGCAGTTTGTCTATTGTCAAATAGCGCAAAGTTAAAGTGAGCAAGCAACCTAAACACTGGTGCCAAAGACACATAAAAACAAACAAACAAAAGGGGGAAATGTCTTTTAAGTAACATTGTTGTTTGAATGGTCATAAGATTGTTCCATCCATCCTGCTATCACCTCACAACCTCAATAAGAGCTTCTGTGTTATCTCTCAGGCTGGTCTCATTATAATAATCTACTAGTTTAATGACCTATGGAACATTGGGCGACTCCATCATAATGCTCCCATCATGTAAATACCCAGCATGCATCTGGTCGACATGATTACAGGCCAACTGATGAATTAGCCTCTTATTCAACCCAAATGTACATTGAGAGATAGAAAGACTTTGTCTGAAACTGAAGTGTGTTTATTGTTTCATGAAGTAGTTGAATTCTTGGCCTGTATTTGAAATCCTCATCTCACTTAAAAGATGTTATAAATTGGTGTTTTATTATCTTGTAAACATGTCACAATGGAACAGAAATATAATGGTTTTTCCTAGTCTACCACTGCATGGAAAGGTTACCAATGGTTATAGTAACTTACAGGCAACCATGTTGCAAGAAATAGAACTACACAATAATTCTATAATATATAACAATGCAGGACTTAACTCAGAAGGACTTTACACAAGAATTATGTTACTCTATTAGAGGTTCCATTTGCACCCATACAAAAAATATATACTCTTGTGGGATTGTGAGGAGCTTTGTATAAATGTGTATAAATGGCTGGTGTTATGATTGTTATATTATATGAGTAATTAGGAAAAGAGACTTGAATGACAATTAAAATGGGAATGACCACAAACCTGGAAAAAACATAAACCATTTAAACCATAATTAGGGCTGCAGCTATAGATTATTTTAGTAATCGAGTATTCTACCTGTTATTCCATCGATTAATCGTGTAATTGGATAATAAATAACTTTTGCTTTAAAGAGCAATAGTAAATACACAAAAGAGAAAATAAGACCAGCCTCTTAATTCTTTTAATTTTGACTGCAGCATTTTATTTCCTATGGTTATTTTCTTGAAATCAAATCAAATCAAATCTAATTTATTTGTAAGGCCCGACAACACACGTTAATGTCCCCATGGGCCGTTGAACAACTTATAACTTGATTTTTTTTATTTGATTTGATTGAAGTTTATTTCAAATATGCAACATAACAAACAAACATCAAGTACATATATAGCCTTAAGCCGTTCAAATAATAAATGTATATAAAAAATTAAAAAGAACAAAGAACAAACAAAAAAGCCAAACTCGTTTTTTTTTAAACATTTACATTTGAAAAGGAGTGGGAAGAAGCATACACATATTTAATCCCACCCCTATTTACTCATCAGAACATACATGTATTTAATTTACTAATCCATACATTACTAGACTTATATTGAAAATGAACTTACAATAAATGTTTTAGTAATACCTTATGTAAAACTTGTTACCCTGTAAAGTTCCTTTAGCCATTTTTATACATATATACAACTATATACCTACATATGCACATATATACATTTATATATATACATACATACACATATATACTGCCAGTTATCAAACCCCTTCTTCATCTCTTCATCTTAAATATCTTAACATAACTCAAAAAGGTTAAATGTTAATCACAACAGATAGTATATTTATTGAATTACATTTTAATTTATGTTCATCATAAAGTACAATAATAAATAAATATAAATGTACACATTATAGATATTTGGATATTTAACATCACTTGACCGATTTTATGATTGTCCATGTGCTGACCATGTTTTGAATATAGTCAATGCCTGGAGTATAAAGGCTCCATTTCCCTTTTATTTTATTTCTTTAAGAGATGACTTTCCAAAGGGTATTGGTTATGTCAACATGTTGACATCACACCTAAGTTCACATAACAAGAGTGATAATCATTACATATTCACAAAGCCAGAAACCACATAAGTAAGAATCAAACTTGTGATGTCATCAAGGATAAACCCACAGAATGTTTGTTTTCTTTTTCAAATGAGCTTTATTCTATAGTGGTCTCAGTTCTGAAACGGAAAATGTACCTATATGAACTGAGAACATTCCCCATGGGTGCTTTCAGTGTCATCTATCAAATGTTTCCTAATGCGTTGTCTATAGAGCAGCTTCAGACCTTATACTTGACACTCATTGGAGTGTTCAGTTTCTGCTTGGTCGTGCTCCGAATTAAGTATGCCTTGAAACCGCATGACTTGTTCAAAGAGATCCTTCAGGAAGGAGAAGGGGTAGGTTTGGAGCTCAGCTAATTCTCTTGGAACTGTTTGCTTGCTAATCACTTCCTCAGCTTCCTTGAGCATTTTCTCGCTGAAGTAGTCTCCTGCATTTGCAGCGACCATATCATCAATTTTCTTCACCAGCTCAACAACTTGAATTCTTTTTTCTAGTCCACAGGACTTGTTGTTGAAAACATGGAATCTGTTGCCACATCTTCTGATGACCTCTTGAAGCTTTGGATGACCATTATAAACGTAGTCACGTATTGTTTGGCCCCTTAGTTCATCACCTCGCGTGAACAGGACAATCATGTGCTTAGAGGCCTCTGGTCCAAACAGTTCCTCCAGGGCCGCCACAGCGTTCTGTTCTTCTTTGGTGAATCTGCCGACCTGAATCACCAACAGGAAGACGTGAGGACCGGGACATGCGAACTGGATGCACTTAATTATCTCATCTTTGATGAACTCTGGAGATTTTTCAGTATCAAGGATTCCTGGTGTATCAGTCACGACTATCCGTCGTTTGTATTTGGCTCTTTTTTTGGAGCACGAGGTTGTCACTGACACTGCATTAGGTTCAGACTCAAATGCTCTCCTGCCAACAATGGTGTTTCCTGCTGCACTTTTCCCCACCCCAGTTTTCCCAATCAGCACAATTCTCAGTGGTGGGCCTGCAAATGAGCAAAAATTGTATAAATCCATATTTTGTAATCTAGTCCACTACTAAACATAGATTAATTTCACAAAGATCTTTGGCTTATTTGCAAATATTTCTTACTATGACAATGATATTAATAATAATAGTAATAATAATAACAACAACAACAACAACAACAACAACAACAACAACAACAACAACAACAACAACAACAATAATAATAATAATAACATAAATAATAACAATAATATTACCACTACTACTACTCATAATAATAATAACAAATACTTATGACTATGACTGATAATAATAACAACAACAATAACAATAGTAACAACAATGACAACAATAATAATAATAATAATAATAATAATAATATTGCAACAGCTATAATACTACTACTACTGATAATAATAGGTATTATTATTATTATAACTAAAATAACAATTTAATAAATAAACATATTAACCAACAAACTAAAATAAATCAAACATACATTATATCTGATTATATTATAGACATAACTTCTCAAAGTAATTGATATACATTTCTGGTTATATTTCACCTTGTGGGATGGACAAAATCAATCCCATGCTGTCCGTGTTTCAGTAGAAAGTATATCTACCAAAGACCTTTACACCTAGTCAGCTTTGTGTCAATGGCGTTGGGATATAGGCTACACTCTGAACAGAGACTGAAGTTGTATAAAGTATTCCACTCCTCCCACTCCTTGCTGTTAGTGCACACCCCTGCTGGGAACTATGCAGTCCTCTCCCATTACTATAAAGGTGGTTCACTCTCCTTGTCAGTGTCAGATGAACAGAAGCAGTTTTTTAAGACTTAAACTTGATAAACTTGGGACAACAGGAAAATGTCATCACGTAAGTTTTACTTATTATTCAATCGCCTAAAGCTATATTTTTCAAATGGTATTTATTTAATTTATTACCATTGTATTCTTTGATTTAGCATTGACTACTCTATTAACTTGTTTGTTCTACTTGACAGTATAGCCAACTATACTTGTGATCAGGGTTGGGAAGGTTCATTTTAAAATGAAATTAGTTACAGATTACAGATTACCTGCTTACAATTGTAGATTACTCCAAGGGACTAATGTAACCTGATTACATTTGATTACTGAGGATTACTTTGCCTCTTAAATTTAAGGAGAAAACTGACAATTCATTCCAATTTACAGACTCAAATATTAATTTGAATGACGTTATTATCATTGTCTACAATCATGATAAACATTTCAAATGTTTATTTGTGGACTTTAGAATGCCATGAAGTTCCCCTTTCAAGCTGGTAATCTAAAATGTAATCAAATTGTTTTTCAAAAGTAACTGATTACAGATTGCAGACATTACAGCTATACTGACTATATGACTATATCTCCTGATCCATTAGTCTAGGGTTGGGTACCGTTCACATTTGAACCGATACCGGTACTGAATTGATACCGATACCCAACCTTTTTTTGGTACTTTACTCTCTCTATAATAACAAAATTGTATTTCAGTTGTAAAAATCTATGTCCAAACTTCTCAATTTATTTAGAACATGATTTATTGTTGTAACACACCACACAAATTAAAACCCCTCCCTACCTCCCTCTCCTACATATATTCTTTTTTTATGCTCGCAGAGTTTTCACTGCACATAGAAACAGCACAACTCGCAAGAGGAGTTGTCACAGGGATGTCGAATGCAGCGCTGAATAGCTTCTAAATTTTAAGGTCTGCGTTGGTCTGTGTCTATTATGGAATAACTTATTGCATAATATTGCATTGGATTTATTTTTATTTTCTACCAGGGCGGGTCTTAATCTACCTGGTCTCAGAGTTCGGTACCCAACTCTATTAGTCATGCAGATTTAGTCAACCTGATATCCAAGTGTCTACTATGGACAAATTTCCCACATTTAAATTCTTAAATTTTTTTATAAAACAAATTTTTTTCCTATACTCCCCCAAACCTGTTCACCTGATTCTCACCAAACATGCTGTGTGGAATCTGTGGACTAACATCGTTAACCCTTTACCGGCCATTTTTGACCGCACTTCCCCATACAATATATTTAGCCAGGTGGGAGAGGGGGGGATCTTTAATCTATGAAAAAAAACTTCTTCCAGCCAATCAGCACAGGCCAGGCTATGACACAGATATTGTCACCATCCCATATGACCAATCAGGATAGACCCTGGGGATCTGAAACTTCCTTCTTTTCACCACAGCAAAAAAATGAAAATTTTTGCACCTGCTTCTACTCTTCAAAATCCACTATTTCCTCAAGAAGTCATGGTGAATTGATAACATTTACTCATTTTTGCAGTTGAACAATCATTGTAAAGGATGGGATAGGTGTTTTTTGCATAGGATTAGTGAAATCAGGATTTGTTGTTAGCTAAAAAGTGGTGAAGCCATAAACGGTCATATGCCCATTCAGGTGAAGTGACATAGTGTCCATTTTTAGACATATGCCCGATGCATCTAGTCAGTCACACTTAGGGTATTACTTCTACCATGTAGTGCCATGTAGTACCCTGTATTGCCATGTACCCTGTAGTGTAGTACCATGTATTGCCATGTAGTAGTACCCTGTAGTGCCATGTAGTACCCTGTAGTACCCTGTATTACCCTGTGTAGTACCATGTAGTACAATGTAGTACCCTGTAGTACCCTGTAGTACCATGTAGTATCGTGTAGTACCATGTAGTATCATGTAGTACCCTGTAGTACCCTGTAGTACCATGTAGTACCATGTAGTTATATAGTTTTGTCCGCTTCTTTGGGCCTTTATCGGCTACTGTTGCGATGGCAAGGCAAATTCAAGAAAATTCCCAATAAATGTTCTTATTTATTTTATGTTATGAATCAGCCTGCCAAGTTTCATAGATATGCCCCCTAAGGAAAAATATGCCCCATAGCCGCCACATTTTTAGGGTACCGGTCGAGGGCCTGTTCACGGACACTTCGGTTAAAGGAAAACTCCAACATTTTGGGAAATTAGCTTATTTAACATCTTCCCTGGAGTTAGACAAGAAAATACATACCTTTTTTGTCTCTGTGCATGCATTAGGCTTAGGGAATGCCCGCACCGTTAGCGTAGCTTAGCTTCATCACTGGAAGTGGGTCAGACTTTTACCCTGAAGTTCCCTACAGTCCCCTACAGTCACGAAATACACTCCAAATACAACTCCAAAATGTTACTGTAAACATGTTGTGACCTGTGTATTTACCACATGAAGAAATAAAAAATTGTTGAATTCGACATTTATGATTTCTAAGCAAATATACTCTGAACTATTTTTTGCCTAACCACTCCTCTCTGGGTGCAGTGATTTCACGCAACGCAGTGCTACTTTCTAACGCTAACGCCAGTGTTTGTTTACATTTTCATTTCATTCAAAGGATCCGAACCGATTGAAGTTTATGGATACCATGACTGTGGTAAGTTTTAAGGGGCTAGCGTTACACAATAAATGAGTTATAATAATACCACAAGTGTGGATTCACTCGCCCAAACCCTGTAGCAGTGCATCGCAGTCATGAAAGGGGCTAACTAGGTCGATAGTCCAGCAATGTTATGACTGTCCTATTCATCAATCTCACAATATTTGCTAACGTTAGACAGATGGAATACAGCCTTCCATCTAAAAACATAAATTAAAACTTACCACAGTCATGGAGTGGAGGAGTGGTGTGAGGTTTGGTCCGCTCCCCGCCACACGCTCCGTTCCTTTAAGGTGCTTTGTTGATTAATTGCATTCCCCGCCACACGCTCCGTTCCTGTAAGGTGCCGTGTTGATTGGTGCTCTCCTCGCCACACGCTTCTGGAGCAAGTATCAATTTCATCCCGCAGCTGTCACAGCTTTTAATCAGCGCCCTGTGGCTTTATATACCCTGATCCCCCTACTATCAATGTTGGATCGTTCTGAATATTCCTGCATTTGCCTGCCTTCCCCGTCGCTGTTTGCTGTCTTTTGCTCTCCAGGACTTTCGTGGAGAATCCCTGTGGAGAGCCTGGTTTTCCCGTTCTGAGCTGCGCCTCGTTATCTGCCCGCTTTACGCGTTGCGCTCTGGTGAGTTTTTGGAAACAGTTCTTTTGGATCATCAGTTTTTTGTGTGTTTGCGAAACACCGAAGAGATCCCGTTTTTTGTTTGTACTGTTCTCACCTATTTTTGTGTTGGATTTACACTTTGGATTACCGTATTGTTTTCTCTCTGGACTCTGCTAACTGTGTGTGGTACACCGAAGATCAAGTCACTTGGATGTATACTGGATCAGTCACCTCTCTGTTTCTGTTGTGCGCTGGGCTAACTCAGATTTCTCTCTCTCTCCGTTTCCACCGGGAGTGAAAGCTGGGAGGATCTGCAGAGCGGCTTCAGACGTCACAAGCCAATTCCTCACCACCACCTACTGGGAGAATCTGCAGAGCCGCACCAATCTTCACATGCCAGATTCCCCGTTTGTTCGGTTGCTCAACTTAATTCCATCTTGTAACTCTGAAAATAAATACGCCCTTGCTTTGGCTAACTCTGAACAACTCTCTCTGTGCCGTTGCGTTTGAGGTCGGTTACAAACCCTAACAAGTGGTTAGGCAAAAAATAGTTCAGAGTATATTTGCTTAGAAAACGTAAATGTCGAATTCAATTAATTTTTATTTCTCCACGTGGTAAATACACAGGTCACAACAGGAACGTTTTGGAGTTGTATTTGGAGTGTATTTCGTGACTGTAGGGGACTGTAGGGAACTTCAGGGTAAAAGTCTGACCCACTTCCAGTGATGAAGCTAAGCTACACTAACGGTGCGGGCGTTCCCTAAGCCTAATGCATGCACAGAGACAAAAAAGGTATGTATCTTCTTGTCTAACTCCATGGGAAGATGTTAAATAAGCTAATTTCCCAAAATGTTGGAGTTTTCCTTTAACATTCATTTACAGGGGGGAAATAATTTTTATTTTTATTTTTTTTTCTATTGTAGATAACCTTTGAAATAGCACCAAAATATGCATTTAGAGTTTAAATTGTGAATTTCCAGGTATTTCAAGAAGTGACCGGTAAAGGGTTAAATGTGCCATGTAAATAGTTGATCGGCCAAACAATATGAATGCCAGATTAAATAAAATGTCAGGAAAACGCATAAACAGACAAATATGTTCACCTTACAATAGCAAGGAGGGTGAAGCTCTGAGTCTTCTGGCCTCATGGTGGCGCTATTCTCATAAAACTAAAAACATTAATGACTTCACGGCTCGGATTAGGGGTGTGGGCAAAGGGAGGCTTGAAAATGTGGGCATTCAGGATACCCATTGTCGGCCATCGACAACAAATGTCTATAGTTTCCTTTGTGTTCGTTTTTTTACCGCTCCAAAGAATTTGCCTATATCAGATATATCTTTTGGAGATAATAATCCAACATTCATTCTTAAAATCAGTTCCGCTCAGACAAGGACATCATAAGAACGTTCAGAAAACCTGTCACCTCTCATTTGCCCTCCACAATGAACTGTTTGCACAGGAAGCATGCAGCCGCCATTATAGATGATAATTACTACTTAATTTTCATTTTACAGTGATTAGACGCATCAGATGCAATTAAATAGAATGGCACTGGTAGTAGGCCTATTCATAACAAACAGCTCGCGCCATGCTATGTATAATATGCGCTTGCGCTGGTTAGACTATAGGCTCTGTAACGTACATTACTTGCAGTGCATTATTGCATGGTTGGGGATTAATGACAAAAGCAATAATGATTAATATATAAAAATTGTTTATTGAAATGTTTAAGATATTGCTCACCATCAACAAGACTTTCGTCAGCAAGGTAGCATAATATTGTTGGGTGAAAAAACGTTGAAAACTATTGTAGGTCATGCGCATGCGTGCGCAAGCGCAGGACCGCTGGTAGCACAATTGTGGTGTTCAGCCGAATTCGGCAGAACACCGGATCAGGAACTTTTGCTGATATGAGCATGTGTATGATGAAGAATGAATACGTGAGCACAGTTTTTGTGGAAGAACAAATATGTTAGCTAATGCTAGAAAGCTAGAATTAGTTGGTTAATGCCTCAATCTAATCTGCCTTTGTGATTCATTTAGCTATAACAATAGTAAGACAGTTGGTACTATATTGGCTCTGCTTTCTGACTTAGTGAACAGAGTTTTTCTCCAAATTGTCCATTGCAAGCAAAGTACAAAGGTTATAGCACAGTGTATAGTGTGCTAGCCAGTTCCCGATCCAGCAGGAAGGTCTATGATACAAGGTCACACAAATGTCTCCACCTCCCACACCCAGGCTAGGTGCTTGAGTTGGAAAGGGGAGCCTAGAGGGCACTGTTTCTTAATTCCAGATTAGGTCGTTAATAAAGAGAAATTACAGTATTTTCATTCTTATTATCAGGAAATGGACACAAATACACCGTTGTTCTTCTGGGGAAGGAAGACGGTATGAAGTGCGCCATAGGAGACAACATCATCGGAAGAGCAAATGTTTTTCCAGAGGCTTCAAACAACTTTGTGCGCAAGGAAAGCACAACATTTGTTGTCATCAACACCCCGGATGTGTTCAATAAGTATAATCCAGATCAGCAAATCATTGACTGTATGACCCTTGCTGAGCCTGAGACACATCTGTTTATACTTGTACTAGACCGAAGAAATTACAGGAAAGAAAGATTCTCCACTCAATCTGACCTGCTGATGGACATCCGAAGGCAAATAAGGCCAAATTTGTTACTTATGTCACCGACTATCGACTATGTCGATTGCATGTCTTGTGAAGGAGAAAATCGAATGCATCGACAGATTTACTACAGTGACCTTGCAAAAGAGTGTGAAGAACTGTGTAACCGCGAGCCCTTCGTTTGGAGCAAGGGACTGTACAGTAAGTCTTTCTCTGGTCTGCATCCCCTTAACAATTGTATGTATTGAGCTGTACTGTACTGTACCCATTCTGCAATCTGTTAATAAAGTTTTCAATCAATCAATCAATCAATCACTCAACTCCAACCCACAAATCAGACCAAAACAACAAATGTAAACAGTGACACCCAGCAGGGTTCTTTTACCTAGAGGTTGCTATTTGACTACATTATATATAGATTTGACCTTTAACCTCCCTTTTAATAAAGTTTTTAATAGATTGATAACAATTTTCTTTGCCCTGTAGAACCCGACCAGTCAGAAATGTTGTGTACAGGTACGTAGAGTTATGCACCCCCTGTATTGTATACCCCCTGTAATGTATAAAATAAATTATGTTGAGATATCAACTGAAAGAATATACAGAAATGTAAAAATTACAAACTATAATAGGCTACTGAGGTCAAATGTCACTGAAGTTGCATCAATATTTCCTAACAGCAACATTTTACATTACTAATCAAACAATATGTCCCAACAGCAACATTTTACATTACTAATCAAGCAATATGTCCCAACAGCAAAAATGTATAGACAAGATCAGTGGTTCTCAACATGGTGTCTTGGGACACTCACGGGTCCTTTAGGGGGTTCCAGGCAGTCCCTGTAAAAGAATGTTCAATGTCACTATTATTTCACTGATTTAGAAGTTAGTCCAATAAATAATGAATAAACATGACTATTCTGTTCATAGGTTTCACTCTCTTCACTGTTACCTGTCCACCTACAGTATAGACAGTTATTGAGTAACAATTTTCTTTGCCCTGTAGAACCCGACCAGTCAGAAGCCATGTTGTGTACAGGTACGTAGAGTTATGCACCCCTTAGAGATGTATTAACAAAATTCTGTTGAGATATCAACTGAAAAAATATACAGAAATGTAAAAATTACAAACTATAATAGGCTACTGAGGCCAAATATCACTGACGTTGCATCACAGATCTAGCAAACATGGACATACATTTTTTGTTTGCACTACTATGGAGTAAATGTCAGGTAGCCCATTGACTTTGCATTATTTGCAGCTAACAAACCAGAGCTAGTAGGAACATCTTGGGTTGTGTGGAGAAAGGATATTAGCAATTGACATTATTGATATTTGAAATAGGAAACCCATCAAATAACCCATAAATCTGAACTATAACCATGTTGAAAATGAGTATGCATCAGATTTACCAAAATTATTCAGCTCTCGCAGCAGCAATCAGACAAAATTATGATATCAAAGGAATCATTACACACAATACTCACCATAAGATCAGCCTCTATGCAGATGATGTGTTGTTATACCTACAGGAACCAACCAATTCACTACAAGCAACTACCAAACTCATAGACTCCTTCTCTAAAATATCAGACTACGCTATAAATTGGTCGAAGTCAATCATCTTGCCATTGTGGGGGGGTGATAGGAGTCCTGCAGCTCAGAGCCCATCCTTCCCCTTCCCCTCAGGGAATATCAGATATCTAGGAATCAACATTTCACCCAGACTGTCAGAGTTATTTCAACTAAATTTCATCCCAATGTTAAAAACAATAGAAGACGACACACAAAGATGGCTAAACTTAGCACTCTCACTAATAGGTAGAATATCAACTGTCAAAATGTCAATTCTCCCAAAAATTAATTATCTATTCACTATGATCCCAACCCAGCCTACCACCAATTGGTTCAACTCCCTGGACTCCACCATTACTAAGTTTTACTGGAAGAATAAAAAAGCAAGAATTAAGTTAACCACCGTTCAAAAAAACAAAAACCAAGGAGGACTTGAAGCACCTAACTTTCTCAACTATTATCTGGCCAACCAATTAATATACATCTACAAATGGATTCACCCTACCCAACAATACAACCCCTGGGAAGACATTGAGAAGGACGTGTGCATGGAAATCTCACCACAAGATCTGTCATTCTTTAGCACAAGCATAAAACATCACTCTTGTTTTAGGAATTTCCACAACTCTGACAGCCTGGTGGAAAGCCAACAAAATCACTGGTAACACACTAACCCCCTGTAAATACACACCAATCTGGCACAACCCTGACTTTCAACTCGGCAAATCACCCATATACTTCCCAGCTTGGAAACAAAAAGGCATTACTCATCTTCACCACATCTTCACAGACAACAGCCTAATCACTTATCAAGATTTGACTGAAGGATACGGCATTGGGACAGAACAACACTTCCAATTTCTACAGCTGAAATCAATTTTGAAATAAAAAATTAACACTACACAGAATGATCTTGAACCACCTCCAATTATATTAGCAATGAATAAAATAACATCACAGAAGAAAATATTTTCAAAAATATACAAAATACTGGCAAGCGCAGAGACTACATTCCATCTCCTCTTCACAAAATGGCAACAGGACTTGGCTTTCTCTCCCAATGCCGTATCCTGGGAACAAATTTGCACCAACACATTCACAATGACTAACAACACTAACCTTCAATTAATCCAATATAAGGTGTTACACAGAGTACATATCACACAGCACAGCACAATTAAAAAAATTTAAAAAATTATTCAGATTATCCAAGAGGATTCTTTATAGTTTAGCCTGGTTTTGATACAGTATCTTCAACAATAAAGTTTATTTCATGACTTATGTATTGAATACAGGAATTCATAGTTTTTGTTTAATTGTAGCTTTCTCTTTGACAGATTTCATGACGAAAGAAGACAGCACCACTGTGCTCCATAACCAGCCTGGTCCAGCGCCCAATAGCAGCGTCTCAATAGTAAGATATGGTATGTCAATGTAGTGAATCTATCCTCAAGTTGCGCATATGACAGCATCTGAAATACTTGACATTTACATTACTAATCAAAGAATGTCCCAACAGCAACATTTTACTGTACATTACTAATCAAACAATATGTCCGACTCCTAACAAGTTTCAAGTTCAAGTTTCAAGTTTGTTTTTATTTGTCACACATAAACGTACATGTACTTCACAGTGAAATGCTTTGTTCTGTATGAGCCCCTGCGAATGTGCTACATACAGTAAAAGGAGGAATAACACTATACAATATACAATACAATATATAAACTAAAGTACAACCTAAGTACAATCTATGTACAGTGAAAGACAATGAGGTACAAATAACAGAAACATTTTACATTACTAATCAAACAATATGTCCCAACAGAAACATTTTACATTACTAATCAAACAATATTTCCTAACAGCAACATTTTACATTACTAATCAAACAATATGTCCCAACAGCAAACATGTATAGACAAGATCAGTGGTTCTCAACATGGTGTCCTGGGACACTCAAGGGTCCTTTAGGGGGTTCCAGGCGGTCCCTGTAAAAAGAATGTTAAATTTCACTATTATTTCACTGATTTAGAAGTTAGTCCAATAAATAAACATGACTATTCTGTTCATAGGTTTCACTCTCTTCACTGTTACCTGTCCACCTACTGTACAGTATAGACAGTTATTGAGTAACTCAATCTTCTCAGATGGGGGTCCCTGAGACAACGTCTTATCAGATGGGGTGCACGGCCTGATGTGTATTCATTTGGGGGTCCTTGACATCAAAAAGGTTGAGAGCCACTACATAAAGAGTCTTAAAGGGGAAGTACGCCTAATTTAAGAAATCATACATGTTATTAATATGACGTAAAACAATACAAAAGTATTAGTGAACACAAGCAACCCAAAAACCAGAGTTGCTAAAACTCTAAATCAGCACCTGGCTCGCTGATAACAAACTATCATTACACCTGGGTAAAACAGAGTCCATTCTCTTCGGTTCAAATAACAAACTCAGCAAGACCGACAGCTTCTCAGTTACAGTGGGTGACAATATTGTCACAAAGAAAGATGAAATTACATACCTAGGTTCCATCCTAGAGGCAAATCTTTCCTGTGACAAAAGGGCATCCAATGTAATAAAAAAAAGTCAACCAACAAACTAGATTCTTGTACCGGATTTCCTCTCTGGTAAACAAGAATACCCTGAAGACTCTGACAGGAGTACTCATACAAGGGTACTACGACTATGCTTGCACCTCATGGTACCAAAGCACCTCAAAGGCGCTAAAAACAAAATTACAAACATCACAAAACAAACTGGTCAGACTACTGCTTGACCTTACCCCTAGAACCCACCTCACCCCTGCCCACTTTGACAACATAGGATGGCTTAGAGTAGACGACACAGAAACTTGCAATGGGCCTGGTTTACAAGATACACTACATGACTAAGGTACCCATGTACATGTCAAAATACTTCCCAAAGGTCAGTGAATACCATGACCACAACACCAGAGGGAGCTCCACAAATCATGTTAAACCCAGATTCGGCTCAAACAAGGGACTAAACACGTTTCGCAATTATGCCACATCAATGTGGAACGCCCTACCCAAAGCTGTAAAGGAATGTGAATCACTACCCACTTTCAAAACCACTCTCAAAGAGCACCTATGGGAGACTGCAATTCGAAACTGGCCCCTGTAAATGTCCTAACGCAACCCCCTCCAATGTACAATAAAATGTCCTATTAAACCCAATAATACACGAGACCCTCTTCTTGGGACCAAGTAAGGTTTCGTCGATTTTCCAATGTACAGTTACCCCCACCTTGCTTCTAATATTTGCTGTTATCATTAGGCACAGTTTAGTTTGCATTCATTTAGCTTTTAATGATTTTGTTTCTTTGTTTGTTTGTTTGTTTGTTTGTTTGTTTGTTTGTTTGTTTGTTTGTTTGTTTGTTTGTTTGTTTAGGAGCAGCAGCACCACAGAGCACATCTGTAACAGCAGTGTTGGACCAACCCAGCGCCCACGCAGCAGAACCAGTCCAGGACAACTGTCTTGTCCGAGCTCAGGGAGCCACGCTGGAACAGACTGAGGTTATCTACGAAACACCAGATGAGATGCTGACGGAATGTCCATATGCACATTGTGATAGTAAGTAACCTTTTACAAAGTGCCATTACAAACCTATCTCTCTTAAGTCTTCATTACAGACCTATCTCTCTTACGTCTTCATTACAAACCCTCTCTCTTAAGTCTTCTCTGGAAGGAATGGAGGAAGGATGGATGCAAGGATGGATACATAGATGGATGGATTAATAGATAGATGGATAGATTGATTGATTGATTGAAAAGTTTATTAACAGATTGCAGAATGGGTACAGTACAGTACAGCTCAATACATACAATTGTTAAGGGGATGCAGACCAGAGAAAGACTTTCGTCTTGTTTACATCAGGGTCCCCCATTTTCAATTCATCATAACATATATGACATACATGACATACAGATAGACAGTACTGCTACATCTATACATTTATGACATATCAGATTTGCAAATACAGTACTGTTTGTGATACAAAAGTGTCCAGAAAAAGAGTGTATATACATTTGGCGTAGAAACTGTACATTGGAGGAGGTTGGGTGGGTGGGGTGGGGTTGGGTGGGTTGGGTGAGGGCTGTACATTGGAGGTGGGGGGGTTGGGTAGGGGACACACACACATTTTACACTGTACATTGGAATACTGACAAAGCCTTACTTGGTCATTTACTGTACAACTAGGTTAGGACATTTGTAGGGGCCAGTTTCGAATTGCAGTCTCACGTAGGTGTTTTTTGAGAGTGTTTTTGAAAGTGGGTAGTGATTCACATTCCTTTACAGCTTTAGGTAGGGCGTTCCACATTGATGTGGCATAATTGCGAAACGTGTTTAGTCCCTTGTTTGAGCCGAATCTGGGTTTTACATGATTTGTGGAGCTCCCTCTGGTGTTGTGATCGTGGTATTCACTGACCTTTGGGAAGTATTTTGACATGTACATGGGTACCTTGGTCGCGTAGTGTATCTTGTAGACCAGGCCCATTGCAAGTTGCTGTACTCTGTCGTCTACTCTAAGCCATCCTAGGTTGTCAAAGTGGGCAGGGGTGAGGTGGGTTCTAGGAGTTAGGTCAAGCAGTAGTCTGACTAGCTTGTTTTGAGATGTTTGTAATTTGTTTTTTAGTGCCTTTGAGGTGCTTTGGTACCATGAGGTGCAAGCATAGTCGTAGTACCCTTGAATGAGTGCTCCTGCTAGAGTCTTCAGGGTATTCTTGTTTACCAGAGAGGAGATCCGGTACAAGAATCGCGTTCGTTGGTTGACTTTTTTTATTACATTGGATGCCATTTTGTCACAGGAAAGATTAGCCTCTAGGATGGAACCCAGGTAGGTAATTTCATCTTTCCTTGTGATAATATTGTCACCCACTGCAACCGAGAAGCCGTCGGTCTTGCTGAGTTTGTTATAGATAGATTACATTGTGGGGCAGATTGAGGACTCGAGAAACCTGAATTCTTTATGAATGTCCACCACCATTGCACCAGACAAACAACCATGTTTACTCCAAGGAATGGTAACATAGATTTGTACACTGCGTAATATTGATACTCCCAAAAGTGTGTAACAATAGGCTGCATCAATATATTGATATTTCCTTTTTTTCTTTTTATATATTCTCAACAGATACCGAAAAGCATGGAGTCCAAAGCATGGGACCAAAACTGAACATTGTGCTTCTCGGTCAGACAGGAACAGGAAAGAGCTCCACCGGCAACACGATCCTGTCTGCTGGTGATTCATCCTCAAAGCCTTTCATGTCTAGACCAAGCTCTATGCCCGTAACCAAAGAATGTCACGATGTCGAGTCGCTGTTATTTGGAGCGCTGGTTAAAGTCATCGATACCCCAGACTTCTTTGATGAGAGTATGGAGAGACCTGAGGAGCAGATCAGGAAATGCAGAGAGTACTGCAGCATTGAGCCTTTAGTGTTTCTACTCGTGCTTCAGATTGGTCGCTTCACAGAGAGCGAGCGAGATGTGTTAGTGCGTCACGAGGAGGCCTTGGGTATGCAAATCAGGGACAGAACCATCGTCGTCCTCACACACGGCGAAGAGCTGAAAAAGAAAAACTTACGCGAATTCATCAACGCCGACGAACATCTGCGAAGTGTCGTTAAACTCTGTGGTGACAGATACCACCCATTTAACAACAAATCAACAAAACCTGGGCAGATCAGCAAGCTACTCAAGTTGGTCCCCAATTACTGGAGGATTTTCCCAGATCTTGACAATAAAGATAAAGATTATAAAGACATGTGCGCACAATCATGAAAGACATACATACAAGACAACTGTGTCTTATCTATACCATTGATGCCCCTACTGGTCCTAAAGGTAGACTCTGTAATGCTGTCAAACAGCGACCTCTAGGCAAAAGAGCCCCGGTATTACAGTTTGTTTACCTTTTTTGTTTAGGAGTTGATAGGGGGAGGGGTTGCTTGTGCTGGCCACACATTAGGCTCTGCTAAGAGACGTCTGGAGGAATTCACACTATAATAAGTTACTAAACTCCAACCTACACACCAGACCAAAACAAAAATACTAAGCTGGCTCATTTTCCTACAGGTCGCTATTTGACAGCATTACAGTATCGACCTGGGCATCATAAAAAAGGTTAAGCCCTATTTATAAAAATGTATTGCTCCAGCCAATGGTGCTGTTATCGTCTCGTATCACTATTACTGTTAGCCTACTGTTTTTTATTATGTCCTATTTGTCTGTTTGTGTTATATGTCTGCATGTGTATATACATGTGTGTATATGAGTTGATATGTTTACATAATGTATCAGTATGTTTTCTTTTACCGAAGTATGATAATAGTATTAAGCTACTGTGTTTCTTGGGGGGGGGGGGGGGGGGTTGACCTTTCCTGCACATCATTATTCATTTAAATCACTATTAAATGTACTGCTTCATTTGTAAGTGCAAATAAACTAAACTAATAAGCATTTTATGTTCACAATATTAACAGAAAACGGAATATACATTATGTTTCTTCCAACACAGCTTCCTGTAATTAAGCATTACATCACGTGCAGGAGTGCGTTATGAGAATTAGAGCATGGTCGTTAGATCTCTAGGCATGCTCTAATTCTCATAACGCACGACTGCGCGTGGTGTAATGGCTTTTATACAATTGGCGCATTCATCCAACCTTATTGATATACAATGAACACACATTAATTGAAGATTTATTGACAAAACCATCCGCAGAAAAAGTAGTTCCAAAAACTGTAGAAGCAGCGCTGTTTCAATCGAAGAATGAAGTGAGCGTGTGTTATTGGAATGATTGATTGAAAATTGTATTACAGATAGACAGTGCTTACATCTTTATATACAATTGCCAAATTCATCCAACCTTTATTTATTCACAAAACCATCCACAGAAAAAGTAGGTTACAAAAAATAAGAGAATTTGCCTCGCTATAGGAGGCAAATTATTTTTTTGAACCTACTTTCTATAGAAGCAGCTCGGAGGTGCGCTGTTTTAAGTGAGCGTGTCTTATTGGATTGATTGATTGATTGATTGAAACATTTATTAATGTCCGCCTTGTTTCGAACTGGTTATGCTTAGGACCTCTTTTGAAGTCGGTTATGCTTAGAGTTTGGAATCAGGGCTGGTGGTCTATCGCCCTGCTCTAAAGATAAACTCTAAGCATAACCGACTTATTGCAACCTGATAACGCTGGACCACATAGAAAATCCATGTGTAAATGCACCCAGGACACATTGACAATGTACAGTAGACATGGAGTGCATCGTGACCGCATTGAAAATAAGTATAGTTAATTGATTCATTCATTCATTCAAAATTGCTGAGGGGCAGGCCCTCAATTACAATATGGTCAAAAATACAGTTAAAAAATTTAAATAAAGCTAGTGAAACAAAACACACAAAAAAGTTAAGTAAAAAAAAAAAATTAAAAAGAAGATGGGATAAAAAAAACAGCATACAGGGATGGGGAGTTTTATGATCAAATGTTTGAACTGCCTAAAAAGTATGTTGTTTTGACCTTCAGGTAAATCAGGTATAATTTAATAATCTGACAGACTGTTAATTATTCATATTACAATGTACAAAACAAGAGCTTTATATGAAAATGAGTGACAGTGTTCAGAGTTTTTATCTGAGCCAGAACAGTGAGCATACGGTATGCAATTTAAAAGGTGACATGGTAGGTACCACAGTAAAGTATAACTTTAAAGCTGCTATATATAAGACTTTGTGTGGACACACTGACTCAGTCTACTGTGAGTGAGTTCCATTGACCAGTGTAGCAGCAGTGCAGAGATATTCCATTGTGGGGCGACAGTGGCTCAAGAGGTAGAGCAGTTGTCTGGTGGTCGGAAGGTTCCCGGTTTGTTTCCAGCTCCTGCCAAGCAGCGTGTCAAAGTGTTCTTGTGCAAGACACTTAACCCCTAATTGTTCCTGATGTGCAGTTTGGCACCTTGCATGGTTGCCTCCGTCATCTGTGAGTGAATGGGTGAATATGAGGAAAAATTGTAAAGCTCTTTGGATAATAGCGCTATATAAATGCACCATTTACCGTTAATTGTAAAGTGTCACAGCGAGGCTCCCCTTCTAACCAATCAGAGAAGCTCAAAGGGATTACGTTGACCACTGCTGTATTCACTTGTTATGTGTTCATATCTTAAAGAAGGTCTCTGACCAAAAGCACAAAAAACAATTATTGCATAGATCTGATTGTGCGCTGGCTCTCTGTATTCAGTCTATTATGATGTTGTTCATGACATGAAAATAAAATGCTGCTTGGACGACAAAACAGTACTTGAAGAACAGGTTTTTGTGACATGTAGGCCTGTCTGATTTTCTTGGACCAGTGACTCTAAAGTCATAAGACATAAGACATAAGATGCGCACACATTCCAAAGCCTCAGTACTGTACATATTCAATTACGTTTCCCACCAGCCATGATGTCTAAGAACACATTCTCATTATTAGAATGGCCTGAGCTCAGTGGCCTCGTGGGTAGAGTGTCCGCCCTGAGTTCGGGAGGCTGGGAGTTCAAGCCCCGGCCGAGTCATACCAAATACTATTTAAAAATGGTACCCATAGCCTCCCTGCTTGACACTCAGCATCAAGGGTTGGTTTGGGGGGGAAGTCCTTGCGACATACTAGCGTCATGTCCAAGGGGTATACTTGTACATCAAGCTGCCTCACGCTACGGACTATATATCACTCTCTCTCTATGTCAAAATTATACAACTATATATCACTTTGTCCAAAATATACAACTATATATCACTCTCTCTCTCTGTCCAAAATATAAAACTATATACTTTCTCTCACTCTGTCCAAAATATAAATCTCTCTCTCTCTCTCTCTCTCTCTCTCTCTCTCTCTCTCTCTCTCTCTCTCTCTCTCTCTCTCTCTCTCTCTCTCTCTCTCTCTCTCTCTCCCTCCCCTCTTGTGTTGAGATAACTACTGTGTAAGGATTCGGTGTGGGTGTGGACCCAATAGCAATCACAGGAACGAGGAAGAGGAAGAGGGACAGGCAGGACACTACGGGATGTAGTTGAGAAAAGGCTTTACTTGTTCTTTCACAAGGCTCAAACTACAAAATCAAAACAAGAATAGTACCTCAGCAAAATGCTGGCAGAGAATAAACGAAAACCCGAAACTACAGGGTACAGGAAACGTGGAATCACAACATTGATAATGATAACAATGATGTGACAAGATAGGATAACGGACCGACAGGGGAGTGACAGGGAAACACAGAATAAATAGGGAGACTAATCACTAACAAGACACACCTGGGACAAACACAAGCTGACATTAACAGTGAAACCAATATATAACATGACAGGACTGAATATTAATATATACAAATACAAATGACAACACACTAGACCAGACCAGGGCCCTGTTCCTCGTACCTGGCTAACTGAGTTAGCCGGATCATTTTCAGCATAGCTTGCCTTAAGCCAGAACGTTCCGTTCCCCGCCGTCGGATTGTCTAAATCACCATGGTAACAGATCAGAAAGTTTGAACCTGCTCCAGAGCAGGGTTTAGTTCAGTTAGCTGGATAAACCATGGCCACACCCTCGCAAAGAAATCCCAGCTCGCTTCCTGAAATTATTCTGAATTATGTTTTTGCGCTTCGTTCTTCTAGAGGGGGCTTTTGAAATGTAAAATAATATACCTAAAATGCTGATAATAAATCATATTCAGCCTATAGATTTACTTTGTCCTAAATAATGCACGTCATATTTATATGGATACGGCGCTCGGAGTCGCGATACACACTGCATGTGGTTATTTTAATAACGCCGCATTGCAAATGTGAATCCCGCAGGGATATTTTTAATGAATGAAACCTATCGGGCGTTTGGCTCTGATTAGTTTCATATTCTCTGCTGTGGATGTATTTGCTTAACGGAGCGCCCGGATTGTGTTTCATTCAAGCATAAATTGAAGTGTCTATGCGTGGACTGTGGATTATGAATTACGAGGAATCTGAATCTGTGGATTGTTGAATTGTATCACTGTCACTCACACGTTATTGTGATATTGTAACTGGGATTAAAATGTCTGATGAGATGCCCTGTTTGACAGATTTGAGAATTTTTATGAGCCGTTGACATTAATGCATTTGAGAAAATGCATTTATCTGTTCAAGCACTGTTATCTGATGATGAACATGTGTCACTGGTATAAACCAAAGGTTAATCAATTCAATGCATGTATGGATGATGTCCGAAACAGATTAAAACCTGATTAATAGTGAAACTGTATAGCCTCCCTCCAAGCCTCTCTAACACGTTATTTCGGGTCGTGCCTTGAAACTTTTGGAACCATGTATTTATATATAAAGTACATGATACCTAAGCCGAGCGCATATAGTACAGATATCCTCATAAATATCTATTAATTCGTATCAATTAGATACTCTTTGGGCTTGTTTGTATCTACTTATTCTGAAAGAGTTGAACTAATTATTTTCGCTAGCAATAGATCTCATTTGATTATTCATTCCATTAAGCCTACTGCCAGCAGGCACATTTAAAGAAATATAATCTGATTGATTGGGGTAATGAGGGACTAAACATTAGCCTATAGATTATGCATTTAACTTGTCGGCGAGGCTATTGAGCCGTACTGTATTGTACCCATTCTGCAATCTGTTAATAAAGTTTTAAATCAATCAATCAATCAATGCCGTTAGAAAATCAGGATTTCTGCGATCGACACCTGCTGTCTTTTCAGGTGAGGCGGCCGCGCGCAATTATCCTGAGTATCAAGTCTGGTTCGAATTAACGAGACTGAATCAGCATTCGAGGAACAGGGAAAGCGCGGATTCAAACATTGGGTTAATTGAATCTGGATAATGGGACTTTTGATCGACTTAGTTGAACCAGGTACGGGGAATAGGGCCCAGGGAACAGAGTGGGTAACAAAGACAACACCACGGAGAACACATTGAACAATAAAGACATATGGAGAATACACATATGAATTGTGACTAACAGAGGGAGAAGGGTGAGAAGAGGGAACACTCCACTAGAGGGGGTTGTAGGGCAGGCTCTCTGGACTGGAGGGGGAATGGGACCAGCCTGGGCAAACGGAGGGGGAATGGGACCAGGCTGTGGAAGCGGATCCTGACATACTGACCCTTTAGACCTGAGCAAAACCTATGCCAGAGTAGTAGCTTGACGATTTATTGACCAGACTTGTTTTATTGATTACTTAGGATTTAAGTGCTCATGATGGAGGCTATTTTCTCCAGTGCCAACATTGCTCACCCGAATTCGATTCAGCTATCTCTCTCTCTCTCTCTCTCTCCATCTCTCTCTCTCTCGCTCTCTCTCTCTCCCTCTCTCTCTCTCTCTCTCTCTCTCTCTCTGTATGTACAATTTATACAACTAAATATCACTCTGTCCAAAATATACAACTATATATCACTCTCTTTCTCTATGTCCAAAATATACAACTATATATCACTCTCTCTCTATGTCCAAAATATAAAACTCTCTCTCTGTCCAAAATATACAACTATATATCAATGTCTCTCTCTGTCCAAAATATAAAACTATATATCACTCTGTGTGTGTGTGTGTGTGTGTCAGAAATATAAAACTATATATCACTCTCTTTCTCTCTCTCTCTGTCCAAAATATAAAACTATATATCACTCTCTTTCTCTCTCTCTCTCTGTCCAAAATATAAAACTATATATCACTCTCTTTCTCTATGTCCAAAATATACAACTATATATCACTCTCTTTCTCTATGTCCAAAATATACAACTATATATCACTCTCTCTATGTCCAAAATATAAAACTGTCTCTCTCTGTCCAAAATATAAAACTATATATCACTCTGTGTGTGTGTCAGAAATATAAAACTATATATCACTCTTTCTCTCTCTCTCTCTGTCCAAAATATAAAACTATATATCACTCTGTGTGTGTGTCAGAAATATAAAACTATATATCACTCTCTTTCTCTCTCTGTCCAAAATATAAAACTATATATCACTCTGTGTGTGTGTGTGTGTGTTTAATTTAATCTAATTCACAAATAATTTGTATGTGTGACCTAACTAACGGAGTAACTCCTGTACTAATATTAACTCTCCCTAATATTACATTAAGGAAACTCAGGATTCTCTGCAGTACACAGTGAGAGAGACCGATATATAAGACAAATAATAATGTCCAAAATATAAAACTATATATCACTCTCTCTATGTCCAAAATATAAAACTGTCTCTCTCTGTCCAAAATATAAAACTATATATCACTCTGTGTGTGTCAGAAATATAAAACTATATATCACTCTCTTTCTCTCTCTGTCCAAAATATAAAACTATATATCACTGTGTGTGTGTGTGTGTTTCATTTAATCTAATTCACAAATAATTTGTATGTGTGACCTAACTAACGGAGTAACTCTTGTACTAATATTAACTCTCCCTAATATTACATTAAGGAAACTCAGGATTCTCTGCAGTACACAGTGAGAGAGACCGATATATAAGACAAAAATATATATATATATATATTGTTTATGTGTGAGTAATGATATAAATAAATAAATAACTAAGTAAATAACTTTTATTTAGAGGGAAATAATTAAATTGTGAGTGGTTGTGTCTGCATACACAAAGCCCTGCAGTACCGTAGAGTACATGTAGAGGGCAAGCATGTTTCTTTTTCTTCCACTATTGAACTAACTATGGTATACTTCACTGCTAGTGGTAACTGGTAAGTAGTATTAGTAGTAAAATGTCCTAAGTAAATACCCTGATATAATAGTACTCCGATATAAAGTAAAAGTATTCCCATTTCTCCGGGTGGAGCACAGAGCAAGGAGAGAGAAAGATTTTGTGATTGATTGATTGATTGAATGAAAACTTTATTAACAGATTGCAGAATGGGTACAATACAGTACGGTTCAATACAAACAACTGTTAAGAGGATGCAGGCCAGGGGCGGCCGGGTAGCGCAGCAGACTAAGCGTCTGCCTACCACCGCAAGAGACACTGGCATCGAATCCAGCTGTCAGCGGTACCTCCGGCTTGGTCGGTCGTCCATACTGATACAATTGGCAGTGTCAGCGGGTGGGAAGCCGGTGGGGTGTATCCTGGTCGTTGTAAACAGCGACTCCTACAGGTCGGTCAGGGCGCCTGCACAGCGAGGGAGGGAACTGGGGGAGGTAGTGTGATCCTCCCATGCGTTACACTTCCCCAGTGAGAGTCCTCGCTGTCAGGTGAAAAAAGAAGCGGCTGGCTGACTCCGCATGTATCGGAGGAAGCATGTGATAGTCTTCAGGGCTCCCTAGACCGGCAAGTGGGGGGGAAGTGCATGCAACGACCAGGAAGGGGGGGGGGGGGAATTGGCATAACGACTAAATTGGGATGGGAGAAAAATACAGAAAAAAGAAGAAAAAGTAGATAAAAAAAAGAGGATGCAGACCAGAAAAATACTTTCGTCTTGTTTACATCAGTCCCCCATTTTCAATTCATCAATACATTAATGACATACAACACATACAAATATACAGTACTGTTTAAGAGAAAGAGATCATAAAAAATGTTTAATTGTCTGTGATGAGAGTGTTTTCTGTCTTTATTTTGATGTTTGTAAATCTGGGTTTTAGTTTTTTTACTGCAGCCTAATTGGTTGTTGAGTAATCTCCAAAGTTCACAGGGTTTGTTTTCCTCAGCTTTATCATTGATGAAAAAAAATTTTTTGCAGATTTGATCATGGAGAAGACAGCAATTTCCAATAATGTTAGCATGTTCCTTTTTAACTCTACAAACCAAGCGAACGCAACAGACCGACATACACATTTCAAACCTGTACCTACCTGTAACCTCCTCAGATAGCCTCGCGGCTGATAGAATATGATTGGACAAAGGGCATTTAGGGGCGTGGTTTTGCAAAAGGTCAATTGATTCGGGCTGAATAAAGCTCACTGAAATTTACTCCACAGTGCACACAAAGTCGATTTCAATGCGCTTCAGTCAGCTTGTACAGACAGCAGCTTGACCCCATTGACTTTGTATTAGTTTGTGACCAACTAGCCATGAGGAACAGCATGGATTGTACTGAGAAAAGATTACTGATCAACAGTCATTGGTGAGTACATAGGAAATAGGGCTAGGATTACAAAATCTGAACTATCCCTTTAAAATACTATAAAATATTGTACATATGAACAGCTTATATTATGGATGTAAACAACCTCAAATTAAAGCTGAAAGTCTGTACTTTAACATCATAGTCATTGTTCCATTTCAAATCCAATATGCTAAACCACAGGGACAAAACAACAGCATTCACTGTCTGAGACTTCAGGACTACACTGTAGCTACTCAAGGATGGTTAACTACTGATAAATGTTAATTATCTCAACTATGTCCAAACTAAGTATTTAACTACTCCACAGCAGTGGCTCTCTAAACTAAACTAAACACGTTTTGCAATTATGCCACAACAATGTGGAATGCCCTACCCACAGGCGTAAAATAATGTGAATACCCTCCTTCAAAACCGCTCTCAACGAGCACGGGAGGCTGGAATTCGAAACTGGCCCCGGTAAATGTCCAACCCCCCCCCCCCCCCCCCCCCAATATACAGTTTCTTCCCCCTCTAATATATATATATATGTATATATTTTCTTTTATGATCTCTGTCTCTTAAACAGTTCTGTATATTTGTATATCATACATGTCTGGTGTCATAAATGTCATGATGAATTGAAAATGGGGGACCCTGATGTAAACAAGACGAAAGTCTTTCTCTGGTCTGCATCCCCTTAACAATTGTGTGTATTGAGCCGTACTGTATTGTACCCATTCTGCAATCTGTTAATAAAGTTTTCAATCAATCAATCAATCAATGTCCATATTAAAAAAAAAACAGTATTGTAGAAAATTCTGACCTCTATTGAGGAGATATTTATATCTGTTGTGTTAGATACAAAATGCTGAGGTTTAGAAATCCATGTTGTATGTGTGGAGATAACAGATGAAAGAGTGAATATGAGTAGTCATTTGTATAAATCATTTAATTTTCACAAATTCCTTGAAAGAATTCCCCTATTTTCTGGGGACCCCCCGGAAGTCCCTCAAGAATGCCTGGGGGTCCCCGGACCCCACTTTGAGAAACCACTGCTCCACAACACTGGACATCAATCACCGGGCAGAGAGGATTTATCTTGGAACATTACATTATTGCACAGAAGACTAATCAGTCAAACAAACAAATGTCAGAATAACATGTGGCTCATTAATTTAACATAATCTGATAAATAAACTTCAAAATGATTTCACATTAAAAAACAACAATCAAGAAGGTCAAACAATCAAGAGTTTCCTATATTAAGTAAAAAAATTAAATAAAAAAAACAGGCATCTCATGCACTGCATCATGTACCGCGGTTAAGTTGGGGTGCGAGGTCCAATGAGGTTATGGTTAGAGTTAAGGTAAAGGGGTGGGTTTATACATGAGATGCCTGGCTTTTAGGGCTTTTTTTTCCCGTTTCTTATTACACTTCATTAAGACACCATGGCATGTGTAACAGACTGGCCCTGCCTGAATCCTAGAAAGCCAGATATATCCCCTGTTCTGAAGCCTAGTATGCGAAATATCCCGTTCTGAAGCCTAGTATGACAAATAAAATACATCCCCTGTTGGGAAGCCAACTACGCCAAATATATCCCCTGTTCTGAAGCCTAGTAGGCCAAATATATCCCCTGTTCTGAAGCCTAGTATGACAAATCAAATACATCCCCTGTTCGGAAGCCAACTACGCCAAATATATCCCCTGGCTTGATCCTAGAAAGCCAGATATATTCCCTGGACAGAGAGGTATCTTTGGCTGACGGTAGATGTTTGGTTTCCCCATGCCAATCAATCAATCAATCAAATCCTTTATTTAACCAGATAAGCATCATTGAGATTAAAATCTCTTTTTCAAGAGCGATCTGGCCAAGCAAGGCAGCAGAACGTTTCAACATAAAAAAGAACATCACAATAAAATACAGATAAAACATTTACAGCAAGCTCCAATTTCAGGCAAGTTATCAAACAGGCAAATGATCAAACACAGTTGCACTGTCCGAGGGAACTGAGTTTGTAGGATTTTAAAATGGCTTTGAATTCTCCGAGGGTGACCAGTCCTGGTAATTTTAGGTCCTCCTGTATCTTGTTCCAAGATGAAGGAGCAGCATATTTAAAAGCCCCTTTTCCCAATTCAGTTCTCATATGGGGAACTTCCAGTGTTAGAGCAGCTTGAGAACGAAGGGCATACTTGTATTGCTTTGTGCACAGAAGCACACTTAGGTACGAGGGAACCAGTTTAAGCAGAGCTTTGTGCACAAGGGAGAGCCATCGAGAAAATCGCTGTATTTGTAGAGATGGGTAACTTGCAATGTAATAGGGTGCAATGGTGCACTCGATTTCCACATCCTGTGACAAAGCGTAAGGCAGAATGGTACACAGTATCCAGCTTTCTAAAGGTACTGATCAGGTGCATACATGTAGAGTAAGTCACCATAATCGAGTAGTGGTAAGAAGGTGGTCGAGATCAGGTGACTTCTCACTTTACGTGAAAAACAGGACCCGTTTCTGAAAAAGAAGCAGAGTTTAAGCTTCAGCTTTTGACACAAGTTTGTCTACGTGCGATTTAAACGTAAGGTTCTCGTCCACTGCGATGCCTAGATATTTGTAGGAAGCAACCCTTTCGATGTCAGTCCCTCCAGCAGTATTGGGAAGTGTGGGAAGATCAGCTGGGAGTCTCTTCCCATTTGAGAAGAGCATAAACTTTGATTTGCCAGCATTTAACACTAGCTTGCCAACTCCAGTTGTAACGCCAGTAAGCGCAATAGCAAGAGACCTAGCATGGATGTCTTTTATGGTGTGGGGAGGAAACCCATGCAAATACAAGGAGAACATGCAAACTTCACACAGCTGGGGTTTGAACCCAGGACCTTCTTGCTGTGAGGCAACAGTGCTGACCACTGCACCACTGTAGATACAAAAAAAAAAATTTAATGTGCATATTTTTACTATACATTGACAAAAGTATTGTAAATATACTGTTCAGAGGTGAGACTAGGACTGTTTATATCAGAGGTGAGACTAGGACCGTTAGTATCAGAGGTGAGACTAGGACTGTTAGTATCAGAGGTGAGACTAGGAGTGTTTGTATCAGAGGTGAGACTAGGACTGTTAGTATCAGAGGTGAGACTAGGACTGTTAGTATCAGAGGTGAGACTAGGACTGGATCAGAAAGTGTGACGGTTGATGCGGTCCTGCTCCATCTGAGACTTGGCCTTCTTCTTGAGGAGCAGGATGTGTTCAGCGAACTCCCTGATCGCTCCCATCCCCCCCGCGCTGCGGCAGGTGTACTTGGCAGCGTTGATCGCCACCCCTGGGGCATCTCGAGGTACTGCACTCAGGCCCGCCAAGTTCAGACACTCTACGTCTGGTTCATCATTACCTACGGAGGGAGGGAAAGAGGGAGAGGGAGAGAGAGAGGGGGGGGGGGGGAGAGAGTCCTTTTAAATAGGAATATGCCAACACACCAAATAACCAAAAATCACCCATTCCTAACCATCCCCGAGCAAATCCCCAATAATGTTGCTTTGAAAACTATCTTGACATGATCTGAACGATATCACAGAGATAAGGGATGAGAACCAACCAGCCTTTATGAATGATATCATAGAGACGGGATGAGAACTAGGGATGTTAACAATTAATCGAAGATCGATTGATTGATCGTTAAGGATTTACTCGAACACATAACATTTACTCAATCTACTATTAAACAATGATATGTTACAATGTTGTCTGCCCTTATTACATTGTAGCCGTCAGTAGAATGGTGTATTTTCAAAGCATGTTTCAATGAACAGATAGAGGGTGCAATATAACTATGACGAGGAGGCAACTACCTCTGTGTCTGGAAAATAAGAGGGAAAAAACATGAGCGACGGCAACTTACAAAGTTAAGCAGGCTAAGAGAAGCGTCGATTTTGAAAAAATAACCCAAGTCAGTCTGCGCATTTATCGAAAACGGCATGATCGATATGGTTGATGGCGAAGGATTTTGGCAAATGATACACCTGCTTGAGCCAGCGTACCATATCACATGCTGAGGCACAACCACCTTGCGCATCAAGGAGAGCTACACCAATGTGCAAAATTTGGAGTTGCTCGCGCATCTAGCTAACATTACCGGTGCTTGCAAGGTTGCATTGACGACAGACAGCTGGACTGCCCTGACGACCGAAAGCTATGTTACTGTCACTTGCTACCACATCACGAGGACTGGCGAGTGGCGAGTCACCACTGCTTTGTTGCAAACTGGAAGTTTGCCGGGTCGGCATATGGCAGACCACCTCGCATAACAGTTCAAAGAAGCCATTCCCCATCCCTGAATACAAATCCGACTGACTGGTGGAAAGTCAATGCGGGGAGACTCCCCAGGCTGGCAAAGCTGGCACGCCAGTGCCTCTATATACCCGCAGCATCGGTACCATCCAAGCGAGCGATTGTGACCAGGCTGCATGCGCTCCCGTCTGACCATGTTGATATGCTGGAATCGGGACCATGTGAGTCAGTCTGAGACAGGCTATTTATGTTCTTGTTATGTCTATTATGCCTTACTCTTGTTTTTATATTTAATACTGTGTTTAGGACTGTGTTTTTATGATCTAGGACTGTGTGACGGCTAGCACCTAGGGCTGCATTTAAAATTTCGTTGTAACATTGTAACAATGATAATAAAGATCATTCTTTTCTATGTAGGCTATCTATTTTTTCGTTTTTGTTTATTTATTAAGTTAATATAAAACCATGTTTAGAACATTGTTGATTTTTTTTACCTCTTAATTTAACGTTCCGACGGCCCGCCCTTGTTTGACGGCGTCCCGCTGTTGGCTTCGCTAGTACAGTTGGTTGTTTTCAGCGTTTATGCACGTAATCTGTTATTTAGTTAGGCCTATTGGACATACGGTAAGAAGATTCTTCATTTTGTTTATTTATTAAGTTAATATAAAACCGTGTTTAAATTTTTTTTATATTTGTTGAATACATTAATACATCCTGCGCCAATCACGTTGTACGACGTGTTTCAAGTTTATGCTAATTCTACCAGATCACGGCGTACAACGTTATTGTGATCATATTTCATATTTTCGCCATGGTATTCATATTTCCCTCACAGAGCCTTGTCTGATGCAGTGGGACTCGGCACAACTCTGCAACGCTTCAATACTGCCCCCTGGTGGATGATCGGCGAGTTGCCAAACCGGAAATGGCCGGTTGGATATCGGTGAGTCTCCTAAATCCGTCCGGCCACTCGCATATCGTCGCGGGACTCTAGCCACACACTGTGGATATGGATCGCTGCCATAACTCAATAATCGACATGATTTGGGCGTGTATTAGTATTATACAAACCGGAAATGGATCTACTCGATCCCCATCAAATAACTGGGATCTTTTTGCTCCAGTCTCATCGCCCAACGGTAAGAGGAGGCCGACATCATTTTCAGCGTGAGTGTTTATTATTATCCATACAAACTGCTCTGATCTATATATCACCCATACTCCATAAAGCATTTAACGACGATCACGGAATTATAAACGCCCCCCCCCCGTTCACCCGCGCATGATCAGTCATAACGTTTAGGACCATGTACAGTTGAAATTTTTAATATAGCGTGGATCGGTATCAAGCGGCATTTGATAATCTATATATGCATTTATGCCTATATCTCACGTTCTAGGAATTACTGCAGAAAACGATAAAAACATATTTATATTCTAGACGGTATTTTCGTATGAATGTGTGAATGAAAAAGTAAAACGTTCCTACATCCTGAACGATAGATAATTGATGTTGAATGGGCCATAGTAATGTCAATTTAGCAATACAATTTAAAAAGTTATAGCCCTGCAAAGGTGAACATCTCCATAGACTTACAGTGCTTGCAGAGAATGGTATAAGATGATCAAACTCTGTGGCAATTAATGTGTTATGTGGAGAGTGACTTTTTTTTATATATATATATTTTTGTCCACTTTTTCTCCTGTTTTTCTGTGTTTTTCTCCCATCCCAATTTAGTCGTGCCAATTCCCCCCTCCCCTTCCTGGTCGTTGCTATGTGCCCCCCACTGGTCGGTCTAGGGAGGGTTGATAGATACTATCACATGTCCCATCCGATACATGCAGAGTCAGCCAGCCACTTCTTTTCACCTGCCAGCGCGGACTCTCATTGGTGAGGTGTAACGTGTGGGAGGCTCACACTACCCTCACCATCTCCCTTCCTCGCTGTGCAGGCGCCCTGACCGACCTGTAGGAGTCGCTGTTTACAACGACCAGATTACCACCCACCGGCTTCCCTCCCGCTGACACTGCCAATTGAGCCAGTATGACGGCCGGCCAAGCCGGAGGCAACGCCGACAGCCGGATTCGATACCAGTGTCTCTCGCGTTGGTGACGAGCGCTTAGTCCACTGCGCCTGTGACTTTTCTTTTTGCCACATATGCAGCTCGCCAGTTTAGTCGACACAATGTGTTTTAATATGTCTAGGCCTCTACATTTCTATGTTTCATATGCCATGCAATGTTGAGAGAATGCAATAAGTCGCTGCTGCGGAAATACACCTTTTGATTGAGGAAACAAATACATTTGTTATTGTTTGGTAAATTGGGTATTTTTTGTTACAATTAATCAATTAATTGATCGTTAACGTTATCATCGAGTAAGGAACGTGCTTACAATTTGCAACCCTAATGAGAACCAACCAACCTTTATGAATGATATCACAGAGACAAGGGATGAGAATCAACCAGCCTTTATGAATGATATCACAGAGACAAGGGATGAGAATCAACCAGCCTTTATGAATGATATCACAGAGACAAGGGATGAGAACCAACGAGCCTTTATGAATGAGATCAGAGATAAGGGATGAGAACCAACCAGCCTTTATGAATGATATCACAGAGACAAGGGATGAGAATCAACCAGCCTTTATGAATGATATCACAGAGACAAGGGATGAGAACCAACCAGCCTTTATGAATGATATCACAGAGACAAGGGATGAGAACCAACCAGCCTTTATGAATGATATCACAGAGACAAGGGATGGGAACCAACCAGCCTTTATGAATGATATCACAGAGACAAGGGATGAGAACCAACCAGCCTTTATGAATGAGATCACAGAGACAAGGGATGAGAACCAACCAGCCTTTATGAATGAGATCAGAGAGACAAGGGATGAGAACCAACCAGCCTTTATGAATGATATCACAGAGACAAGGGATGAGAACCAACCAGCCTTTATGAATGAGATCACAGAGACAAGGGATGAGAACCAACCAGCCTTTATGAATGAGATCAGAGATAAGGGATGAGAACCAACCAGCCTTTATGAATGATATCACAGAGAGACAAGGGATGAGAACCAACCAGCCTTTATGAATGAGATCAGAGATAAGGGATGAGAACCAACCAGCCTTTATGAATGATATCACAGAGAGACAAGGGATGAGAACCAACCAGCCTTTATGAATGATATCACAGAGAGACAAGGGATGAGAACCAACCAGCCTTTATGAATGAGATCAGAGATAAGGGATGAGAACCAACCAGCCTTTATGAATGATATCACAGAGACAAGGGATGAGAACCAACCAGCCTTTATGAATGATATCACAGAGACAAGGGATGAGAACCAACCAGCCTTTATGAATGAGATCACAGAGACAAGGGATGAGAACCAACCAGCCTTTATGAATGATATCACAGAGACAAGGGATGAGAACCAACCAGCCTTTATGAATGAGATCACAGAGACAAGGGATGAGAACCAACCAGCCTTTATGAATGAGATCAGAGATAAGGGATGGGAACCAATAGCCACAGTTTGGAGACAGGATACACCCGCGAAATGTCGCAGAAATGGAATCAAAGCGTTCAATTTCCCAAGCAAGCGGAACGTCATGTTCCCTGACACACGGAGCCGGTTAGGACACGTCTATTGAGAACACTGGAAACTATTCGATGTTCGCTTGCTCACGTCGCTGTATGTTAGGAATGGGGTGTGAGAGGGCGAGTGATTTACACAAAAGTTAAACACATCTCATTAGTTGCATACAGATCCCGCAAACGTTTCAGTCAGATTCATTGAGAAATTACACAAGGATAAAAGGCGGCTGGTTATATTTGTTGGCTACATAGTGTACTGTATAGATGTAAAATCAAGTCACGTGGGCCGATACCCTGATACCTTATTTTAGCCTGGTATTGGACCGATATACAAAACTATATAACAGTATCGATGCATCCTTAACTTGTGGTACAAGTTGTTTTCCATAGGTGCTCAACCATGGAATTTAGTGGATCATATTAAGTGAACTATATGTACTGTTGGACTGTAACAATTCCATGTACGAATAAATTTAAAAAGAAATTATGAAATGAAGAGTTGAATAATATGTCTAACATTGTGTTATAAAGTCTTTAAGGTATATAGTTTCTGTACCCATATAGGCCACCTCATTCCACTCCAGGTGTTTCTCCTGCATCATCTTCTTCACTTGGACCAGAAGGTCTGCCCCGAACTGCTTCACCTGGCAGCCTGTTCTCTGGGCGAGCTTCTCCGTCAACACCTTGGTCATGTTATTCTCAACGCAGTCCAACAGCACCACCTGGTGGAAGAGAGAGGGAGAACACTGGTGTCATGGTGGTTGACCTAGTGGGGTAGGCCAGGCCTAAACATCAGACTGGCATCATATCACCAAGACATGTCACATGCATGCTAGGTTTCCTGCCATCGCCCTTGACCAAGGTACTGGCGTTACAACTGGAGTTGGTCCCCCGGGTGCCCCACTGCTCCTAAATAGTTTGGATGGGTCAAATGCAGAGAAGAAATGTCCCCAAGGGGATTAATAAAGGTTCAACTCAACGTAGCATACGCACTGACTGATCCGTGATTGCTACGCCTATTGTTAAGGGAAAACAAATGGGGGGTAGATGTCCTACCAGACACCAGTGTTTACAACAGCCAAGTATAGCAAATAGTATTAATGAACTGATTACTGATTATTGATTGGTGATAGAGAGTGTGACAAAATAGACATTTATTTTATAAAAATGTTTGAGATCACTCTTTTTTTTGTTTCAAGTTTCAAAACATGGTACAGTTACTCTCTACGCTCTTCACCATCAGGTAGGTTGACGTAATTCGGTCAATATTTCGAGGGACGCTGTTTTTACGATACCCAAACCTATATACATGACTAGTGTTTTCAAGTGTGAGCCAATCACAATCCTTGGGCAGTTTTGGGTGGATTCTTTTTGTGCACGATTGCCAACTTGTAGCCCACATTAATGCTTTGAAAGCAAGTTTAAAATGTCTTCACATGGGGCGGTCAGGTGGCGTAGCGGAGATTGTGCTCGTCACCAATGCAAGAGGCTGCGGTCTCGACTCCCGGAGAGTCAGCATTGCCTTGGCTCGGGCTGATCGCTATACTAACTCGTTTGGCTGAGTTAGGGGGAGGGGAGCCGTGGGTGGGTCCTGGGCGTTGTGGACAGCGACCCCTACAGTTCGGTCGGGGCGCCTGCTCAGCAAGGATAGGATCTGGAGAGAGGTAGTGCGACCTTCCACACGTTACACTCTCCCGGTGAGAATCTGCGCGGCCAGGCTGGCTGCACATGCGTCGGAGGAAAGCATGTGACAGTCTCCGGCCTCTCGGACCAACAGTAGGGGAAAGTGCGCAACAACCAGGAAGGGGGTTGGGAATTGGCATAACGACTAACAGTGGGATGGGAGAAAAATCGGAAAAAGAAGGAGGGGGAAAAAGATAATCAAACCAAATAAATAAAAAAATAAAAAAATGTCTTCACAGTTAAGGTTTAGTTTAGTTTATATATTTAGCACATTATTTAAAAGAAAACAGTGCTAGGAGGGAACGAAGCCCAAAGGGCTTGTACAAAGTTCCACTCCCATCCCATTGTCCATAAACATATATGAACGAAATACATGAAAACATGGTCTAGAAAATAAACTCAAAACAAGATTAGAGACATAAGGCAGACACTATAGCGAAAACATGGAAGATTGACACGAGTCAATAACAAGAACGATTTTATTTTATTTTTTAGTACAAGAAGGGAAAGGAGAGGAGAATAACAAATGAACGGTATATAATGAAGAAAAAGAACAAGCAGCCATACAGTAGATGTAACACTGATGCACAGGAGTAACTTAATGTGTTGATGATTTATGATGAAATTAAATTAGATTTGAATTGTGTTTTTTAAATATAGATAAGGAGGTTGTTGACCTCAATGATGAACTTAAGAGTGTTCCAGAGTTTAGGTCCTCTAAAGCTAATGTTGAATTGATGGCTAGATGTCAGACAGAAATGAGCTATGAAGTAGAAAAGTTTGGACCCCCTGCAATTTGCATACCGCCCCAACAGGTCCACGGAGGACGCCATAGCCCATGTGCTGCACACAGCAGCATCACACCTGGACAAGAGGCAGGGGAACTATGTGAGAATGCTATTCATCGACTACAGCTCGGCATTCAATACCATAGTCCCCTCCATACTCATAGCCAAGCTCAGGGACCTGGGCTTGAACTATGACCTCTGCCAGTGGGTCTTGGACTTCCTGACTGGCAGACCCCAGGTGGTGAGAGCAGGCAACTGCACCTCCTCATCCATCACCCTCAACATAGGGGCCCCCCAGGGCTGTGTTCTGAGTCCCCTCCTCTACTCCCTGTACACACACGACTGTGTGGCTCAGCGGAGTAGCAATACAATCATCAAATTTGCTGACGACACAGTGGTGGTGGGCCTGATCTCTGCCAACGACGAGAGGGCCTACCTGGAAGAGGTCAAGGTCCTGGCGGGATGGTGCCAGGAAAACAGCCTCTCCCTGAACGTCAGCAAAACAAAGGAGATGATTGTGGACTTCAGGAGGTCGGGGGTCAAGGACTACAGCCCCCTCAGCATCAACGGGGCACCGGTTGAGAGAGTCAACAGCTTTAAGTACCTCGGAGCCTACATATCCGAGGACTTGACATGGACCACACACATTGACAGTGTTGTGAAGAAGGCACGACAACGCCTCTACTTCCTCAGGCGCCTAAGGAAGTTCCAAGTCAGTCAGAAGATCCTTAAGAACTTCTACTCATGTACAATAGAGAGCATCTTGACCGGCAACATCACCTCCTGGTTTGGGAATAGCACTGCACAAGACCGAAGCAGACTACAAAGAGTGACACGTTCAGCCGAACGCACAATTGGAGGGGGGCTCCCCACCCTCCAGAACATTTACAACAAGCGTTGCAAGGGCAAGGCTAAGAGAATCATTAAAGACTCCAGTCACCCGAACAACTGCCTCTTTGAACTGCTGCGGTCAGGCAAGCGATACCGGAGTCTCAAGGCGAGCACAGAAAGACTCAGAAGAAGCTTCTATCCCCAGGCCATCAGGCTGCTAAACGAACAATGAATGAACACTACACAACAACAACCACCAAACGCACATAGCACACACATCCACACGCACACACTCACTTTAAACAAACACACTGTAGCACCCACTCCACACACTTTATAGCACACACCCACTTTAAACAAACACACTGTAGCACCCACTCCCCACACTTTATATTTATTGATGAAGGATTGCACTACAACTCGTACACCTTACTGTAAATTGTACCTAAATTGTACCTCATCCCATTTCTGCTTTGCACTAGATAGTACTGTACATTATACACTGCATAGTATTGTATATTATATGGTAACTCAGAACATTGTACATATGTCTATACCGAACACTGTGACCTCATTTTCTTCTTCTAAATTACATGCTATACTATGTTATTTGATACTATCTTGTCTAGCACAGTCTCTGGAGCGTAACAGTAAGAAGCATTTTGTATGAAAGTATTCTGTACTTCTGTATGACAACTATTAAAGAAACTTGAAGAAACTTGAAACTTGAGTAAGTGTGGGAATCCTGATTCTGCTAACCCCACTTGGGAGCTAACGCTAACTAGTCATTCAGAAATTGGTCTCTATTCTAAATATGTATGATTGGTAACATGGTGGTAATGGACTAGTCTAGTGCTGGGAAATATACATGTTGCCGCATTGTGTTTGTGTATCCTGAAACAGGTTTATTTAAAAAGCTAATATTTCTCACTATAATTTCTGAAAGGTTTTAACTAGGGATGCTCGATATTGGCTTTTTTACCGATACCGATATACCGATATTGTCCAACTCTTAATTTCCGATACCAACCGATACCGATATATGCATGGTTCCCCCCCCCCCCCCAAAAAACAGAATAATTTCAGGTAATTAACATTACATATGTGTCGTTGTGGAATTATCATAACATTATGCATACTTTTGACAATAAATAAAATCAGAATGTGTTCTTACTTGCTTGCCTGGGTAAATAAAGGTTATAGAAAAAAAAAGAAAAAGAATTAAATATATATATTTTTTTGAAAACCGATACCGATATTTTCCGATATCACATTTGACTGCCAATATCGGACATCCCTAGTTTTAACAATGTGAAATGTAGTCTACAGTCAGACTATGAGCATGAAGTCCAGCGAGAGAGTGGCTTTGGCCTGGCTTCTGGTTTACCCACGGACTCTGCAAAGACGCAGAGCGACGGGGCGCCTTGCACTAAGTCGCATTACCTCCACTCCTTCTCTCTTCAGCATTCGTATGCCCATGGTGTCTCTGGTGTTGACGGACACCATCTCCTCGCCGGACACAGAGACAAAGACCCGTCCGTCCGTCAGACATCCGGACACGTTGCACAGCAGCAGGTGGACCACCTCCAGCTTCTCCCGGCCGAAGTAACCGTACCTGTCGTCACAAAAGCAAATCAGGTTACAGTGTCAGGTGGGAACAATATGGATGATACGATACCTTGAAAAGTATCGATATCATTTTCGATACCACAGGGGAAAAGGTTCAATCTTAAAATGTAATTTTTTTTATTTTAATTTTTTTATAAATGTTGCTTTTGTTGCTGGTTGATTCTCCTCAGCTTCTCTCTGGTACTATAAGAGAAGATAAATATAACACTTTTATAACCCTTTGTTTATCTTTAGATCACACATTTAAAAATAACTGTTCATCTCACTTCAATCATTTTTATTGCAGAACATGGTATTTTCTCAAGCAGACAGATGTTTGTATTACAGTCATATTCCGACTTAACTGAATGCACATGTGTGTGTGGACTACTGTACTATTACAGGTATTGAAATGAACAATGCAACTTCCTTATACAAAAAAAATTAAAAAATTAAAATAAAAAAAATATTTTATGAATAATTAAATATCGATATTTCGGGAAATGAGTATTGAAACAGTTTTAAATATTCAGAATCGATATGTATCGATTTTTCGATATGTTTGACAACACTAGTCAGGTGGGAACAATATGGATGAGGTCAGAGAGAGTAGGGAGGGATGAGGGGAGAGAGGGGTGAGGTGAAAGGGATGGAGGGAGAGAGTGATGCAGCTGACCTCTCGAGACACAGAACATGTAGTTTTATGACCCAATTATTACATTGTCCTCACACCGAATGATACTATTAAGGTTAAAAATCTGCAAAATTCTCCTTTAAAGTAGATAGTTGGAGCTAAATTCAAATACGGCAAACGTACAAGTGATGCTTAGATGAATGAATGGTTCCTTTACTAATAATATGAAAATGGCAGCATTGGCTCATAAAAACTGCTCTTTGAGACATAAATTATGTAGAATTCTTCATTAATGTAGTTTGTTCAAAGATGTATGATATTGAGACTTGGGCCCAAAATTATTTATGGAAATTAATAACCAGTAGGAACAAAGGTATTGGCAATGAACAACATGGACAGCAGAGGGCACCCTCTCTCACTTAAGTTGTAGATGCACCAGACGGATAGAACTCTGTCTGTCCAACAAATGGATACTCTTTACTTTTAATAGCCATGCTTCCATACATACACAATGCCTCCCTCACAAATACAATTTTGTAACTTTTTTCTGTTTGTTATGGTATGTTTCTATTCATTTAACTTGATACATTTTATCTTGTACTTTATTTATCATGTTTGCACTCTACTATGTATTGCTTTAAAAGTAGCAGGTACATTCCACTTGGGGAAATGGGAAGTAAAAAAAACAACAATCATGGAGCCGCAAACAAAAAAATTATGATAAATTAATGAATCTATTTGGGGGGGGGGGGGGGGCAATATTTTATTCTGAACCTTTCTAAAAGCTCTGGATGTATTATTATTTTTTAAACGATTACTCTACAAAATAAATCGTATCTATAGCACCTTTCATTTTGAAGAAAAAAATATATATAGTTACTCACAAATCTTAAAGACCGGTGTTGTCGTGGGTTTACTAACCGCGGGACCATGTCCTCGCTGTGGCGTCCCTAGGCATACATTCTCAAATTGTATTACAAGTAGGTTATAGGCGTTTCAAACACGACTCGTTTGGTTGAATAACGACAACCAGTTATTCAGCATAGACCCTGGGTATAGAGAATCAAAGAGGAGGGCGGGAGGGAGTTACACCTCACAGTACCGGTTTATCTGTTCCACCTTCAGTCAACATCAATCATCCAAGGAAAGAACAGACCAGACACCACTGAAGAAGAGCAGCATAGTACAGTAGTCTACACCTCGCCCATCAGGAAATTCACGTTAGAACACATAAGACGATGAACTACAGTAGCACTATAGAATTCCTATGAGGTTTGTTTTCTCCCCCACACACTAATAATTACTATAGAAAGATTTGATGGTGGTTTTTATTGTAGATCTATTGTGATGTTACTTACTTCACATATGGACTATACAAATACATTCGATTTGATTTAGAGATATACGTAGTGTTTCTATGATACAAAACACAGGAATTCAATACTATAGTGATTCACTGTACATTTCTATAATATCCCACTATAGACACTTATGGTGAATGACTACAGTATTTCTATGGTAAACCAATGTATGGTTTACCATTGTTAGGTTTTAGTGAGTTTTTCCTTACCTTCGCGTGGGGTATGTCTGGGAGTGCTTGCATTCTTTCATTTATTTGCATTAATCTAAAAATGTTTGGACCTTATGGTGTTCTTGTTCTGTTCTTGACTTATTGTTATGTTTTCTTCTTGACTTGTTTAAAGAAGACCTATACGGCCCATTGGGACATTAACGTGTGTTGTCGGGCGCTATAAATAAATTTGATTTGATTTGATTTGATGTATGTAATGTATGTATGAAAAATACACAGGAATACTATAAATCACTACAGTATTTCTATGGTAAACCAATGTATATATGAATGAAAAATACACAGGAATACTATAAATCACAACAGTATTTCTGTGGTAAAGCTATAGTGTGTATGTATGACATATACACAGGGTTACGTAATATGTGACGTGATTGCATTTGCAGGTGACCTGCCGCACCAAAATAAGTGACCTGGCAGGAAACCTATAGTAAACCCTTATTTCTGGCAAGGAAATTCACCTGCTGCAATGCAGTCAAGTCACACATTACGTAGCTCCGTTTGAGGAAAAGCCATGTGAAGACCGAGCTGGGATTATAAACGATCCAAGTGAAAATCACAACTTTGGTAATGCAATGACAAAACCATCATTTTGAAGTCTTTACATAAGGCGACCATTTGTTTTCTGGCCCTACGATATTTTCTCCCAACTTCATGTGGTCGACCATAGTATAGGTAGGGTTAAAGGGGCACTGAACTAAAAAAAATGCAGATTTATTTTGCACATCTCACACACATCCAAAAACTAAAGTGTTTTACACACATTCATTTAGTTTGATAGTTTTTTAGAGTAAATAAGTTTGAATATGGCCACCAGTGATGTCATTATGGACATTGAATCCTTGTATTGTGTTGATTACAGTTCCTCTCTGTGTGTGCTATCTGGCTGCACGTTAGCCTAGCTTAGCACAATGAATGGAAGCGGACAGTGCCGGTTAGCCTTCGGGAGAGGTGTTAGTTGGACAATGCCTAGGCTAACCGGCACTGTCCGCTTCCATTCATTGTGCTAAGCTAGGCTAACGTGCAGCCAGATAGCTTTCTATCTACTGAACGCACAGAGAGGAAACTGTTATCCATCTTCTTGTCTCTCTCTGGAGAAGACGATAAGCTAATTTCCCCAAATGTTGGCGTGTTCCTTTAACACAACACAAGTGTGTGTGTGTGTGTGTGTGTGTGTGTGTGTGTGTGTGTGTGTGTGTGTGTGTGTGTGTGTGTCTCACCTGAGAACCCTCTGTTCTGCCACAGGCCAGTCGATATCCACATCAATGTCCACACTGTACTCAGGCAGCATCTCATAGTACGCGATCTTACCACCCTGCAGAGTAGAGTAGAGTGGAGTAGAGCAGAACACAGTAGAGTAGAGTAGATTAGAACAGAGTGAAGCAGAACATAGTAGAGTAGGACAGAATAGAGAAGAAGAGTAGAGTAGAGGAAAGCAGAGCACAGAAATAAAGGTCCACACTTAAGAAAAAGAAAGATTCCAGCAATTTCCAGGTTGACTTTGTTTCCAAATTATTCAATTTAGGAAATGTTTCAATGCAGATGAAAATGACAAACGTTCCGGCACGCAGAAAAAACAATTAAATTGCTACAAAACAAACATATTCAGAGAAATTATGAAGTGAAATGTTTTAAACATGTTTTCAATTAATCATGATCTCTCTCTCTAAAGGCTGTGAACTGTGATACCAGTGATTGCCATGGTTAACCAAGGACTGTTACCCAATGGATGGTGCATGTGTACTAGAAACTGGTCTAGTATAATTTTTAACCAAATGAACCATTATGTGTTGTCAGCAATTTACCAGTGACGACGTTAAGTCAGACCAGATTCTTAGATACATTACGGACGACTCCCCATTCAAAGAGATAGGGGTCATGTCTTGTTAGTCTCCGTTATCAAGATGGTGGCTATGAGCACCACCCAATAGGATCCAATCCTGATGAATGAAGTCTATTTTGAATCTCAAGTTGGACATGTTCCCTTCCTTCACATTTCTAGGAAACATAATAATACACTTTATTTGTATAGCACCTTTCATACAAGAATTGCAGCCCAAAGTGCTTTAAAGCAGTACAATAGACATAAAAAGAGTATAAAAACAATGCAGAGAATAAGAAAAATGGTAAAAGCAATGCAGACAATAACAATACAAATATTGATTGTTACGTTTAAAACCTGCCAGTCTTTCTTCCCGTTTGATACCCACACAGTTTAAAACCTGCCAGTCTTTCTTCCTGTTTGATACCCACACAATTTAAAACCGGCCAGTCTTTCTTCCTGTTTGATACTCAGGGCTAGATCCACAAAGAATGGATTGCACGGTGCTAATTGCACCCTTACTTACAATTCATTATGAATTGAAAACAGATTTGCAGATTAACAGATTGCAGAACTGGTACAATACAGTACGGCTCAATACACACAATTGTTAAGGGGATGCAGTCAGACCAGAGAAAGACTTTCGTCTTGTGTACACCAGGGTCCCCCATTTTCAATTCATAATGAATTGTAAGTAGGATGCAATTAGCACCGTGCAATCTATTCTTTGTGGATCCCGCCCTCAGTTTAAAACCTGACAGTCTTTCTTCTTGTTTGATACCCACAATTTGTTTGATACCCACAATTTAAAACCAGACAGTCTTTGTTTGTTACCCACACAGTTTAAAACATGACAGTCTTTCTTCCCGTTTGATACTCAGTTTAAAACCTGACAGTCTTTCTTCCTATTTGATACCCCCACAGTTTAAAACCTGACAGTCTTTCTTCGTGTTTGATACCCCCACAGTTTAAAACCTGACAGTCTTTCTTCCTGTTTGATACTCACAGTTTAAAACCCGACAGACTTTCTGTTTGTTACAGAACATGAGCAAAGCTTTGAGAGTGTATGCTATTAATTGACCATATTCACACTGCAGCCATTTTGCTCTTATGTCATGCTAGGGTTGGGATTCCTTTCCACCCTGTTCCCACCCAAGGTGGAACCCAACCTGAGCATGACATTAGGGCTGACCTTCGATTTTTTTTTTCACATTCTCAGAGAGAACCGGCTCGACTCGTCATGCCAACACAAATAGGTTGGTCACCTGTGCTCACTCATCACTATAGCTTTCTTTATCTGTATGATGTGGAAAGGTTTAGTACTTTGACTTAAAGAGGCATATAATCTCCCATACATCCAAAATCTCTGAACACACACACACGAACATACACGCACACAGAATTAACCCAGCTCCAGTACCTGCAGGGCTCCACCTTTCTCTATGAGTTGTCTGGTGCCAAAGTAGAAGGAGCCGTTCTCACACAGCTCTCCATCCCAGTCCTGACGCCGGGGCCTTCGGACTGGGTCTATATTCAACGGCTTGGTCATCTCATTAGCTGAGGAGGACAAGAGAGAAGCTTGGTCATCTCATTAGCTGAGGAGGACAAGAGAGAAGCTTGGTCATCTCATTAGCTGAGGAGGACAAGAGAAGTTTGGTCATTTCATTAGCTGAGGAGGACAAGAGAAGTTTGGTCATCTCATTAGCTGAGGAGGACAAGAGAAGTTTGGTCATTTCATTAGCTGAGGAGGACAAGAGAAGTTTGGTCATCTCATTAGCTGAGGAGGACAAGAGAAGTTTGCTCATCTCATTAGCTGAGGAGGACAAGAGAAGTTTGGTCATCTCATTAGCTGAGGAGGACAAGAGAAGTTTGGTCATCTCATTACCTGAGGAGGACAAGGGAGAAGCTTGGTCATTTCATTAGCTGAGGAGGACAAGAGAGAAGCTTGGTCATCTCATTAGCTGAGGAGGACAAGAGAAGTTTGGTCATCTCATTAGCTGAGGAGGACAAGAGAGAAACTTGGTCAAACTAGGGCAAACTTTTTGTGTGCATGTTCACAAACTTTGTAAGTGATCAAATTACACTTTGTTTGAAATGGCCAAATAAAAATATTGAGGCGTGAGGCATATCCAGCTGCAATTATTTTGTATCCAATACTAGCCTTGGGTTTGGTAGGTGAAACCATGTTAATTTAATTTTTTTAAAGGAACACACCAATATTATTGGAAATGCACTTAATGTAAAGTAAAAAGAATAAAGACCAAACACTATACAAAATATACAATATACAAAACTAAAGTACAAAATGCAACAAAATGCTAAAATGAGGTAGAGATGTAGTGCTAATCTTTTAGTAATAAATAGATGTATTGTGTGTGACGACTGTGAATAAAACTACTACTACTAAAAGGACAATGGACCGCAAATACAACCGCGGTCATTAAGAAGGCCCAGCAGAGACTTCACTTCCTGAGGGTGTTGAGGAAGAACAGACTGGAGGAGCAGCTGATGGTGACCTTCTATTGCTCTGCTGTTGAGAGCCTCAGTGCTGACGTACTGCATAACAGTGTGGTACACCAGCTGCACTGAAGCAGACAGAAAGGCGATTCAGAGGGTCATAAACTTGGCACAGAGAATCATCGGTTGCCCCCTCCACTCCCTGAAGGACTTGCACAACTCCCGCTGCCTCAACACCCTGGCTTCCACGTTCCACCTGTTCAAGTTCAAGTTTCTCAAGTTTCTTTAATAGTTGTCATACAGAAGTACAGAATACTTTCATACAAAATGCTTCTTACTGTTACGCTCCAGAGACTGTGCTAGACAAGATAGTATCAAATAACATAGTATAGCATGTAATTTAGAAGAAGAAAATGAGGTCACAGTGTTCGGTATAGACATATGTACAATGTTCTGAGTTACCATATAATATACAATACTATGCAGTGTACTAATGTACAGTACTATATAGTGCAAAGCAGAAATGGGATGAGGTACAATTTAGGTACAATTTACAGTAAGGTGTACGAGTTGTAGTGCAATCCTTCATCAATAAATATAAAGTGTGGGGAGTGGGTGCTACAGTGTGTTTGTTTAAAGTGGGTGTGTGCTATAAAGTGTGTGGAGTGGGTGCTACAGTGTGTTTGTTTAAAGTGAGTGTGTGCGTGTGGATGTGTGTGCTATGTGCGTTTGGTGGTTGTTGTTGTGTAGTGTTCATTGTTCGTTTAGCAGCCTGATGGCCTGGGGATAGAAGCTTCTTCTGAGTCTTTCTGTGCTCGCCTTGAGACTCCGGTATCGCTTGCCTGACCGCAGCAGTTCAAAGAGGCAGTTGTTCGGGTGACTGGAGTCTTTAATGATTCTCTTAGCCTTGCCCTTGCAACGCTTGTTGTAAATGTTCTGGAGGGTGGGGAGCCCCCCTCCAATTGTGCGTTCGGCTGAACGTGTCACTCTTTGTAGTCTGCTTCGGTCTTGTGCAGTGCTATTCCCAAACCAGGAGGTGATGTTGCCGGTCAAGATGCTCTCTATTGTACATGAGTAGAAGTTCTTAAGGATCTTCTGACTGACTTGGAACTTCCTTAGGCGCCTGAGGAAGTAGAGGCGTTGTCGTGCCTTCTTCACAACACTGTCAATGTGTGTGGTCCATGTCAAGTCCTCGGATATGTAGGCTCCGAGGTACTTAAAGCTGTTGACTCTCTCAACCGGTGCCCCGTCGATGCTGAGGGGGCTGTAGTCCTTGACCCCCGACCTCCTGAAGTCCACAATCATCTCCTTTGTTTTGCTGACGTTCAGGGAGAGGCTGTTTTCCTGGCACCATCCCGCCAGGACCTTGACCTCTTCCAGGTAGGCCCTCTCGTCGTTGGCAGAGATCAGGCCCACCACCACTGTGTCGTCAGCAAATTTGATGATTGTATTGCTACTCCGCTGAGCCACACAGTCGTGTGTGTACAGGGAGTAGAGGAGGGGACTCAGAACACAGCCCTGGGGGGCCCCTATGTTGAGGGTGATGGATGAGGAGGTGCAGTTGCCTGCTCTCACCACCTGGGGTCTGCCAGTCAGGAAGTCCAAGACCCACTGGCAGAGGTCATAGTTCAAGCCCAGGTCCCTGAGCTTGGCTATGAGTATGGAGGGGACTATGGTATTGAATGCCGAGCTGTAGTCGATGAATAGCATTCTCACATAGTTCCCCTGCCTCTTGTCCAGGTGTGATGCTGCTGTGTGCAGCACATGGGCTATGGCGTCCTCCGTGGACCTGTTGGGGCGGTATGCAAATTGCAGGGGGTCCATGTTGATGGGGAGGGAGGAGCAGATGTAGCCCTTTACTAGCTTCTCAAAGCACTTCATGGCTATGGAGGTGAGAGCTACAGGGCGGTAGTCGTTGAGGCAAGCAGGCTTGGATTTTTTGGGTACAGGGATAATAGTGGACTTCTTCAGGCAGGTGGGGATGACAGCCTGTTCTAAGGACAGGTTAAATATGTCAGTGAATACTGGGGCCAGTTGGTCGGCACAGACTTTTAGGACGCGGCCGGGGATGCCGTCCGGACCTGCTGCCTTCCTGATATTCACTTTTTTAAAGGTCCGCCTCACCTCATGCTCTGTTACCCTGAACACTGCGCCTCCATCAGCAGCCGACCCCCCCCCCCCCCCCCCCCCATTGCCGTGGCTTGTGAGCTGGTGTTGTTATTACCAGCATCAAACCTCGCATAGAAGGTATTGAGGTCATTTGCTAAGGAGATGTCACTGTTCAGTTTGAGGGAGGCGCCTTTGTAGTCTGTCATCGTTTTGAGCCCCTGCCACATAGCTCTAGAGTCAGCTTGTTCAAACTGGAGTTCAATTTTATCCCTGTAGCGCCGTTTGGCCTCTGACACTGTCCTCCTTACGTTGTATCGCGCCACCTTGTGGTCATTCATGTTGCCTGCCACTAGGCCGTCGTTGTATGCTTTGGTGCGCTCTCTCAGAGCTTCACGGACGGATTTGTCTACCCAGGGTTTTTGATTTGGGTAAACTCTCATTTTGGTAGTGGGGATTGTTTCTTCCACCAAAGTACAAACATAGTCCAGTACTGTCTCCGTGTAGACATTAATGTTATGTGTCGCGGAACACATTCCAGTCTGTGCAGTGAAACGCAGACTGGAGCGTCTCCTCCGACGTCAAATCCCATTTCTGCACCTCTCGCGAGACTACAGGAGTACTTTTGATTCTCTGTTTGTACATTGGTGAAAGAAAGATGGACGCGTGATCTGATTTACCAAAGCCACTATCAGAATGAGCCTTGTAGCCACCTTTAAATTGCGTGTAACAGTGATCTAGGATGTTACCGCCTCTGGTGTTGCAAGTCACATGCTGATAGAAGTCAGGTAATACCTTTCTCAGATTGGCGCTATTGAAATCACCCAGCACCAAAATGGCGGCGTTAACGTTCGCCGCTTGTATTCTATTTACCTCGTCGTGGAGTCTGGAGAGCGCGACGTTGTTGCTGGCTTGCGGTGGAATATACACTCCTACAAGGATGATCGCCGTTAACTCCCTCGGGAGGAAGAAAGGACGACACTTGATGGTTATATATTCCAGGTCTGGGCAGCAGTGGTTGGATAATTCCTTCACGTTAGTTGGATCGCTCCAATTGTTGTTAAACATGAAGGCAATACCTCCTCCACGTTGTTTACCGGACTCTGCTGTACGATCCTTGCGGTGGATAAAGAAGTGTTCAGCTGGTTGGATTGCGTGGTCTGGAACGACCGGCGTGAGCCACGTTTCGGTGAAGCAGAGAATGTTGCAGTCCCTAACGTCTCTTTGGTATTGAATCCTTGCTCGGATGTCATCCAGTTTATTGTCAATTGATTGTACATTGGCTAGCAATATACTGGGCAATGGCGTTCGGTGGCGTCTGGATCTCAGCCTGTTACGCAGTGGTGCAGTGGCAAATTGACAGTAGGTCAAACGCTCCACGCGCGCATGCACAGTTTTTTTTGGCTGCTCTCGTCCTGCAGCTGGATACTATTGCCTCACAGCGCGGCCGTCAGCGCGCGGCCCAGAGAGCGCCGCTGGCTCTGCGGCTCTGCAGCTGCATGCTTCTCCGGGAGTCCGGTTGGATAATGCCATGTAAAAAGCGATTGCGCGTACTTCAGCCTCAGTGACCGAGGTATAACGCCGTTATACCGAGTTATACCAGCACTGCACCACTGCTGTTACGGATCCCAGCTCTCTTCCCACGCCGTCTGGTTCCTTTGTTCCTGGGATCAAGGAACAAAGGCTCTGGTCCCATTCTCCGGAGAATCTCCTCAGGCCATTGTTGCGGTTCGGAAAGCTGGTCCAGTGAGTAATCCAATCGGTAAGTTTCCCGTAATCCGATGTCTATAAGTGACTGACGGTCATACACATTAAATGCACCTACTGTTGGTACAGACAAAACTCTTAAAACTATAAATATTAACAAAAGTAAGCACAGTCTCGACGGAGCGAACAGAAAGGCAGCCGGACGTTGCAGCGCCATTCTCTGTTCAACCTGTTGCCATCGGGCAGGTGTTACAGGTGCATCAGAGCCAGAACAAACAGGCCCAGAGCCATCACTACCTTTAACTCTAACATGCACCAATAATTCACCCCTTCCCCCTCCTCCCACACTGTGCAACATCCTACCCCCTCAAGTGCAATATCCACAGTGTAATACCCACCCACTACCGTCTGACACTGTGACTGTTATTTTGTATATTGTTCTTTTGTATATTGTTGTTATTTTGTATATTGTACAGTATTGTAACATTGTCTTATTGTATAGTATTTTATGTTTCTTGTATAGTATTTTATGTTTCTTGTATAGTATTTTATGTTCTGTATAGTATTGTATGTTCTCTTTTATTACTTGTGTGATTTTATTACTGCACCTTAAGTCATTCAGCGCCGGGGATTAGTCTTATCCTGTTCTAGCTGCGCCACGCTTTAAAAGATAGTGGTGCGTCACCTTGTTTGTAGAGCTATATCTATATTCTATAGTATAGCTATGTATACAATACTATGGTTTCTGATTAATTGATTGTCAATAACGGCATTCGTTAGTACAACAGCATACGTAGGCACGGTGGTGTAGTGGTTAACACTGTCACCTCACAGCAAGAAGGTCCAGGGTTCGATTCCCGCTTGGGGACCAGGTTTCCATGATGCCAGTTACCCAGGTGGGGTATCTCCCAGGCCTTTCTGTGTGGAGTTTGCATGTTTTCAGATGGCTAACACTGTCGCGTCCGTGACGAAGACGGGCAGGAGCACTTGGATGGTCCCCGGGCGTGGCTCACGCCACAGCCCTTGTCTGCTCTCGGCTGCCCTTGGGGGGAAGGACGACGGGATGGGTTAAACCAGACCTGGGCATTGTACGGCCCGCGGGCCGGATTCGGCCCGCGGGATGATTCTGACCGGCCCGCGAAAGATTACATGATAATAAAAAAAAATAAAAAAAAATAAAAAAAAATTTTTTTTTTATTTTTTTTTTTTTACTTTTTTTTTCGTGTCAACGTTCACACGCACAGTATACGCTTAGGAGACATGCTCAGAAGATGTTGGTTCTCTTTGGATCCACCTACATATGTGAACAGACATTCTCAGTCATGACGTTTACCAAGTCCAGGTACAGATCCTCTCTCACTGATGAACATCTGGCAGCTGTGCTTCGCATCTCCACCTCAGACATGCAACCTGACTTTGATGGACTTGTTAAAGCTCAACAGAGACTGGATTTCTCACACTGAATGAAAAAAAAAGAACTGAAGAACACTAAAATGTGGAAATATAACAAGTGAAATGGGACACTTGATATTTTTTTTTCTTTTTTTTGCACAGTTCTGAAAACATTAAATGTTTAATATAGGCATGTAAAGTAAAAAAGGCTACAAAACTGGGACACTTTTCTTTACACAGTTCAGTGACATGTCTTGTTTATTTTTGCTATAAGATGATGTGATGTCTTTAGAAAGCTAAGAAAATCCTTGTTTCAATAGTATATGAAACTCAAAATGCCCTTTGTTATTAATGTTTCACATTTTGTTTATCATTTTGGAAATAAATTCTATTTGAATAAATTATATTTTTGAAAGCTAACCTAACCAAATAATAACATACACTCTTACCAGGGGTCAAAACAATGCCATTTACTGCTTTTTATATAGAAATAAAATTTATATTATGCATAATTGAGTTTGGAATTTTGGCCCGGCCCCCCAACATATTTTCAGTTGCTCATTCGGCCCCCCGGGAAAAATAATTGCCCACCCCTGGGTTAAACGCAGAGGAGTATCGCATCGGCGATCCTACAGACAATGCATGCGTGTGTGTTCCGGTGTGTGTGTGCCGCTAACATTGAGTGTCGTTGCATGCCAATTAAAGACATCAGCGACAGGTCCTGCATTATTATTATTATTATTATTATTATTATTATTATTATTATTATTATTATTATTATTATTGTTATACGCTGATCAGGGTGATGGCTATGAAAACAATGCACAACCAAGCTGAAATTGACGTTAAATTGCTCTTACCTGTGGCCGGTGAGATTCCAAAAAGAATATTCCAATTATTTTATTGCCATCTGCTAGATCGTATGTCAATTTGGGCCACGACATAACCCCCCACAGCATAATGAATCGGGCGTCCCGAAAACGATTCAATGCGATCGGGTGAAGCTCTTGATCCACGTTACTAAAAAACTCCGCCCGGATGACTTTCATCGACGCACAGAGAGATACAGTCTCAAATGGAGTGCAACACCAGGCGGCGGTATTGGACCTTTGCGATCTCAGACCCATTCCCTATGGTTACACAGCCTTCCTGGATGGATTATGAATGGAAATAGCAAATAAAAGAAATAACGATCAAATAACGAGTGTTCTGAAGGATCAGATTAAACCGAATATATATATTTATTTATATATATATATTTAATTGTATTTGTATATCCCCTGATATCCCTTGTATATTCCTTGTACAATATGCATTGAATATCCCTTCTAGTCTACTGAACATCCCATAATAGTCTCCATTCTACCATTGGACGAGACCTTGGTGCCAGGTCGCCATACCCCTCAGACCAGGTTCAATCGTACCGCTCAACATGTATGGACAAGTCCTAGTTCCGCGTAGGAATATGTCTACCGCACCACTAATGGTACTATTTGTTCATAGTGCGTATATATACTGCGCTATTAAAGTAGAGCTTTCTTTTAGTCCAGTTCCTTACCCTCCAACAGAGTGACAGACGCAAAAGCCTCCCCGCGAACCACGTGTGGGCAGTAAGGCCAATTCGGCCCAGTATCGGCATTGAGACATCGTGTATATTAATATTTGAATAGTCATATTTGGCACTATATCGTCGAGTTGGACGTATTCTATTAAGCTAATAATAGTCTATTCATATGTAGTGCCTCGTGCGGTAAGAGTTCTATAGTAATCAGCACCCCCATCGTTTCGGGCATCAGCTGGACGCTTATCCAGGGTGGTTGACCCCACGTGAAGCTGCACCCGAGGAGCTCCAGGCCAAAGAGCGAGTGGACCTGTATATTGGATTATTCTACCGACGACGGCTAGCCTTCCCCGGCTTGGATTATGCTTTGAGTACTTTGATTATTCTATGGATAAAGGCCAACACTGCGGTGTGTTGGAAATACCCCCCCCGGAGAGGACGACAGGTGAGAAGACGCTCTACACGACGAGGTCGCCTCACGTCTCTCCATCGTGGACCGGAGGACGCGGGCCACAGAGAGTCCAACTGCTTTCATCTGTGGATCGAGGATCGCTGGGCACCGGGTCGCACGACTGTGGGCTCTCCCAGGATACCCTCGGCCAGACGGGATACAGCCAGACTCTACCCCCCCCCTCCAGCTGTCCTACAAGCAGTCGGAACCTTCCCCTAGTGTATCCAGCTATATAATCATTCAAGTATCATTGCTATTGTTCCCTAAATATTCCAGGTTGTATATTTGCTTCCTGCGCAATCAGAGATTGGACATTCGATATTGATCTACCTACGAATACTCATTTGCCATAAAAGTGCATACTATTTCAAATCATAAATGTAATTAAGTGATCGTTGTACATACCTTTTGCTATGTATTATTATTAAACGCAGACTTTCGACTTGGTACATTTGTGTTGGATCCGTTTCATCAGGTGGGAGTGTTTATCATAATTATTTATACCTAGTACTGGGTGGCCAGAGTCTAAAGTACAAGAGGTAGTGGTAGTAAGTATCATATCTAACAATACAGTCAGGGAATTGTACCCCTCAGTTACAACGAGTATACTCGTTGTTGGCGTCCAACGATTGGCGGCCAATAACGAGTATACTCGTCGTTGGCGGGGAATGAGTTAAGGGCTTAATTTGTGAGAAATCATTGGTGATTCATTCACATCGATTCTACAGACATCCTCAGATTTAAATAATAATAATTACGAGAATATTTATATCATTAAGAATTACGGTTTACATTTATAGTCATGATTCAACTAGGCATCGTGATGTCGTAAAATAAATAAAAGCACTACACAAACACTGCAAATGGCAGTGAATAAATATAAGCACTAAACTCAATTGTGTGTATATTATAGCCATTGTGGAATAGAATGTAGGCTATATATTTACCATTTTGTATTAATAGTCCATATACCATCCTGTATTGTTATTTATTTATCAAATATTTTACCTTGCCTAGTGTGCATATTGAAAGAGCCAGTGGAGAAACATTCCACTGCTCAACTTACTGGTATGTGACAAATAAAACCTTGAACTTGCACGTGGACTTGAACATCAATCATGTAAATTGAACCATGCCATCCAATAATCAGTGACCAATCACACTATTTAAAAGGGAGGGGAGGAGGGAGCAGAGAGCGATGAGTACCTAGTGGGACACTTCAGGCTATCAAGACCCGTCCCAATGGAGCTGTGCAATACCCTGGAGCCGGCACTGAGGAGCTGGACCAGACACTCAAACCCTGTGCCACCGCACGTCCAGGTACTGTCCACCTTGGGCCTTTTTTTTTTTTTTTTTTTAACTTTGACCAGTCAGCTGGTTCTTTTTAGCGTTTATCGCTTTTTCATCGCACTCATACTTGGTCAAGTTCGACCGACAGAAGCAGGCTGAAAGGGTTCAGATGGGGGGGAAAGAGACTCTGGGAAAGGCACGGCTGCCGTCCGGGATTCGAACGCGCTCAGCCCCAGATCCGCGCGAGCGCGGTTGTCCACGGCGCTGAAATAGCACTCGCGGTACGTGGTGAGCTACTGGAGCTCCCCTACCTTGGGCTTTTTAGCCTCTGGTTTTTTTATTTTATTTTTTACAGGAAATTTGTATTTGGAGTGTATTTCGTATTTCATATATAAAGGGTACAGACAGGAGTGATTTCAGTGACTTTTCAGTGGAAGTCCTTGAGCAAGACACTTAACCTCTTAACTGCTCCCAACAACAAGCTGGTCGAGGCTTTACATGGCAGCCTTCGCCATTAGTGTTGTTTACCATTTACTTACATCCTTTCTTCACCTCCTGCCAGCGGAACTGATGGCGTCTGACCACGGCGAAGACAGAATCGTGCCCATGCAGCGTGATCATCTCCACCGCCTCCTTCACGTGAAACGGGTGGAGGCAGGGCGACGTGGCCTGTATGTTGCAGATCACATCCACCTCTGGAGGAACCAGGAGAGAAGAATAGAGAGAGATTAAATCGATGGATATGTGAGAGAGAGATCAATATGAATTCATATAGATCAGTGGTTCCCAAACTGTGGTGCGCGCACCCCTTGTGGTGCGCGAGCGCCCTCTAGGTGGTGCGTGACATGAAAAGGCTAATGGTGGTAAAAAATAAATAAAATAAAATGTACAATAAAATGTCATACAAATCTTAGTCAAACCTTTAGTATTATGGATATTAAACATGCTGGCAGAGTATTGTCGTGAACATTTTAATTAAATAAAGAAATTCCCTATCCATAGTCGCTGTGGGAAGAGATAAAATAAAAAATTAAATCTGTGCACGGAGACCAGCAACAATTTTTTCTAACAGAAACCCATTGGGGGGTGCGCGAGCTAGGTCGGGAGGTGACAGGGGGTGCACGGCCAAAAAAGTTTGGGACCCGCTGATATAGATGAATGGATGTATAGGACAAGAGAGATCAGTGAATTCATATAGATCAGCGGTTCTCAAACTACGGGTCGCGACTAGGGATGCTCGATATTGGCTTTTTTACCGATACCGATATACCAATATTGTCCAACTCGATATCAACCGATACCGATATATGCAGGGTTCCCCCCCCCCAAAAACTGAATAATTTCAGGTAATTAACATTACATATGTCTTGTTGTGGAATTAACACATTATGCATACTTTTGACAATAAATAAAATCTGAATTTGTTCTTACTTGCCTGGGTAAATAAAGGTTATAGAATTGTTTAAAAATGTAAAACCGATACAGATATTTTCCGATATCACATTTTAATGCCGATATCGGCCGATAATATCGGTAGGCCGATAATATCGGGACATCCCTAGTCGCGACCCAAAGTGGGGTTGTGGGTAGGTGACTTGCTCAGCCAGTGTTAAAGGGACACGTCAACAGTATGGGAAATGTGCTTCTCCAGAGTCAGACAATAAGATAGACACCAATTTCCCCTCTGTGCATTCAGTAGAAAGCTATCCAGCTGCAAGCTTGCAGCCAGATGTTAATTACAGCTCTGTGAAATCATGTAGATGAAAAATAAATAGCAATACCTTGTCTTATTAGGGACTGTTACCTTGCTGTAATTAACACAACACAAGGATTCAATGTCCCCGATGAGATCACTGGCGGCCGTATTCAAACTACCGTAATTTACTCTCAGTAACTGGCCAACAAAAAAAATTTGGACGTTTTTGGATGCGTGTGTGTGTGTGTGTGTACTTCTATTACTATACTATACTATAATAAGAGGGAGGTCATGAGGAGAGAGGCTCTGTATCCCCTGGGAAAGGGGCTAGCTAAACCTAGCCATAGTCCATGGAGTCCTCCTTGCCTTCTAGCTCCCGAAGCTGATGAGTCTCCCTGTTTTCTGTACTGATTACAGGAAGGTGAACGCTGTACCGGTGTCTGACTCGTTCCCGTTGCCCAGGATGGGTGACTGCAGTACACCGCCATGGCCTTCGGGGATAAGAAATGCACCAGCCACGTTCCCACGGCTGATGAATCTGGTGTTGGGAGATGTGCCTAAGGGCAATGTGTGTTTTGGGTGATGTGGTGGTCAACCGTGTGGGCCCAGAGCAGGGGCGTGCACCTCGATGGCCTATGTGGAGGTGATGTGTAGCCTATATGGGGTGTGATTTTGTGGTGGAGATGATGGGTTGAGGGAGACATTTTTTATTATCTGTTGTTCTCCCAGGTATTTTCTTTAAAAAAAAATATTTTTAACCTTTATTTAACCAGGAAGTCCCATTGAGATACAATATCTCTTTTGCAAGGGAGACCTGGCCAAGATGACAGCAATAACATTTGCAATATATCAGACAGCAATAAAATGTGCGGTACATCACACAAGAACATAATAAAAGTGCATGTATACAATATACAATACATCACATGTAAACACAAAAACAGAATAGTCTACATAATAGTAAAAGTGTATGACAGTATAATACAGGGTAATACAGTAATTTTGCAGTTTTGCAGTTGGGACCCGACTACAGAAAGCAGCGACATTCTTCTTGTAGGAAGTTATGTAATACAGATTTAAATTCGCAGAGAGAGACCAGGGTATCTAAGTGGCTATGGTCCTGTAGCCCATTCCATGCCCAAGGTGCGAAGCTTGAAAAAGCTGTTCTTTCTAGTTCAGTGTTTATTCTCGTTTTTTTTTTAATGTAGCCATCTTGTGGACCTGGTATGGTAGCTGCTAGAGGCAAAGCTAATTAGGTTGGAAAGATATAGGGGAAGCTTCCCTAGGATGGCCTTATATATAAAAAACAAACATGTGGGATTTCCTCCATACGTACAGAGAGGTCCATCCTACCATTTGGTAAAGCTCACAATGGTGAGTAAGCCCTTTGGCACTAGTGATGAAGCGCAGAGAAGCATGGTACACACCGTCTAGCTTTTTTAGCCTTGAAGAGGCAGCATGCATATATTATGTCACCATAGTCAATTACAGACAGGAATGTGGCTTGAACAAGTTTCTTGTTTTGCTAACCCAACAGGTTCGCTTTTATGGGGCGGGGTGTGACATACGTGGGTTGGTCATTATCATTATTACTGTATTTGTGACACCATGTGAACGTCAGGTTAGTACGTAATGTTATGTTTGGTATGTGATGTGTGTGTGTCATGGTGATTAATGCCTTTTTTCTTTCTTTCTTTCTTTGCCAGGTGTCCTCCTCTGAAGAGTGCTGATTGCCTAATGAGTGGCAGCTGACGGCAACAGCCTCAAGGGACGGGTGGATAAAGCATGGCATGTGACACACACCTGTGCGCCTCATTGTGTTATTTGCCACTGGCTAGAGTGGAGTGTGGAGGTTGCCCCTTGAATTGCCACTGTGTGTGGATTTGATATTGTGTTGGCCTTATTGTCGTGATATATTTAGTATCGTGCCACAAGTATCGCGATAGTATCGTATCGTGAGGTCTCTGCCGATTCCCACCCCTAATATATATATATTGTGGCCTCTGTGCCACCCGTGTGGAATTAGTTAATATATATGTATTGGGCCTTCTGCTTTTTGCCACCCCTGTGTGAAACTAGATTGTATTGTGCACGTTGTGTACGCTTGCTGGGTGATTCCCAGACTGCCAACCACATGGCTTGTGGTTGTGTCCTGTGACACTAGGTCACTAGGGCTTGTGCTTACCTTAGTTCATTTACCTTGTTTGTTCTCCCCTTACCTTTTCCCCTAATTGTGTTGCTGTGGGTTTCAATCCCCACTATAAATACATATAATTAGAGATGTTCCGATACCATTTTTTCCTTTCCGATCCGATTCCGATACCTAAGCTTTGGGTATCGGCCGATACCGATACTTATCCGATACCAGTGCATACATAAATTAAAAAAAAAAAAAAGATATTATATAAATTTTTTATAAATATTTTTTTTTTTTTTTTTTTTTTAACAAATGCTGTTTTATATATACTGTTTTTTAGTAATAACTAGAAAGTAATGGTATTTATTCAACAACAGGTGATTGTATAGATTTGTATTAGTATCATTAATCAATGAGTATGGGGCTTCAGCACTGCAGATATACCCTACTCCAATGATCCACACGGACATTATACGTTGCTGCACTCGCTACCCACTGGCTCTGCAGATATACCCTACTCAGTCTGTCTACAAGGCTCCGTTGAAGTAGCAGAGGATCTGTTGTGATTTTTGCACAATAAATATTCAACATTCTCTTTTGAGACTCCGCCTCAGACTCTTATCATTTGGCACTAAAAGCTAAACATTGTCGCCGATATGGCTGTCCGCAACATGTCATTAATTGTGTACGCGACGTGCAATTGTGCAATGACGACGTTACCGTTAGCTAGCATGAGCTACCGGTATATGGGAAGACCATAGAAGACTGTAACGTTACTGGTGACATTGTGATTTAACTTGGAATACTCCTTTGCCAACTTGCTGTACTTTGCTTGCAGGTCTGCAGCCATTATTGCTGGATTATATGAATAGCCCCAACTTTAGCCAAGGTAATGTTAAAGCTAGCTTTCGGTTAGCTGTTCAATGCTAATAACACCAGCCACCAAGCGAACCCATGAGCTCCCCGTCAACACCGCTCTGTCGGGACGATGACATTTAAGAAAGTATCTGCTGTTAAAATGACAAATGGCATTGACACTTTAATCGATTAAGCACACGTTTGTTTTATAATGCTTACTCAACAGACCACAGTGTTGTTGATAAATTACGTCATATGGTATCGGAGCGCAGCATTAGAGGGTACTCGCCGATACCGATACCAGCATTTTAGCCAGTATCGGCGGCTTTTCCGATACTGGTATCGGTATCGGAACAACTCTACATATAATTTTACCTTTGGAAAACGCATTTGTATTATTTCTTACCTACCGGGACCTGTGCTTAAAGCACTTACTGGACGGGCTGGCTTCATAACAGCCCGGTCCAGGTATTATTTATTAGGTCATCAGACCTTTGTATATGACAGGACTTTGAGGAATTGAGGACGATCCTCACTTTGAATTAGTCCATATGTGTGTTAGGGGTTAGGGTGAGGGTTAAGGTTAGGCCTGTAAGGACCATACCAGTCTACATACAGTATAACCCTAATCAACAAACATATTTTGCATTTCGTGAACATAGCTTACTTACTTAGATTTTAAATATTTTTTTAAATGCAAACATTATGGTGACAACCCATATCATTAGAATGAAAAAGAACCCTTCCCAAACGTATCTGCTAGTCATGAGAACAAATTGGTCGCTCCTTAGAAACGTCTCTCTCTGCTCGTGTACTTCCTTGTTTTTATGAACCGCTTTCCGTAGCGCCTTTCCGGTCCAACGTGCACAACGATTTCTTTATTGAGAGCCGACCGGTTTGTTAGCATGACCCAGGAGATACATTTAATGTAGGTTTATCACCATGCGGGTGTGGTCCTTTAAGCTTAGATTAAAGGAGCTAAAGAATGAATGTAGCCGATGAAGTTTAGGTAATGGTCCCCACAAGTATAGAAATACAGGGTTGTGTGTGTGTGTGTGTGTGTGTGTGTGCATGTACCTGGGTTGAGCCGAACAAACTCCTGGATGGTCTCCAGTGAACTGGACGAGTCCCTGGAGACCTCTGGGCTCCTGCGGTGCACTTTGGCCCCCCACGCCTTCGCCACCTTCTCTATCTCATCGTGGTCCGTCGACACCCACACACTAGTACACAAATAATAATAATAATAATAATACAATCATCTTCAAACAAGAGGAAAGGATATATCTTTAATATAACTTTAAAGATGCTATAGATAAAGTGTTTATGTAGAGCAGGGGTGCCCAACCTTTTTTGAACCAAGATCTACTTTTTTATTTACCACCTAGCCCGAGAGCTACCAGCCAAAATTGTATATTGTAAGCCGTCATTTGAGGCTTTATAAAAGCAGCACAATGAACACAAATCTGTCAGTGCCAAGTCCGACCTCATCTTAAATACCAAACAGCATTGCTTGTTGTAGTTAACAAGGAGAGGAAGAGTTGATTTAGCAAAAAAAAAAAAAAAAAAAAAAAAAAAATATTATAATCAAATTTTATTAATCAAGATCTACTTGAAATCAGCCCGCGATCTACCTGTCGATCGCGATCGACTGGTTGGGCACCACTGATGTAGAGTAATCATTTTCAAAAAAAGAATACCGAGCTTTTAGTAAAGGTGTGGAATAAAAGTATTGATTCCCCCCCCCCCCCCCCAAAAAAATATTGATTCATATATATGTTTTCTTTTTTATGTTGCCGGGTCCAAAATGAATGTTGTCGTTTACATGTTGCATGCATGTATCCCCTCCCTACTTGCCATTGCTGATGATCAGAGCATCAAAAAACGCCCCCCCCCCCCCCCACCCCCTTTGATGCATTCATGATGAAACATAATACCCATTATATACCTTTGATTTGGAAATAGTAACGTGTCCAGGCGAGCAACGCGAACGCCTTTAGCAAAATTCACATATCGCTCCATAACGCAGTTTCCAGGAATTAGCCAGGATCACTCTAAAACTATACAATATTCACCACGGGATAACATGCGAACGTATACATGAAAAAAATTATTCGTTTTTACATGTTGAACGGGGGATAGTTACTGTCAAATGAGCCATAGTATTGTCTCCATAGCTATAATATAGAATATAGATATAGCCCTGCAAACACCGCAACGCACAGTGAAAATGCCTATATTTTAAAGCCATAGTATTGTCTCCATAGCTATAATATAGAATATAGATATAGCCCTGCAAACACCACAACGCACAGTGAAAATGCCTATATTTTAAAGCGTGGCGCATTTACTACAGGATGAGGATAATAGCCGGCGCTCAAAGTGTTAACAAGCTAACGTTTGATGTATTGGTTGCTGTACATTTCCTCAGATAGCTTGTATATTTTTTACTTCAATAGAACTGGCACCAAAGTCTGACACCAAGCAGAGAATAGAACGCTGGTATTCTGACAGATGACCCTTTATTCTTTTATGACCCCAAATCAGCACTCCTAACTTGTAAATATAGGTCGGTACAGTTATAAACTAACTTGTGTAACCTGACCTCATAACGGCACTGTTCCAGGTACGACTATGGTATCACCCGTTAGCGGCCGGTGGGTCCGACTCCCCATGTGATAGCTCTACTGCCAGTAGTATCTGTTATACTGGTTACACATAGTTTGCTGTATGGTGCGATAGTGGGTATGGTGCCTGACTATTATGGGATGCTGCTGACGTTACGGGAAGAGCGCGTGCTGATACAAAGTAGTATTCACTGGGGCGTAATTATGGGGGGGGACACGGGAGACATGTCCCCTGCATGTATTCAGAAGGCAGTTATTGTCCCCTGCACGTTTTTACCGTCCAAATTCCAAAACAATGTTACACGATAGTAAACGTGACGCGATGCATACGGAAACCGGCTGCTTGTTCCATCTCTGAGCTCAGGTCTCTGACGAGACCTGACTGAGCCATTGTCATGCAAAGAAAGGTAGCCAGGTGAGCACACAGTGAGGCGGGACGAGTCGCATTTCTGTGTGCACACGCTAAGTACCGACCACAGCTGTCTTTGCATAACAGGCTCAATAGCACCCTCCCCTCAAAGTTTGGTGTGAAACTGTGAACGATGGTGTGATTCAGATTGCCATGAAATGCAACAGCATTGCTTGGTGTCTGTGAAATATCTGTCTATGACCTCGTATTAACACATCCTGCACACTTGTTTTGTTTACATCAGGGTGAACGCTGTTGCATTCGCAAATATGAGAGCTCTGTCAATTGATAAGCGACTGCCATATTAGACACATAGCCATAATTTAAGATATAGCTCTCATATTTGCGAATGCAACAGCGTTCACCCTGATGTAAACAAAACAAGTCATTGATAAGCGACGGCCATATTAGACACATAGCCATAATTTAAGATATAGTTTATGCATTCGCAAATATGAGAGCTCTGTCATTGAAGTGGGTGGTGGCAGCGTAACAGCGTTCACCCTGATGTAAAGTAGTGATTTTTTATTGGTTTGTCATGACAAACTAATTACATAATCCAACATATGTGTAAAGAAACAACATATTCCAGTTAACGGTACATGTATTTAATTATTCATTACGGTATAAATTAGGTTAACTGGAGCTGCGTATTGCTGGCTCTCATATTTGCGAATGCAACAGCGTTCACCCTGATGTAAACAAAACAAGTCATTGATAAGCTACGGCCATATTAGACAGTTTAGACACAGCCATAATTTAAGATATAGTTTATGCATTCGCAAATATGAGAGCTCTGTCAATTGATAAGCGACGGCCATATTAGACACATAGCCATAATTTAAGATATAGTTTATGCATTCGCAAATATGAGGAGGCTGAGGAGCTTGGCGCGGCTCATGCGCGGCGTAAGCGATAACTGGGGCGTGCTAGCGTAGGGTCACGTGGGCTTAGTGGCCAATCAGAGGAACCCGGAAACCGAACAGCGTTGTAGAAGGCATAGACGCCCCCCTTCACCCACCGCCCGCAACCTACAACTCTACGCAACAGACCACGCCCCCAAATGTGTCCCCTCCACCACTCGCACACTCCTTGGCAAATAAAAATGAAAGAAAATTAAAAAAATTTATTTTTTATAATTAAACATTTATATGTTGATTTAGAATTCGAATGTCAACATTATGAACGAAGCTTCGAACTATTCGGTACAGCCCTAGCATGTTTTGATATTGTTTTTTACGTTTTTTAATCAGAGGGCAGCAGAGACAAGTGATACAGGGACACAGGTAAGGTCTTACATTATAACAGTGCAGTTCAGCATTCAGTAACCCATACTTTTTGTGAATGTGTTTTTGATACTACATTCTGTTGAACACACACCTCAAAAAAATTGGCTCAATTGCAAGAAAAATAATAGACAGTTATGATATCTGCATAATTTGTATGCAAAATATTGTGGTTCCCTGCTTTAGTCTGTTGACACATTTCTATACTAAAAATGCTTGTGTAGTCCTGTGTCATACCTAAATGTCATATAAGTGAATTGTATAGAAACAACTCACCAAAAGTGACTATTGCGCAACTGATTTGACAAAAATAATCTGAAATGACGCCACTGGTTCCAAACGAACCACGAATTCAACTAAAATGATGGAGACATTTTCTTTCACTTACATTAATATAATAAACTGTATTTGTAAAGCAATAATTGCAGCCCAAAGTGCTTCACACCGGTAAAATAGACATACAATGAGCATAAAATAAACAGAATAAAAACAATGCAGAGAATAACAAAAGGGGGTCAATGCAATGCAGGTAATATCATAGCCCCTTTCGTGACTTTCGGTTTGCAAGCCTGGGGCTTTTGTAACAGGTGTTCTGCAAAATCCTACTCCCTGCAGAATTCTACTGCCGAGCGCTCCTGCGCTTGCGCACGCATGCGCATGACCCACAATCGTTCACTCTACAATATTCTGCCACCTTGCTGACGAACGTTATGTTGAGTCTTGTTGATATATCTTAAACATATGTTTTTCATTGCACCTTTTGAACTGTATAAGCATGTAAATATTTGCATGTAATTGGCTTTGCAGCTGAATGTATTTGTAGATGATAACATATCGGTACACCCAGGGCCGCCTCAGGGGGTGTGCGAGCAGTGCGGTCGCACAGGGCCTCGCGGGAAGGGGGGCCTCGCAAAAAAAAAAAAAAAAAAAATTTGTTTTTTTTGCGAGACCCCCCTTCCCGCGAGGCCCTTTTTCATCACAGACCTAAAATCTAGTTTTGCTTATATGCTTATATATTTCACATTAGACACGTTTGTAGAATGTGTCTGACTTGTTCCTGGGTCTGCAGTCCTGCTCAGCCTCTGGGGTTCTGCAGCAGACATACTATTGGTTTCAACGAAGGGAGTGGTTTTACTTACATCATGTGTAGTACGCCGGCGTGAGTCAGCTGCGTTTGACTATTTCGCGCGTGCAGCTTTTGACTATTATGCTTAGTTATGCCAGCCAAGACGAAGAAAGAGGTCGGTCATTATCAGTCGGTCGGTCACCAAGGAACGTTGACGAAAGGCCTCTCGCTAGCGGGACAAATGGCCGGAGCCTTGTCATGGTATAGCCATGATGATGTCGGCTAGTAGCTAGCTTAGCTAAAGGCTAACTAGCGTTAGCTAACCTATTCAGAGGAGCGAGGCGAGGCGAGTGGATGTCTTTTCAAAAGAAGGAGAAGAGAACTTGTGAGCAGATAAATCTGTTAGGCAGCAATACGCCGAAAGGTGTCCAGTCTGCCGGAAAGTACTCGAAGAAGAAGAAATTACACCGTGGGCCAAGAAAGTCTCCTTCCAACTTTACCATTGGCGCCGCGTTGATACTGCGTTATGGTGAGTCAACCTATGATTATATTCCCGCCGTGGACCTGACCTATCTCTCTTTCTCTCTCTCTGGAGCCAAACTGGTCGACTAGCTAATATAGTACTACTAGTAGCTAACGGTGTGTGCCTGGTGAGAGCACCTGGCTGTATGTAGCCGCATAGCTTGCAGAACGCAGAAGCAAGCTATGCGGCTACATACAGCCAGGTGCCTGATTGAGCTAACTGTTAGCCAGTTAGCTGTTTAGCGTCAGCTGGGAACGTTCGTTTGATGCTATCAGTTAGCCTTGAGAATAGCAGGCCCTGGCACTCTGACTACGACATCATCTTTGACAGAAGATGTAGTCGGGCCTGCACCATGACAAGGCTCTGGCCCAGCGTTTCCGTTAGCCGGTAATTACCGGTATTTGACTGGCAAAATCTGTTGAAGTCCGACATAATTAATCTCTCCGGTCATAATGTCCGGTGAAAATAATTCCCTCTAAACACAATTTGATTATTTGAATTGTATTAAAATAGGCTAAAATTAAATAGCCTATGCGATGAACGAAACAAACAATCATTACATTTGTTTCATCGTTGCTTCACCAAACAGCCGGTCTAATAATGACATCCTGTTGTCAGCGCGAGCTGGCTGCTGATATATTTGCGAGAAGCATCCATCTGCCGGCCGGCAGGGTGCAGTACTCCAATTCAGCCATTGGCAATTCAGCTGTTGGGTGGGGGCGCTGCTGAGCGGTTTCCAGACCGGACCTAAAAACACTGCTGCTTCATGCTTCACGTAAATATATCAGCAGCCAGCTCGCGCTGACAACAGGATGTCATTATTAGACCGGCTGCTTGGTGAAGCAACGATGAAACAAATGATTGCTTCGTTCATCGCATAGGCTATTTAATTTTAGCCTATTTTAATACAATTCAAATAATCAAATTGTGTTTAGAGGGAATTATTTTCACAGGACATTATGACCAGCACCACCTCGTTGGGAGGTGGAGATATACATCACGCAAACCCATGATAATGTTGCCGTCTCTCTCTGCCAAATTTCTCAGTTCTTCGCTTGATATAATTAATACAAATGTCCAATATAACGGAATTCGTTAGCTCATAAAAATGTGATTATAACAGACTGCTGTTTATTAAGGTCGGGCAGACTGCCCACCGACACCTCAAGTCGGCAGCAGCACGAAGTCTCGAGGGACTTATTTTATTTGGAATATATTAATGACTGTATATACGCAAAAGTAGCCTAGTTTTAAGTTAAAATATTATAAATGCCTTGATGATGTCATTCTTTATATAGGCATATCAATTGTTTTTAAGCTCAATAAACTCTGACCGGAATTTATCCCATTTGTCCGGTAGATTGAAATCTACCGGACACTCAGACCTGCAAAAAAAAATTCTAACGGAAACCCTGCTCTGGCCATAGCTTATTTGTCCCGACAGCGAGAGGCCTTTCGTCAACGTGGAGACCTGTGTTGCGGCCTTTCGCCCTGCGTTCCTCGTGCAGGTAAGATGTCATGACATTACCCCACTCTTCCTTCCTTCCCCTCCCGAATGTTTTGTTAATAACGATGTTTTTTTCCAGGCAAAACATATGCTACTTCACAACATTTGGAGATACGACATGTGCTGTGTGTGAATGGTCGTTTGTGTAGCTTGGGTAGCGTTGGGCCGTTGGCCAAAGCTGTGTGTGGCCTGGTGTCACAGTACCTGGCTAGCCTATTTAGCTGATGTCGGCCATTGGCTCCTTGCTGCTTTGGTTTCTCTGGTATAGACCCTCTTCTTGTTGGATTTAAGTGTTGATCTTTGTCTTTTTGGATCTCTCATACATGCTCTAGTCTCTCTCTAACACACACACACATGACAAACACACATGTTCTCTCTCTCTCTCTCTCTCTTTCTAACACACACAGTCTGCCTATGGCGGCCTTTCTCGATGGCTAGGCTGTGCTCAAGGATCTTCAGTCACAGTGCTCAGGTATTCTGCCACTGTGTACTCTCTGTTTAGGGCCAAATAGCATTCCAATTTCTTTCCAATGTATATGAAATCCGCGTTCACGGAATCGCGGACGGAATCGCGGAATTAACCAATAAAAATGGAATCAACTGCAAAACGTGGAATATTGCAGAATTTGGCCTAATCTGGACTGAAATTTCGTTTTTGGGTGGAACGTTTGGTGTACACGCGACCGGGGAGGCGGGGACGCTACAGCGTGTTACACACAACACAGCCGCGGTGCTCAAGCGTCTGGCTGCTTGTGTTAACATCGTCAAGAAGCTAAACTATTCCACAATAAGCCCTCAATTCAGAGCAGAACAGTATCCTAATGACTTTTATGCCTCCGGTGATAAGGTGTTTTGCTAATTCTGTCAACGTTCCGTTGACTGGACCCGCAAAAACACTTGCGACACTATTAGGACGTTTAGCTTCTAGCTAAATCTAGTGCACCCATCCATTTGTTTAATGCAAACGACTGCCCTTTATAAACTAAATACACTTAAATAGCTATGTAACGTTATAGGACTATCTATGGAAATGATAGCTTCTAGAAGTTCTAGCTAAATCTGGTGCACCCATCAATTTGTTTAATGCAAACGATTGTCATTATACACTGCCCTTTATAATCTAAATAAACTTAAATAGCTATGAAACGTTACATTACATAGGACTATAGATGGAAATGATAGCTTCTTGCTAAATCTAGTGCACCCATCCATTTGTTTAATGCAAACTATTGTCATTATACACTGCCCTTTATAATCTAAATAAACTTAAATAGCTATGAAACGTTACAGTACATAGGACTATAGATGGAAATGATAGCTTCTTGCTAAATCTGGTGCACTCATCCATTTGTTTAATGCAAACGTTTGCCATTATACACTGTCCTTTATAAACGAAATAAACTAAACTAAAGGTGCCTAAATTATGCATTACTATATTTCATCACAATATAATAGATATAGCTAGGTTACTGACATTGTCATTGTGATAATGTCAGTAGTAGCTAGCTGTATCTATTGTTTACACTTGAAATATGTATTTTTATTTTGTCACAATATTAATTGAAAAATATTGTGTAAAATTGAACTGTATTTCTGAGTTGAAGCACTTAAAAACATTAAATGGACTGTTATATCTTATTCAATTGTGGACATTTATTCATTCCCACTTATTAGACACTATTTCTGATGGTAAAATGAGCATAAAAGGCAAAATACAGAATTCTGAAATATTAAAACGGAAAAAATGGAATTTGGGAAAAAATTTAATGGAATTTGGAAAATAATAAAACGGATTTCATATGGCTCTAGTCTCTCTCTCTCTCTCTCTCTCTCTCTCTCTCTCTCTCTCTTGGATTTAAGTGTTGATCTTTGTCCTTTTGAATCTCTCATACATGCTCTAGTCTCTCTCTAACACACACACACATGACAAACACACATGTTCTCTCTCTCTCTCTTTCTAACACACACAGTCTGCCTATGGCGGCCTTTCTCGATGGCTAGGCTGTGCTCAAGGATCTTCAGTCACAGTGCTCAGGTATTCTGCCACTGTGTACTCTCTGTTTAGGGCCAAATAGCATTTCAATTTCTTTCCAATGTGTCTCTCTCTCTCTCTCTGTACACTGTATATTGACTGTAGAACGGGAGCTCTCTCTCGCTCTCTCTTTTGCTATATGTTGACTGTATCATGCCCCGCCTCGGGCAGCGCTATTATTTAAGAATATGTTGACTGTATAATAAAAAAAAAATATATATATATATATATATTTTTTTTTTTTACCTTTTGGGGGGGGGGGGGGCCTCGCGTTAAATCTCGCACAGGGCCTCGCATTTCTCCCAGGCGGCCCTGGGCACACCTGTGGGAGTTCGAGTTTTCGAGGAGGTAGTAGAATTCGGCAGAACACCGGAGTCACTTGCTTTTACGCCCCGATTACCCAGTAAGGAAACGACCAAGCGTCATCAAGGGGCTCGCGGTGTGTCAAGATGGGACGGGGTAGCACGGTGTGCAAGCTCACTCGCTATTTGCATATCAATAGCGCCGGTCGTCAGGTGTGTTAAATACGTTCTCAGACACATTCACACCTAACTTGTTGTGAAGACGTGTTACATTCCATTCGTAGAGGAAATTAGGCACTGTCTTTAGTCTGTGCCCAAGCGAGGGGACATTAAATGCGCATTCGCGGGAGCGCGCGTGCACGTGGTGCGTGTCACCCCAGATGATTTCAATAACGCACCACTGGTCAAGAATACATCAGATCTGAATTTCAAAGATACCCAGCGTACAATATGGGTCTAACACAGCTTCACGATGGGGTCTGGAAGCTCGGAGTTGCTAATAAACAGTTTAAAACATTGTTACTCGACGAGTGGTATTTACAGGTATTTACAGGTTGAAAAAACCCTCAGCTCAGAACTAGGCAAAATCTGCATATGGCTCGCTGATAACAAACTATCATTACACATGGGCAAAACAGAGTCCATTCTCTTCGGTTCAAATAACAAACTCAGCAAGACCGACGGCTTCTCAGTTACAGTGGGTGACAATATTGTCACAAGGAAAGAAGATATTACCTACCTGGGTTCCATCCTAGAGGCAAATCTTTCCTGTGACAAAATGGCATCCAATGTAATAAAAAAAGTCAACCAACTAACTCGATTCTTGTACCGGATCTCCTCACTGGTAAACAAGAATACCCTGAAGACTCTAGCAGGAGCACTCATTCAAGGGTACTACGACTATGCTTGCACCTCATGGTACCAAAGCACCTCAAAGGCGCTAAAAACAAAATTACAAACATCCCAAAACAAACTAGTCAGACTACTGCTTGACCTTACTCCTAGAACCCACCTCACCCCTGCCCACTTTGACAACCTAGGATGGCTTAGAGTAGACGACAGAGTACAGCAACTTGCAATGGGCCTGGTCTACAAGATACACTACACGACCAAGGTACCCATGTACATGACAAAATACTTCCCAAAGGTCAGTGAATACCACGATCACAACACCAGAGGGAGCTCCACAAATCATGTTAAACCCAGATTTGGCTCAAACAAGGGACTAAACACGTTTCGCAATTATGCCACATCAATGTGGAACGCCCTACCCAAAGCTGTAAAGGAATGTGAATCACTACCCACTTTCAAAAACACTCTCAAAAAACACCTAAGGGAGACTGCAACCCGAAACTGGCCCCTGTAAATGTCCGAACACAACCCCCTCCAATGTACAGTAAATTACCAAGTATGGTCTTGTCAATAATCCAATGTACAGTGTTGTTTGTACAGTTGTACAGTGTCCCCCACCCACCCCTCCTACCCAACCCCCCCACCCACCCCTCCTACCCAACCCCCCCCCCCCCCCCCCACCCACCCAACCACCTCCAATGTACAGTCCCCCCCCACCCCCACCTACCCATTGATTGATTGATTGAAAACTTTATTAACAGATTGCAGAATGGGTACAATACAGTACAGCTCAATACACACAATTGTTAAGGGGATGCAGACCAGAGAAAGACTTTCGTCTTGTTTCCACCAGGGTCCCCCATTTTCAATTCATCAGGACATATATGACGTACATGACATACAGATAGTCAGTACTGCTACATCTATACATTTATGACATACCAGATTTGCAAATACAGTACTGTTTGTGATACAGAAGGAGTCAAGAAAAGGGAGTATATACATTTGACGTAGAAACTGTACATTGGAGGAGGTTGGGTGGGGGGGGTTGGGTACACTGGGATATTGACAACCATACTGGGTAATTTACATTGGAGGTGGTTGGGGGGGGGGGGGGGGCACACTGTATAAACAAGCAAAACTGTACATTGAGGGGGGGGAGACTCTGTACAAACAAACAAAATTGTACATTGGACTATTGACAAAACCATACTAGGTAAATGACTGTACATTGGAGGGGGTTGGGTTAGGATATTTACAGGGGCCAGTGTTGAATTGCAGTCTCCCGTAGGTGTCTCTTGAGAGAGGTTTTGAAAGTGGGTAGTGATCCACATTCCTTTACAGCTTTGGGTAGGGCGTTCCACATTGATGTGGCATAATTGCGAAACGTGTTTAGTCCCTTATTTGAGCCGAATCTGGGTTTAACATGATTTGTGGAGCTCCCTCTGGTGTTGTGATCGTGGTATTCACTGACCTTTGGGAAGTATTTTGCCATGTACATGGGTACCTTGGTCGTGTAGTGTATCTTGTAGACCAGGCCCATTGCAAGTTGCTGTACTCTGTCATCTACTCTAAGCCATCCTAGGTTGTCAAAGTGGGCAGGGGTGAGGTGGGTTCTAGGAGTAAGGTCAAGCAGTAGTCTGACCAGTTTGTTTTGAGATGTTTGTAATTTTGTTTTTAGCGCCTTTGAGGTGCTTTGGTACCATGAGGTGCAAGCATAGTCGTAGTACCCCTGAATGAGTGCTCCTGCCAGAGTCTTCAGGGTATTCTTGTTTACCAGAGAGGAGATCCGGTACAAGAATCGAGTTCGTTGGTTGACTTTTTTATTACATTGGATGCCATTTTGTCACAGGAGAGATTAGCCTCTAGGATGGAACCCAGGTAGGTAATTTCATCTTTCCTTGTGACAATATTGTCACCCACTGTAACTGAGAAGCCGTCGGTCTTGCTGAGTTTGTTATTTGAACCGAAGAGAATGGACTCTGTTTTGCCCATGTGTAATGATAGTTTGTTATCAGCGAGCCATATGCAGATTCTGCCTAGTTCCGAGCTGAGGGTTTTTTCAACCTGTAACTTGTTCTTGTCAGAGACCAGCAGGGCTGAGTCGTCCGCAAACAGGAACAAGTTGCAGTCACAAGCTGACGACATGTCATTTGCATAAATTAGGAACAGTAGCGGTCCTAGTATGCTTCCTTGTGGAACACCACAGCTCACTGTGAGAGGGGGGGATAGGGTACCGTTTACCTCCACCATCTGTTCCCTCCCCTCAAGGTAGGATTGCATCCAGCTCACTGATAGACTATCAAAACCAATTGCTTTTAGCTTGTCAATCAGAATGGAGTGATTGACCGTGTCAAAGGCCTTTTGTAGGTCCAGCATGACCATGCCGCAGTATTTGCCTGCGTCCACCTCTTGTTTGATGTGGTCATTCAAATAGAGAAGGCATGTGTCAGTGGAGTGGGATGTTCTGAAGCCAGATTGGAATTCGTAGATTAGATTTTTTTCCGCTAGGTACTTTTCGACCTGTTCGTAGACTATTTTTTCCATGACTTTCGAGATGGAGGTGAGAATAGAAACAGGGCGGTAGTTGCCTGGGTCTAATTTGCTGCCCTTTTTGTGCAGAGGGGTCACCCTCGCAATTTTGAAGTCCTTGGGGACGTGTCCCTGTTTTATGGAGAGGTTTATTATGTGTGTGATGATTGGGGTGATGGCGGCTGCTGAGTCTCTGAGGAATTTGGAGGGGATGTTGTCATGGCCAGTGGCCTTGTTAGGTTGGAGGGCGCTCAGTTTATTGAGTACCTCATCTGTTGTTACCATTTCCAGCTTGAAGTCGTCCTTGCGGACCCCTAGGTTTTTGTAGTAAGCTACTATGTGTTCTACCCCATAAAGCCCTGAGTGGGAGGGTAGTTTGTTTACCAGTGTTGTGGCTATGTTTGTGAAGAAAATGTTTAAGTAATTGGCTACATCCAGCTTGTCTGTGATGAGCGTGTTGTCCGTTTTTATGTTTATGTTTGAGAATCTGGTTTTAAGTTTTTTACTGCATCCTAGTTGATTATTGAGTAATTTCCAAAGTTCACGTGGTTTGTTTTTGTTTTCCTCAGTTTTGTCATTGATGAAATTCTTTTTTGCAGTTTTGATCATGGAGTTTACGTCGTTTCTTAGTCTGTTTCTTTCTAGTTTGAGTTCAGTCACGTGGGCTTGGAGTTCACTGCTCGTGCTTTTAGTAAGCTTTGACTGACTTTTACGAAACCAATCCAATGTACAGTTTCCACGCCTAATGTATATACTCTTTTCTTTGTCTTTCTCTGGTCTGCATCCCCTTAACAATTGTATGTATTGAGCTGTACTGTACTGTACCCATTCTGCAATCTGTTAATAAAGTTTTCATTCATTCATTCATTCATTCACAGACCGAACGTCCATCTCCGCCGTTGGTGTCACAGCGCATGCGCACCAGGCAGCTAATGCCGCGTTCACGTTACTGGGAAGAAGCGGAAGAACCAGCTTCCGACTGGGAAAAACCATTCACGTCAGCCTCCTAGTGGTAATTCCTACTAGGACATATCATATGGGATTCTTTTATAGACCCGATATCTCCCACTTCGCGTCACGAATTGCGGAAGTATGGATGTGGGCGTTTCATCCATAGATATATATTGAGTCAAAGCGTGAAGGCTTCCTAGTTGTAGCAACGAGATGTCCTCTGGTTCTTCCGCTTCTTCCCACGTAACGTGAATACGACATTAGCTGCCTGGTGCGCATGCGCTGTGACACCACCGGCGGAGATGGACGTTCGGTCTGTAAATACCACTCGTCGAGTAACAATGTTTTAAACTGTTTATTAGCAACTCCGAGCTTCCAGACCCCATCGTGAAGCTGTGTTAGACCCATATTGTACGCTGGGTATCTTTGAAATTCAGATCTGATGTATTCTTGATCTTGACACACCGCGAGCCCCTTGATGACGCTTGGTCGTTTCCTTACTGGGTAATCGGGGCGTAAAAGCAAGTGACTCCGGTCACAAAAGCCCCAGGCTTGCAAACCGAAAGTCACGAAAGGGGCTAGTAATATCAATACAAATATCGACTCACACAGGTTAACCCTTTCACTGCGACAATACACAGAAGGTTAACACGTTCCCTTCTTTACTATCACACAACCGACGGCCGCCATACAAACACTTTTAGTTTGAAGTTACTTTGCCATCCCCTCGCCATCATATGTATTATACTCTGTCAGGATCTATGAGTAACAGTAGGCCTACTGTATATTTGAATACCGTAAATGTCACAAATGTATCAGTACTAAATACCTATGTCCCTATGCCATAAATGTCATGTATGTTGAGTATGTCATAAATGTCACTAATTGAAAATGGGGGACCCTGTCGTAAACAAGACAAACGTCTTTCTCTGGTCTGCATCCCCTTAACAATTGTGTGTATTGAGCTGTACTGTACTGTACCCATTCTGCAATCTGTTAATAAAGTTCTCATTCATTACAAGGCAAAGCAAGTCAACAAATGCCATGGGGGGGGGGGTGATCAATATCCCTGCCTACCTGTCGAACACGCCGGAGTCGATAGCAGGTCTCAGCACCCATCCGATGAGCGGCACCCCGGCCAGCATCTTGATGTTCTTCAGGTGGATCCCTTTGCTGCCGCCCCTCGCGAGCACCAGGGCCGCGACGTGTCTCTTCTTCTGTCCGTCCGGTCCTCCGTTCTTCGCCTGTTTGTTTTCCTGCACGTCGACGACATCACCGATGCCCGAATGAACGCGCTTCCTTTCAGCCATTTCAGCGAGTAAAGCGACGACGGGGCGAGTAATAACGGACGGAAGTGTACAAGTTTACTGGCTAAACTAGCGAGTAAAAACGAACGTGCTCTGTCAAATAAAGGTGGCTTTACCGCCCAACTTCTTTCGGACTAATACGTGGTGTACGTGGCTGGTCAAATATTAAACCAACCTTGCATTTACTATGGTTGTCTCTCATGATACTATCTCCGACTCACTTGACGAGTTTGTGATGACGTACGTACGTGTGACGTAATGGCTCTGATGAAAGCGCACCAACACGGTTACTGCAGTTACTGAATCGCAAACAACAAGTGGTGGTGATACAACAGAACTTACGGTAAAATTGGAGCGTTCATTTGGCCATGACCATGACATCATCACAAACGGTCCAGAATGCCTGTATGCCTTCTACAACAGAGCTGCATTTCCGAGTCTCTGATTGGCCAGGTCATTTCTGGTCATGTGACATGTACGCCCAATCGTGGGACCGCAAGTTTCTACACTGGTAAATCTTAGGCGCTTGTTCGAAATTGGTTAAGGTTAGAGTTTGTCTTAGAGCATGGCGATAGAACGCCTGCCCTGATTCCGACGGTTAAGCTTAGGCACTCTTTCGAAGTTGATTAAGGTTAGAGTTTGTCTTAGAGCATGGCGATAGAACGCCAGGTAGTTTGCAGCAGGGCTCGAGACTAACGATGTCCCGTCGTCCCGGGGACGATCAAATATTGATTTGGGACGAACAGAAATCTTTTTTGGGACGCAACCGGGACGGGGAGGATTTTTTCTTTTTTTTCACAGGAAATGTAAATTAGCCGACTGTCAGTGCGCGCATATATTGCTGTCAAATGGTGAATCTAAACGTTGCATGATTAGCCGAATCCAATGTCTATCTCCGTCTCCCAAGGCAGCGATACGCTAATCCAACATCAAGCTCCTACCCACCACTCCTCAGCCAGTCGCGCTGCAGCACCAAGGTCCTACCCACCTCTCCGCAGCCAGTCGCACTGCAGCAGCAGCAGCAGCATCACACCCCAAATGAATCTCGCTCCAAAAAATAAAAACGTGTTATCAGGTGAGGGAAATCTCTCTTACCTAGGCTTTCTCCACTGTACAAAAACACCGCGAAAAGTAAAATAAATAAAAAAACACGCCATACTGTCACTGTGGCATCCTCTCAGTGAAGCGAGCACTGTAAACAATAAACATGCTGCGCTATTTGAAGAGGGTGAACACAGCAGAAGATGGAGAACAGTCCCAAACTGACCAACAAGGAACTGCATCCACATCCAGCAATACTACCCCAGGCCCAGGGCCTGAGTCTAAGGTGAGGACACATTTAAATCACAGAAGTGTAATGTTAGTCTATTGGAACTGTATAGAGTTATCGACGCGTTCTAGTTATAGCTGCTTATTATAGCTAACGTTACTGACTAACGTATCAGACTGCCACTGATTAATCCATAGTTCACACTATTTTATTCTTATTGTTAATATTATTATATTGTTATTCCTATTTTAGTCCTATATTGACCTAATGTTTATTGTTGTTCAATGTGAGCGATACATAGTCTGCTCTGTAGTGCCGAATTTCCCTCGGGATTATTAAAGGATTTCTATTCGATTCTACACGTAATGTTACTACCATTGCGAGTTAATTGGCATAACGTTACATTTATCGAAACGAACACGGAGAAATAGACGACTTCACTTCAGCTACATGATGAATCTATATTATTCAGTGAGGAGGGCCCGCTGGAATTTAGCAGCAGTTATCAATATCGACCAGGAGGACAGCGCGATCTAAGGGACATGTTTCATTACTAGTCAAGTGTCATTACTTTAGTTATCAAAGGTGGAATCTCTGGACGCAATGACATTATATTGTAACTGAGGGGTACAATTCCCTGACTGTATTGAGAGTATGGTATCATTAAACCACTACTTAGTTATGTACTTTGATTACTGGCCATACAGTACACGGTATATATGGTGAACACCCACACAATAACACGGCTTAACAAAGAAAGTCATATTTAGAAGTATTTATTAGCAGAGCAGCAATAGTAGATTACAATATTGAGAATTATGAGTTGCGCTTATATGGCGAAGAACACTTAAGTAGGTCAAGAGCGTAAGTCCATGAGCATATTACGATGGGTATAATTAATACCACCTGTAGCATAAGAATTATATAAGGCACACTCGTAGTCAGCTGGAGATACTAAGGGGGTTCCCTCCGGTTGTAAGCCAGCAGGGGATTAAAATAGGTGCTCTGCTCAAATTAATTTAGCCAATTAATTAATTAATTCTGGTGCTGAGGAGCGTCACGTGATTGGATGGATCAACAAGGAATAAAGAGGAATAAAGAGACTCCAGGTACAGGAGACGGTGCAATAATCCCTTGGTCCTTAGACAAAGCAACAGCTATACTCCGGTATGCATTGCAGCATGGATGAAAGCTAGCCAGCCTCTGTGGGTCCTAGAGGCGGGCTCGACGGTGCTCCTCACAGGGTAGATCCCACACAGCAGTGGGGTAGACGGTTCTCTGCTCCAGCAGCCACAGTACCAAAGCAATATAATCCAGCCGGAAAAGGCTCTGCATTCGTCGGTGTAGGTTCTCCGGCGTACATATCCACACGGTTCTCGTCTAGGACTCCTCGGATGGCGGCACGAGGTTAGGCCGCCCAGCCTGGATAAGTGCACTAGCTCGGTACGACGAACCGGTGGTAATGCTGGTCACTGTAGAACGGTAGCCGCACGATACACTATACATAATAGACTATTACTTTATAATAGAATAGGTCGAATCGACGATACAGCGTTAAACTCTGACACTTTAGCTATCAATTCGCACGCGGTTCTCAAGGCTCTATTTAGGGGCAAAAGGGGCCCACTTCACAGCACGTTGTATCGTGGTGAAGGCTTCAACTTGTTGGGTTAACGTTTCAGGCTAAGTGCTGCTGTATCCACCTGCGCCGTATTTATACGTAAGGTGAATAATCTAGTGCCAACCTCAGTTCTGTCTCGTATTACTGCGCAAACCTGGGCATGTTGAGACATGTCTTAGCGGTGGCTTTGAACTAGACATTGGGGGTATGGCCGTTGGCGCCTAGGGGGTCGCTGTCCAATAGGAGAACGAATATTATGGTCTGGCCTGTACCTAGGTAAAGGGATATTCCGTGTATATGTACAAAGAATATACAAGGGATATCAGACGATATACAAATATTATACAATATATCTCAAGTAATAAATATATATATTCGGTTTAATCTGACCCTTTGTAACAATATAGTTTAAAGCTAAACTACGTTTTTCTTTCTTGTTAGAAGAAGGATAACTTATTCAGTTAGATTTGATTTGATCTTTATTTATCTAACATTTTCAACCATAAACACACATTTGTAATAACAAAAAAAAACTAAAACGAAATAAAATACAAATACATTTAATCAACATGGCTCCAATTGGTTGACTATAACAGCACCGTGACCAAATATCCCTATACTAGCACCTTGTTAAACACTTTTTTTTTAATATATATATATATATATATATATATATATATATATATATATATATATATATATATATATATATATATATATATATATATATATATATATATATATATATATATATATATATATATATTTAATCATAATTATTCTTGTGAAATCTTTCCACCTGGGAGCATTAATACAATTAATCTATTTCCTAATCATTTGAATGGTGTTTCTTATGGCAATAACAACTATAGACGACAAAACCAAAGTAAAGAAACGACATTTGATTTTTGGGACGGTTACATTCACTTTGGGACGGTTAAAATTGTATTTCGGGACGGTTCTGGGACGGTGGTGAAAAAAGTTAGTCTGGAGCCCTGGTTTGCAGGCTGTTAGACCCGGAAATAGGCGCAGACCTTGCTGTCCCACGATTGGCGCACATGTCACATGACCTGGCCAATCAGAGCGCAAAACTCGAACGCGGAAACGCAGTTCCGTCGTAGAAGGCATACACGCGTCCAGAATGTTCGGGCGGAACTAATGTTCTAGAACATAGGTGTCAAACTCACGGCCCGCGGGCCAAATGCGGCCCGCCACGTCATTTGATGTGGCCCCCCAAGAGCTCTAGTAAAAAAAAAAAAAAAAATGTTTTACATTAATCTTGGGTTAAAAAATAGCAGTGTTCAAATAATTGTGGGTTAATGCGTTAATAAAGCTTTGACAGCCTTAGTTATTACACATTCTTACACATACATGTGTGTTGAACATCTGAGGTATTGATGAAGTAACAAAGGAAAAAAGCCAAAAGCACTTACTCCTCAGACATTCTTTGACAATTTTACAGCCCAAAATACAAAAAAGATCCAGGCGGAATAGGTAACAAAGGGTTGAAGAAATATTGTCTGAACTGTCAGATGCAAGCTGGCTGTGTGACATAACCGAGCATCTCGCTCAATTGAATAAGAAGCTGTAGGGACGCAAACAAGTCCCACCCAAAACTTGACCAATATAGTTGTGAACTGAGACAACCCTTATTTTGTTATTTTTTAGTACAGTTACAGTTGTGTGTTCATGCAGACACATAATAGCAATTTCATTACAAATTGAAAATGGGGGACCCTGATGTAAACAAGTCGAAAGTCTTTCTCTGGTCTGCATCCCCTTAACAATTGTGTGTATTGAGCTGTACTGTACTGTACCCATTCTGCAATCTGTTAATTAAAGTTAATTAAACTATCTTCCATTAGTTGGATGTATGGCCTCTGCAAGGTTGTGTGCAGCCATTTGTTTTTGTAACATCTGCTACATCTGTCCCACGTGTTCTTTGCAGCTCACAGGTGTTAGTTCTGCCCCTCTTGACTGTGACAAAAAGGTTTTGAACAAACTTAATGTCATAGCTTGTATTTGATGATATTCTTCTTTGTTATTTACTTGAATGGTTTGATCATTGATTGATGGAGTAATATGGGGTTCTGATAAACTAAAATTATTTGTTAAAATAACATAAGCTAACATATATTTTTACATCTATGCAAATGCATATGCAATATGTATAACTTGAATAAGTAATAAATACAGAAACAACATGTTTAACAATATGTAAATGGGTAGCTACATTTATTTTACATTACATTAACATTTATACGGTCTTTGGCCCTTTGAGGGCAACCATAATGCTGATGTGGCCCTCTGTGGAAATGAGTTTGACACCCCTGTTCTAGAATGTTCCTAACAATAGTTCCGTGGGTGAATTATGTACCATTACAATCACTACACCAACACGGTTAGACTGCAGTTACTGAATCACAAACAACAAGTGGTGGTGATACAACAGAACTTACCTTAAAATTGCGGTTCATTCATTTGGTGGACACAGTGGCCACGGTAGCAGCAGCTGTGCTACACAGAAACCTTTCCGCTCGGAAGCGATTTAACACCCCTAAGCAAACATCAGTTCAAACGTAGAATAATTATTGGTTCAAATAAAATAAAAATAAATCATGTGACGCTCCTCAGCACCAGAATTAATTAATTAATTGGCTAAATTAATTTGAGCAGAGCACCTATTTTAATACATTTGTATGAATGAACATTATTCTGGCTTTGTGTAGTCTGTCCCCTGACATTGGTAAATGGCTGCTTTTTTATATAGCGCTTTTATCCAAAGCACTTTACAATTTGTTACTCATATTTGACAATAACATCCCAACATCAGTTACAATAACCAAAAACAGAGGAAAACAATTATAAAATGTGCAATCCCTTTGCTAGAACAATAACATACATAACAATACAGTTCAATAGACACTCTGACTGTGTGCTTTTTCAAAAATAGAGAGAAATCTCACCAAGAGCGAGATAAGCTTTGTCGTATTTTCTTGACTTGAAAAAATATAATATATATACATAAATCAATATCTTCCATTTGAATAAAATAGGCTCAGGAATCAGGATTGTTAAAGCTAATTAACCTAGTTCATGTCAAAAAGAGTAGCCTATAGTAAATGTACACACACACACACAAATAACACTCACTCACTCTCACGCACACAAAAGAGAGAGGGAGAATAGCTTATCAAAAGTTTCAAGTTTGCTTTTATTTGTCACGTATAAAGTATGTACATTACAGTGAAATGCTTGGTTCTGTATGAGCCCCTGAGAATGTGCTTTATAGTCAAAAAAGGAAGTAAAATAGGAATAAAGTCCCAACACTATACAAATATACAAACTAAAGTACAACCTAAGTACAATGAAGTAAAAATGCAGACAATGAAGTACAAAAATGCAGACAATGAGGTACAAAAACTTTTTTTAAAGGCACAATGCAAAAACTAGGTATTGATGTTTAAATAGATAAAATATGGTGTAGTGTTAAAGTGTCTAGGCTACACCCCTCCCCCACCTGGGTGCTTCTGATCACACTACTCAGTGTGATCAGAACTGAGTCAGCCCCTCCTCAATCGGGAGTGCCGATGCTTACCTTGCGGACGAACTCAACTCCTTTTACACAAGATTTGGGGCAAACAGTGGCAACGTTAGCTCACCGGCTAGCGGCGTCACTGGCACGCCGGTTGTCACATGGGGGGGGTCCTCCACGGGGGAGGAGCACGCTCTCTCATTGACGGAACACAGCATGAGGAGAGCATTTATGGGGGTAAACACTAGGAAAGCTGCAGGCCCAGATGGGATAACAGGACGAATATTTAAGTCCTGTGCCAATCAGCTAGCCTCAGTGTTCACTACTATATTCAACCTATCCCTGGCCGAGTCCGTAGTCCCTGCCTGCTTCAAAGTGTCCACTATAATCCCTGTACCAAAAAACTCCTCCCCAGCAGGCCTAAATGACTACAGACCGGTGGCACTCACCTCTGTGGTCATGAAATGCTTTGAGAGGCTGGTCAAGGATTAGATCTGTGCCTCCCTCCCTAGTACCATGGACCCATTGCAGTTTGCATACAGGACAAACAGGTCCACTGAAGACGCGGTCTCCCAGGTACTGCACAACATCCTTTCTCACCTTGACAGTCAGAAGGGGGGCTATGTGAGATTGCTGTTCATTGACTATAGTTCAGCTTTCAACACCATAGTCCCCACCAGACTGGTGGACAAGTTGATCGATCTGGGTCTGAACTCCACCCTGAGTGCCTGGATCCTTTATCCTACATTATGAATTGAAAATGGGGGACCCTGATGTAAACAAGACGAAAGTCTTTCTCTGGTCTGCATCCCCTTAACAATTGTGTGTATTGAGCTGTAATGTAACGCTTCCTCCGGTCCTGCGGGACCGGACGGCAACCCTCCTCCCGGTTCGGCTGGTCCAGGTGTCGGACCTTCTCAACTCCCCTTCCATACACCCCTTCATACTACAACATTGCCAACCGGTGGGCTGATCCAGATGTGGCAGATCTGGCATCAGCTCACTCACCTGATTAACATTATTTGCTGTCATTTATGTTTGATTTATTCGTTGTCTATGTTGTCTTTATTAGTTCCACTTTGTTAGTCTTGTCTCCCTACTGTCTGTGTTTTGTAAATGTGTTTTAGTCTCGTATGTCTCAGTTTGTACCATTGTTATTGTTTTCCCCTGTGTTCTCTGTGTTCTGTTAGTTCTGTCTGTCACACCTGTGTCCTGTTAGTAATTACCCTGTGTCTCTGATTGGTGTCTGTATTTAAGTGTTCTGGGCCAGCATACACTTGCTGGTTCATTGTTTCATGTTACCGTTGTGTCAGTCGTGTTCCTTGTTTTCTGTTGTGAGTAAAGCCTTATTATCGTCACTACGCCGTCTCCTGCTTCCTGTTAAGTATCTCTCCATTGTCTGCTGCAAACTGGGTTCCACTCTCCACCATGCTATCGAAACACGGCATTCGTAACACTGTACTGTACTGTACCCATTCTGCAATCTGTTAATTAAAATGTTCAATCAATCAATCTTGGACTTTCTGAGTGACAGGCCCCAGGCGGTCAGAGTGGGGGGACACACCTCCAACACTATCACCCTGAGCATCGGGTCACCCCAGGGCTGTGTTCTCAGCCCCCTGCTGTATTCACTGTACACACATGACTGTGTGGCCAGGTTCAGCTCCAACTCCATAGTGAAGTTTGCGGACGACATGGTGGCGGTGGGGCTGATCTCTAACAATGACGAGAAGGCCTACCAGGAGGAGGTTGATATACTGGCACGCTGGTGCCGGGATAACAGCCTACTCCTGAACATTGGTAAAACCAAGGAGCTGATCGTGAATTTTAGGAGAATACAGTAGGGGACACACAAGCCACTGTGGATAAATGGGGCAATCGATCGTAGACAGGGTGAGCAGATTTAAGTACCTGGGAATCCACATCACAGAGGACCTGACATGGACAACTCACATAGACACTGTGGTAAAAAAGGCAAAACAGCGCCTCTACCACCTGAGACAATTAAGGAAGTTCAGAGTATCAGGGAAGATACTCCACTCCTTCTATTCCGGGGCTGTAGAGAGCATTCTGACTGGGAACATCACTGCCTGGTTTGGAAACAGCACGGCCCAGGACAGGAAGGTCCTACAGAGAGTGATGCGCTCAGCAGAGTGTACTATGGGTATTGCACTACCACCCCTGCAGAACTTATACAACAGGAGGTGCAAATCCAGAGCCTGCAGAATAATGAAAGACCCTCACCACCCCAACAACAGCCTGTTCAAGCTGCAGGCAAGCGCCTCCGCATATACGCAGCAAGAACAGAGAGACTCAGGCTCAGCTTCTTCCCTCAGGCCATCAGAACACTGATCTCTCCACACACAAGCACACATGAACACACACATATACACACACAACACACATGCTGCACTCGCTCACACACAAACGCACCATAGGTCACTTTAAACACACAAGAAAAGGACACTTCCCGCTTAGATTACTGCAACTCCCTTCTCTTTGGTCTCCCCCACAAACTCCTCCATAAGCTCCAACTGGTCCAGAACGCTGCTGCCCGTATAATAACGAGAACCACTGTCATCAGTCACATCACCCCCACCCTACGCCAACGACACTGGCTTCCCATTAAGCACAGCATAGATTACAAGATCCTCCTCCATACATTCAAGGCCATCCACAACCTCGCCCCTCCATACCTGTCCAACCTCCTCCACATCAACATTCCCACTCGGTCCCTCAGGTCTGCCTCCTCCATCAACCTGACCGTCCCCCCAGCCCGTCTGTCCACCATGGGGTCAAGAGCCATCAGCTGCTCTGCCCCCCGCCTCTGGAACTCCCTCCCCTCCAACATCAGGAACATTGACTCCATCATCCCATTTAAAACACACCTCAAAACCCACCTGTTTAGGCAGGCGTATGTCTGATTTTTTTTTAATTGATTGTGATTGTTAATGAACTGTTTTTTTAAAATTATTGTTGTACGGCGACCTTGAGTGTCCTGAAAGGCGCCTTATAAATAAAATGCATTATTATTATTATTATTATTATTATTATTATTATTATTATTATTATTATTATTATTATTATTATTATTATTATTATTATTAAGTACGGGTGTGGCCAGAGGATGCCTCCTCAACACTTCAAGACTGCTTTGACACCACAGACTGGGATAATGTTTAAGCAGGCAGCCACCTATAACCATCACACCAACACCATGGATACACAGAGACCGTCACTGCCTACATCAGTAAATGCATCAATGATGTCACGGAGACCAAGACCATCACAGTACGGGCCAATCAGAAACCATGGCTGACAGGGGAAGTCCATGGGTTACTGAGGGGCAGTGGTGGCTCCTGGATTATTCTCCAGAGGGGGCGCTAGGGGGCGCTATACCAAACATGTACCACGCATTGGCCAAATAAAGTACAGTCTAATTCACAACTTGAAATATAAATAGAAACGTTAGAAACAAACTCGCTCCGTCTCCAAACACACGCATAGGCAGAGAGAGAGAGAGAGAGAGAGAGGGAGAGAGGGAGAGAGAGAGGGAGAGAGAGAGATGGAGAGAGAGACCACGGCGGGTGCAGCACAACAGAAGAGAGAGAGAGAGAGAGAGAGAGAGAGAGATGGAGAGAGAGACCACGGCGGGTGCAGCACAACAGAAGAGAGAGAGAGAGAGAGAGATAGAGAGAGAGAGAGAGATGGAGAGAGAGACCACGGCGGGTGCAGCACAACAGAAGAGAGAGAGAGAGAGAGAGAGAGAGAGAGAGAGAGAGAGAGCGAGAGAGAGAGAGAGCGTTAGTTAAGCATTAGCTGAGTGGCTAACAGCAGCTAAAGTTAGCTGAGTTGGCTAAGAGAGAGAGAGAGAGAGAATTAACTCACTTTGTTTAATTGAAACGTGGTGGGCTTGATAAAGTGTATAATCCGCTGTTGATGATGTATATCCAGACCACTGTCCAGACTGCATCCGCCATAGCTTGTTAGCTGTTAGCACCACACAACAAGACAGTACTTGATTTCTTTGTCCATTTCCGCGTCGAACAGACTGCAAACTACCTGGCGTTCTATCGCCATGCTCTAAGACAAACTCTAACCTGAGTGCCTAAGCTTAACCGTCAAAAGAACTTGCAGTCACGCTCTAAGACAAATAGCTGCATCTCACAAGTCACAACAACACAACTATCTCTACCACCAACCTAGAATAAGCTAGAATTGGAACATAAAAAGTGGATTCGGCCAATCAGAGATGGTCTCCGCGAAATACTGCTACGGAAAAAAAAACTGACGTCGGCCAATCAGAGAGCGTCTCCGCGAAATGCGGCTACGGAAATTCTTGACGCTGCTGCCTAGACCGCTTCAAATCGCGCCCGGATTCCAACATAATAGTCATATTTCAACGCACAACGCGTTACGCACTGATTGGCTGCGACGGATACAGCGATCAAACAGTGACGCGCACTCAGAGCGCTATTGCGTCTAGCCCGGGCCGAGAAATACAAAAAAATAAAAAAGTGAGTCACTTCCTGTTCAGGAAAACGAGTATTTTTTATTTTATATATTAACGTTATATTGTGCATTGGAAACACAAACATACTTAAAATGAGTAAATATTATTCATTTTAAACATGTTTATATTATTTATAGGGCTATAAAACAAAAAAGCTTTTTTTTTTCTTCTTCTCTGATTTAACAGGTGGGGCGGCGCCCTAGCACCCCCGGTGGCGAGCCGCCACTGCTGAGGGGGCCGGAACGACAAGGCTGGCCTGAGATCAGCCAGGGCCAACTTGAACCGTGGCATCAAAAATGCCAAAAGGCAATACACAAAGAGCATAGAGCCCAGTTTCAGTGACAGCAGAGACACCAGGAGCCTGTGGCGGGGGATTCAGACCATCACGGACTACAAACCCCGACCACAGACCTGCGACAGTGACACCACTTCAGTGGCCCGTTCAGAGAGACTCAGAAGGAGTTTCTATCCCCAGGCCACCAGGCTGCTCAATGACACTATGTAACAACCCATCATCTACACTCACTGCACACACATCCACATGTACACACTCACTTTAAACAAACACTGGCGGACTCAGGGGGGGGGGGGGGGGGGGGGGGGGGCAAGGGGGGCGATTGCCCCCCCTGGTGCCCCCACGGTTGAAAAATGCGCGCTGAAGTGCCCTTTTGAGTGGCGAAAAATGAGAGGGTGTGCCCTATTAGTGCTCTTCCAATGGTCTAAACTTGACCATGTGCCCCACGGTTAGATAATGTCACGCAAAAGTGCCCTTTTGAGTGGAAAGAATTAGAGGACGTGCCCATTGGTGCCCTTCCAATGGTCTAAACTTGACCATGTGCCCCCACAGTTGGAAAAACAACACGCAAAAGTACCCTTTTGAGTGAAAAAACTAGAGGATGTGCCCATTGGTGCCCCTCCAATGGTCTAAATGTGACCATGTGCCCCCACAGTTGAAAACATTGCGCTAAACCTAAAGTGCCCTTTTGAGTGAAAAAAACGAGAGGACGTATCATTGGTGCCCGTCCAATGGTTAAACTTGACCATGTGCCCCCACAGTTGAAAACATCACGCTAAAGTGCCATTTTGAGTGGCGAAAATGAGAGGACGTGCCATTGGTGCCCCTCCAATGGTTAAACTTGACCATGTGCCCCCACAGTTGAAAACATCATGCTAAAGTGCCCTTTTGAGTGGCGGAAATGAGAGGACATGCCCATTGGTGCCCCTCCAATGGTCTAAACTTGACCATGTGCCCCCACGGTTGAAAAACGTCATGCTAAAGTGCCCTATTGAGTGGTGAAAACATAGCAAGAAAATTAAATAACGTGTCTTAATGGCTGCTCTGTTAGTGGATAAAATGTGATGCAGGTTACTAGGGCAGGCTTTCCCAAAGTGGGTGCCATGATGAAGACAGTCTAGGGGTGTTGCAAAATAGTTAATCCCTGCTTATATTCTAAACACATTTTATGGCCATTAGCAAATTTTTTCTGCGTTTTTGCAAGGAACCGATGGGCTAATATCTAGCTAACATTTTGATGTTTCCCGATCTGCACTGTCCCTATTTTTCCCCCAATGTATCCTTTAGGTTAGGTTAGAGTAAGTTAGTTTAACTGAGGCACAAAGTCCAAGCATGCTGGGAACTTGAGGCACAACTCTGAGCAGCCCCGTCACTACAATATTCCATCCATTTAAGTTGTTTTAGACACGTCCCCTCTTGAATGTTCAGATGCCAGAGGGCTTAATGCAGTCTGAGCTGTAACCCTGCACCCTACTGCTGTGTGTGAGGTAGGTAATACAGCAAGCTTTCTTTGAAGTTGCAAAGATTGAGTTTGTTTTTACCAATGACCTTTTCAGGCCACATAACTTAGAAGCAGGCCAGGCCAGTGTTTCTAGTTGCAGCGACGTGATAGTTATATATCGTACTTGGCTTATCGCGTCCCGCTCTTAAGCCTATCGAGATACACCTCATCTCATGTACCTATTGTACTCCATCACGAATAAAAAACACGTACACCCACACCTGCCGGGTCCCGCCTCTATGGAGGCGCAGCCTATAAGACAGTAAGCATGGTCACCAATACACTCTTCCTCTATTTTCGTTCCATCATAACGGATGCAGTGCACCTTATGTTAACTAGTGTTATGAAAAGATTAGAGAAATTGCGTAATGTTGAAAGCTTACCGGAGGTTTGCTTACCCCTGGCATCTTCGAGGCATGTTTTAGCGACACATCGGGCCTGTGCTGATGTTTCCTCGTCTGACGGCGGCAGACCAAGGGGCAGCGTACAAGGTTTGGCTATCGAGCCGGCTTGTACAAAGGTAGGGCCTGTGTCATTAGGCATCAATGTTGGTATTGGTAATGCTGTGGAGTATGTTTTTGCGCCAGGGCCGGGGTGGCTTGGTGATCGTTCCACTGCAGTGGACGTTTTCCTGGCAATCCTGGAGCACGCTGCTAACGTTAATGCTACTAATGCTACTACTGCTAATGCTAACGTTGACGCTGAAATGGGTCGTTGTTCTAATAATCCTCGCCGTGGGATGCCGCTTTTCCCTCCTCTTGCCAGCTTCATTGATGAAGGTCAGTCGGTTGTTAATGTGGGGGGTTTCGCTGAGTCCTATTTACCTTTTTTACGGGTAAACGGGCTAACAACAGGGTGCAGGCCGGGTGTACCGTGGCTACGTAGCCAGGTAGCTTTGTTCCTGTGCCCCGGCGGGGATGAACGATGTCCCACCCGGCCGATGCTTGACAGCGAATCGGCTCGGAGGGTGGCAGTATGGACGGATGAGTGTTATACTGCTGCAGGATGGTATTTAGCGGCGGCCAGTGTTATGGCTCAGCTGGCTAGTTTCCTATCCACATTGGCGTCGGGTAGTAGGACTATGGGTCCAGCCGACATTGTAAACATGTTGCATGTTTGTGGTGTTATAGAGATCTTGACTCAGTCGCAAGCTATAACTGCGGGGAGGATTAGGATGCTATCAACGTTTGTTGTTAGGCATGTTTGGTTGGAGCAATCTCCTCTTGGGGAAGAGGATAGGTTTTCTCTCCTCACGACTCCTTTTTCCACAGAAAGTCTTTTTGGTCATTCTGTGGAGGCGCAGGCGGTTGTTGATCTGGGTCCTACACCGCCTCACGCTGTGCAGCCAGAGGTGGGAGCATGGTCTCGTCAACGACTGTGGCGAGATCCTCGACAGGCGGCCATGTTTGCCCCGCCAATGGTGCCCTGGGTGGAGAGTCAACAGGGTCCCACAAGGCCGACAGCCTTGGCGGCCAAGGGATCGGCCATTTTGGGTGAATTCGAGTTTGTTAAAACAAGCCGTCGTCACTTTGCCGCGAGCAGCCCGCTCCCCGTTCAATCCTCTCTCTGTTACCCACGGAAGCGGGGCTCTGATCGTTCTCCTTTGGCTACAGGCCGCGAACCTTCCTTGAAGCGCATGCGGCCCCATTCTTCACTTCTCATGGGGACAGGGGCTGACACCCAGTTGATGGCTGAGCCTGGGTCTGTCCGTGAGAATGTTCTGTCGCGTGGTTCCTGCACCACACGTTGTGTGATGAATGAGCCTGGTATTACAGCTGCCACTAGCTACGGTGGTCAGCAGGGGGACTCGAGACCTCTTCTGTTGAATGTACAGCAAGGGTTACCCCGGCCTCGCCTTCGCCAGGCGGGGTATCGCGCTGATGCCTCCCACTCCCGTCACAGCGGCAGTGGTCTGCAAAGAAGAGGCGAGCGTGATTTGGGTGGTAGCAATATCACTGCAGGGCTTCGGCGTGTAGGAGCCCATGGGGTCCTCATGCCTTGCGTGTCTAGCTGCGGAACAACTCCTCAGCATGCGCTAGAGGGGTGTTCAGGGGGGGGGGGGGGGGGTGTGTCAACCAGTTTGATGACAGCTTCTCCCGTCTCAAACCGGCCCTTTCTGTCGGGGTCCCCCCTTGTGTGCGTCGCACAGCGGGAGGGACCGGGCCAACTATCTACTGTTCCTTGCGGCCCAGCGTCAGTTGGCGGCGGGTGCGCTGTGGGATTATTTTCACATATGGCGACAAGAATGCCGTTTGGTGGGGTGGATAGAGAGAACGTTGAGGGAGGGGCTTGTTTTGCAGTTCGCACAACCCCACCCTCCGTTCTCAGGTTTGGTGCCGACCCTATTGTCAGGGTCAGACGCAGTGACAGCCCTGGCCGACGAGATCCAATCTCTATTGGCGAAGCAGGCCGTCGTTGTGGTTCCGAGAGAGGACGCGATGTCAGGCGTCTACTCCCGTTATTTTCTGGTACCCAAGAAAACAGGGGGGGTCAGACCTATACTGGATCTGTCCGCGTTCAATCGATTGATTGCAGCGAGACCGTTCAGAATGTTGACCGTCAAACTCCTTCTGCTTGCTGTCAGAAGGGGAGACTGGTTCACCTCCATAGACCTGAAGGATGCGTATTTTCACATCCCGATTTTCCCTCCTCACAAGACGGTCCTACGGTTCCTGTTTCAGGGCGTAGCGTACGAGTACCAGAGGTTGCCGTTCGGCTATTCTCTGGCTCCCCGCACATTCACCAAGTGCGTGGCGACTGCGCTGGAGCCTTTACGTCATCGGGGGATACGAGTTCTATTCTATCTCGACGACATTCTACTCCTCAGTCGTTCGGAGGAGGTTGCCAGGTCTCATACCAGGCTGGTGGTGGAATTCCTCACCAGGCTGGGTTTTGCTGTGAATTGGAAGAAGAGTACGCCTCTTCCCAGTCAACAGGTGGAGTACTTGGGCTTGACGTTGAGGTCGAGGCCCATGATTGTAACCCTCTCGGAGCAGCGCCGGGTGTCTATCCGTCACGCGCTCGGGGGTTTCCGTCTGGGAGGGACGGTCACGGCGCTGCAAGTGATGCGTCTGCTCGGCATGATGGCATCTGCTCACACGGTGGTTCCTCTTGGCCTCCTTTTCATGAGGAGGATACAGAGGTGGTTTTTCTCTATGAGAATAGATCCGGTGAGGGACAAATGGAAACGGTTGACGGTTCCTTTGTCGATATGGGGAGATCTCGCTCACTGGAGGAGGCTGGGTATCCTCACCATTGGGGTCCCCATGGGCAGCAGGCGCTCACACGTCACGGTCTTCACCGACGCCTCTCTCACGGGTTGGGGAGGGACGTGTCGGACCCACGCAGTGGGGGGCAGCTGGACGGAGGTTCATGCTGGCCCATCTACTCCGCACATCAATGTGTTGGAATTGAAGGCGGTCCTCCTGGTCCTCAAATGGTTCGACCACCTGGTGGTAGGCGAGCACGTTTTGGTCAGGACAGACAGTATGATGGCAGCGGCGTATATCAACAGGCAGGGTGGGACTCGTTCCATCCGCCTGCTCCGGGCGGCGGTCGAACTTTGGCTATGGGCATCCCGCAGGCTGCGCAGTCTGAGGGCGCTCCACATTCCTGGTACAGAGAATATGGGCGCGGATATGATGTCTCGGGGCGGTCCTCGTCACGACGAGTGGGAACTCCGCCCCGACATAGTCAGACAGATCTGGGATCGGTTCGGGGAGGCCTCGGTAGATCTGTTTGCGTGCCGACGCTCTCACAAGTGCCCCTTGTGGTTCTCGGTCAGTCGAGCAGATCATCCCCCCTTGGGGGTGGATGCCTTCTCGACCTTTCCATGGCCGCCCGGTCTTCTGTACGCCTTTCCTCCTGTACAGCTGTTGGGTCAACTGTTGGAGCGGATACGGAGGGAGCGCAGGACGGTGATCCTGGTCGCGCCGGACCGGGGCACGGCAGTGTGGATCCCGGTCTTGATCCAGCTTCTGGTCGCTCCTCCTTGGGTCATTCCTTGGTCGGCGACGGCCCTCTCACAGCACAACGGGTCACTGTTCCAGTACCCGATGTTGGGCCAACGCCTGTCGGTGTGGCTGGTGGGAGGGTAAGTCTGGAGAGGATGGACCCTTCTGTGGTTGATACCATCCGGAATGCACATGCTCCCTCCACTGTCGCGCTTTTTTACGCGGGCAGTTGGCGTATGTTCCAAGAGTGGTGTAAGGCGGGGGGCCGGGACCCAGTCTCCTGCCCCCTGGATGCTGTCCTGATTTATCTCCAGTCTCTCCTTGGTAGACTGTCGGCTTCGACGGTGAGGGTATATGCGGCGGCTATATCCTCCTATCATGAGGGGTTTGAGGGGAATGTCTTGTTCAGCCACCCTCTTGTGAAGCGTTTCCTGCTTGGCGCTCGACACGTTAAGCCGGTGCAACGCTCTTTGGCTCCGACTTGGGATCTTCAATTGGTCCTCGGTCGGTTGTCCTTGGCCCCGTTTGAGCCGATCGAGCAAGCGCCGTTGGGACAGCTGTCTTTCAAGACCGTGTTCCTGCTGGCTGTCACCTCCGCTAAATGCGTGAGTGAGCTCTGTGCTCTTTCGGTACGTCCAGAGTGCCTGTCTTTTCAGGCCGATTGCGGTGCCACTCTGCAACCTAATCCTGCTTTCATGCCTAAGAATATCCGGAGTTCCTTCCGCTCCCGGGATATTGTGGTTCAGGCGTTTCGTCCTCTTCCTCACACTAGTGAGTTAGATGCGGGCCTTCACCTGTCTTGTCCGGTCCGTGCTTTGGGAATTTACCTCAGCCGTACTCAGGACTTCAGGGTTACCGATCAGCTTTTTGTCTGTCACGGTGGTTCTCGTGCCGGTAAGGCACTGTCGAAAACAGCGCCTGTCCCATTGGTTGTGCGAGGGCATTGCCCTCTGCTACACGTTGGCTGGGCAGGATCCCTCTGGGGGCATCAGGGCGCACTCCACTCGTGGGGTGGCTGCCTCTGCCGCTCTCCTGGGTGGGGCCTCGGTGGAGGACATCTGTGCTGCAGCTTCATGGTCCTCCCCGGGCCCCTTTGTAAGGTTTTACCTCATGGACATGACCGGGGGTTCTGTCTCCCAGGCGGTTCTGGGGTCTGTGGCCTTTCCTGCTTCCCGTCCTTTGGTAGGGTAGCAGGAGTGTGTGGGTATGGGCCACAGTGTGTAGGTCACACGTGGTTCCGCCTGTGCTGTGTGTTCAAGGGGTTCTAGTTCCCTCTTGCTCGCACTCAGGTGGAGTTGACTGCGCCCCCCCTTCATTAGGAAGGATGGGGTGACGGGGCTCCCCGAACCCCTTGATGTGGGCTTACGGGTCCTCAGGGGGTGCATCTGTCTGGCCTCGCGTCCGCTCTAACCCATATCTCGATAGGCTTAAGAGTGGGACGCGATAAGCCAAGTACGATATATAATGGTAGGTTATGTATATAACCTAGTTATATGAGTACTGGCTGAGTGTCCCGCTCTTAAGCGGCCCTGAGTCCCCTTGTGGGGTCTTTTACTGGAACGAGGAAGAGTGTATTGGTGACCATGCTTACTGTCTTATAGGCTGCGCCTCCATAGAGGCGGGACCCGGCAGGTGTGGGTGTACGTGTTTTTTATTCGTGATGGAGTACAATAGGTACATGAGATGAGGTGTATCTCGATAGACTTAAGAGCGGGACGCTCAGCCAGTACTCATACATAACCTACCGTTAGGTTCCTAAGTGGGGAACAACCAGGAGATCACTGTGACAATCAATCAATCTAATTTAATTGTATAGCACTTCAACTGTTACAATCACGGCGAGAGACTTCCTCACCCCTCATCCTCTCACATCACCCTTATATGGGCAGCATCCGATCCCCGGGTTCCCACGCTGCCAGTGGGCTAATTGACACGGCTGAGGGGGATTCCCTCGTCAGCGAGATGGTACTTCAGCCCACGGATCCTGCTCTACCCTCGTCGGAGTGTTAACCCAACTTCCTAGGTACGACAACTAACCCTAGCCTTGCTACTCAAGCCTTGTTGAATTACCTTGTCCTAATCCTGTTCTCTCTGTGCCCCAGGACCACTGCTCCGGTACTCCGCTCACCTGGATGCCCCGTGCGGCACACGGAACGCACCATTCCTCGTCTAATGAACATTCTTGTACCTGTCGCCATCGGCGTATTTAGACCACTATCAGTGGGGCACCGGCCCCACTGTTGATCAGCTGTGCCCCAGTGATTGCCCCAGTGATTATTATAATTTTTTCTTTTTTTACTTCGCTTTGAAATATTATTGTGAAATATTTCGCATTTATCTTGTTGAAATCCTCCAACAGGCTCTTTTTTGTAAGTTGACTGGTTTGCACACCCCTATGACAGCCAATACATGGTACATCCCATGGTGCTCAGCTGTCAGCAGGCAGCTGGCCTCGTGCAGTTCACAGGTATCACACAGGCTGCGTTGCATTCTGTCATGATGCACAGCTAAGAAAGTTAAAGCAAACGAAATTTGGGCATTTCAGCCCTTGTGGACAGACTACTACGGGTTTGTGTGTCAGAAGGACCGTGCTGTTTGTACTTATGTTGAAGGCTTGCCAAACAAAGAGACAATCAAATCAAGGATAAAAGATATCCCCATGTCAGCTCGAAGTGTCGAGCGACGCATCAACGAAATGTCCGAAAATATCAGAGAACAGCAAACAGCTGGATTAAAAGATGCTCCGGTGTGCAGCTTAAAGGGACAGACCAACCAACTACTACCCCAGATAACGCTCAGTAAAGCAAAACAGTGCCAGGGATCTCAGGTAGGCAGTGGTTTATTTAACTTGAACGTCTTTCTCTCTCTCTCTCCCTCTCTCCTCTCTCCTCTTTCTCCTCTCTCTCTCTCTCTCCCTCTCCTCTCCTCTCCTCTCCTCTCCTCTCCTCTCCTCTCCTCTCCTCTCCTCTCTCTCTCTCTCTCTCTCTCTCTCTCTCTCTCTCTCTCTCTCTCTCTCTCTCTCTCTCTCTCCTCTCCTCTCTCTCTCTCTCTCTATCTCTCCCTCTCCTCTCCTCTCCTCTCTCTCTCTCTCCTCTCCTCTCTCTCTCTCTGGCCTTGCTCCGGGGGAGGGATTGGAGGAGGGTGTGCCTCAGTTAAACCTTGCAACGACTGAGCTGTGTTCTGGTCATGTGACACTACACATATTTAATTGAGACCATTTATTATTTCAATTTAGCTGGAAATACATTGATACATCATTCAGTAACATTTTCAGAGCATTATAACAAAAACATTATTATGGTCACCATTGTGACCAGTGGGATTCTTTTTACTCAAAATGTGAGTATTACCAAGTCACCTTGTGTTCTTAAAACAGACAATAAACATAGTTTTATTAGGTTGAAATAATGTGGTTGTGTACTTATTTTTTCTGTTAACTTATTATGGATTGAAAACTGAAAACCAAACAAAATGTGCTATATATAGCCTACCGTCTGCGTCGAATATGAAATAAAGGCATCTAAATGATACATTTTTTCTTTAAAAAAAACAAGCTCAATCAAAAGATTCTACATGATTCCAAAATAGTGAAGAAAATTACTTTAGGAAGAACAAAGGCAGAGGCTCTGGTCCTTGCTCCAAAGGCAGTGGGTGATGTTCTCAAGGCCTTAACATCAGATAAACCCCTCCCATTCTCCATACAGATGGATGCATCTAACCTAACCCTAAAACCGAAATAAAGTAAAAAATGAAATCTGCCCATTTTCGCCCAAAAACCGGGCAAAATCGGCAATTTTTTTTAGCTTCATATCCCTTGGTGCCCCCCTGTGCCCCAGTACAGTGCTTGGTCTAGATACGCCCCTGCCTGTCGCACATTCTTGACCTGTAAACCTGTCTGCTTGGGGGGGTAACAATTAAAACCAACCTAAACCGCTCCATTCTCTCTCCTCCTGTGTTCTGCAATTGGGCGCCGCCAACCCCTATCTTAACAAACATGACACATGACACATGACACACACGTCAACCAAAGTGCTTCACAGTAAGTCGCATAGCAAAAAAAAAGTGCTCCTAAAATATAGAAATCAGACAGAGAGTACAGAGAGTAAACAGACAGAGAGTAACACAGTCTAAACAGTCATACATCTTTTATTCAACTTCAGTCATGATCATAACCATTTTTATTTTTAGATGTTTGGTTTTTTGTCAGATTAAAAATGAAATACTCCCACTTTTCTGAAGAGTTGTTGTTAAATCTGACATTACAAAAAACAAAAAATCCATCAAAATCAGTGTTGTTGCTAATCATTGACACATGCTAGCCTGTAATAATCCCCCCAGAAAAATCTACATTGCATTTGATATATTGAAAATATATATTTTTTTGTATCCACTTTTCTCCCCATTTTCTATTTTTTCTCCCATCCCAATTTCGTATTATCCAATTCTTCCCTCCCCTGTCTTGAACGTTGCTAGACGGTCGGCTGTAGTGAGGACAGAAGCCTTGCATACGTGTCCCCTCCGGTACACGAGGAGGCAGCCTGTCGCATCTTTTCACCGCAGCAGCTCGAACTCTCAGTGGCGAGGAGTAACGCGTGGGAGGCTCACGCTGCCCCCGCTACTTCCTGTTTCCGCCGCACCGGCGTCACAAAACCGACCTGTAGGAGTCGCTGTCCACAACGTCCAATCCCCACCCACCGGCTTTTCCACCCTCTAAGACTTGCCAATTGTGTTAGTATGAACGAGCGGCCAGCCGGTAGCAACGCAGAGAGCTGGGCTCGAACCCAGCGTCTCCTGCGTTAGTGGCGAGCGCCTTGCCTACTGCGCCAATCAGCCGCCCGATATATTGAAAATATTAAATGTTTTGTGTTTTTTTAACAATAATTTGTGATGCCATCACACACACTGGCATTTAAAGGGTTAAAATTCGAAAATGTATTGAATATGTGGTGGTTATGATCAGGGCGGAAGTTGAATAAAAGATGTATGAAAGAAAAAGCATAACATATTTTTATGGCGTTTTTGAAGAGGACAATTTAGTTCCTTAATGGTACAAAAAACAAAGAATCCATCGAAATCAGTGTTGTTGCTAATACTTGATATTATGTGGCATGGTTTCTATCTTGAGCCTTAACTGGCGTTGTTCCTTTTTATTCACATGGAAAGCAGCAGTAACATACAGGTCTCCTCTCTCTGAGAGGCATGGGGGGAGAGAACGAAGTGGGAGTATACCTTTGCTTTTCGATCGTCGCCGCCATCGATTCTCCGGGCGTCGTCTCGATTCATCTCACGTCGATCGTCGCCGTCATCGTGTCCGCTGTCGTCACCCCGTCCACAGCCGTTATCTTGTCTGTAGTCGCCATTTCGTCCGTGGCCTCCGTCTCGTCTGTAGTCGCCATTTTGTCCGTGGCCTCCGTCTCGTTCATGGCCGTCGTCTCGTCCGTAGCCGCCATCTTGTCCATGCGCGTATCGTGCGCTCTGGTTGTATTTCTTCATGCTCTGTCTGTGTGCCCTGTGGATTTGCAGAAGCTACACCAGACAGTCTTTGTGCATTCGCTTCTCCGATGGCCTTTATCTCTGCATCGCCAACACGCCAGTTCCGTCGTGGTCCTGGTTCTCTCTCTTGGCGTCGCTCCTTTAGCACCCTCTCCCCCTCCTCCGCGGCGGCTGGGTGGGTGTCTTCTGAGGCCTCGAAGTTCCTTAACTTAGCCTTGAACTGTCCCAACATCACGTCCGTTGAAACGTGTGTTACCAGGAGTGTGAACGGTTTGTACAGCTCTGGTAGTCCCCTCATTATCATCGCCATCATTAGCCCATCGCTTGGTGCTTCTCCGGCACTCCTCAGTGGCGTCGTGATTTGCTCCGCTCTGTTGACGTATTCGGTCACGGTTTCGGTGGTCCCCTTCCTCAGGCCTGTTAGTGCTATGTAGAGGGCCACGACTCTGGGTCTTCCTCGCCTGATGAAATGCTCTTTCAGTACCGCCAGGCTGGTGTCGTGGAGCATCGGCGCTAACTCGCAGTATGCGCTTGCCTTCCGCTGGTCGTCCAGGGCTTGCTCTTCCGCTGTCAGTTCTCCGGGGTGGGGGCCGCCAGGATTGTCTCCTTCAGCCCCGCCCCGTGCATGCAGCACAGCATACACTCTTCCAAGAGCTCATAGTTCTCCGCTTTTCCATTGAATGTCGGCCATTTGTCTCTTCTCTTGTTTTCCATCCTCTTCGTTAATGGTATGCTTAGCTTTTGCTCTTGTTGGCCTAGCGTCTAGCCACGCGGTGCTCCCGGCGCTATCCTAGTCTATACTTCAGCTAAGCTTGCTACAGTACCTCCACTATTTCGCCCTGGCGTTATCTGGGCCCATAACCTGTTAACAGAATTCGACTATAGGGCGACAATAATGTGGTCAAGAGGCATGGTCTTGAGCCTTAACTGGCGTTGTTCCTTTTTATTCACATGGAAAGCAGCAGTAACATACAGGTCTCCTCTCTCTGAGAGGCATGGGGGGAGAGAACGAAGTGGGAGTATACCTTTGCTTTTATACTCGCCACAAGGTGGTGTACCTGGGTGGCTCCGCCTAGAGCGCCCTCTAGTGGGAACAGATATATATGCAACTAGACAGTCACTGGTGGAGACAGTTATATATGCAGGTAAACAGTTACTAGTGTAAACAGCCATATGTACAGTTAGACAGTTACTAACAATCCTACACAGAACCTCTGATCTCAACACGTGTCCCTGTTTTATGGAGAGGTTTATTATGTGGGTGATGACTGGGGTGATGGTGGCTGCTGAATCTCTGAGGAATTTGGAGGGGATATTGTCATGGCCAGTGGCCTCGTTAGGTTGGAGGGTGCTCAGTTTTTTGAGCACCTCATCTGTTGTTACCATTTCGAGTTTGAAGTCGTCTTTGCAAACCCCTAGGTTTTTGTAGAAGGCTAGGATGTGTTCTACTCCAAAATGCCCAGAGTGGGAGGGTAGTTTATTAATGTTGTGGCTATGTTTGTAAAGAAAATGTTTAATTAATTGGCCACATCCAGCTTGTCTGTGATGAGAGTGTTTTCTGTCTTTATTTTGATGTTTGTAAATCTGGTTTTTAGTTTTTTACTGCAGCCTAGTTGGTTGTTGAGTAATTTCCAAAGTTCACAGGGTTTGTTTTTGTTTTCCTCAGCTTTATCATTGATGACATTTTTTTTTTGCAGATTTGATCATGGATCATGGAGAAGACAGTAAGCGCATTTTCCAATAATGTTAGCATGTTCCTTTTTAACTCTACAAACCAAGCGAACGCAACAGACCGACATACACATTTCAAACCTGTAGGCTACCTGTACCTACCTGTAACCTCCTCAGATAGCCTTGCGGCTGATAGAATATGATTGGACAAAGGGCATTTAGGGGCGTGGTTTTGCGAAAGGTCAATTGACTCGGGCTGAATAAAGCTCACTGAAATTTACTCCACAGTGCACACAAAGTCGATTTCAATGCGCTTCAGTCAGCTTGTACAGACAGCAGCTTGACCCCATTGACTTTGTATTAGTTTGTGACCAACTAGCCAGAGCTATGAGGAACAGCATGGATTGTACTGAGAAAAGATTACTGATCAACAATCATTGGTGAGTACATAGGAAATAGGGCTAGGATTCCAAAATCTGAACTATCCCTTTAAAATACTATAAAATATTGTACATATGAACAGCTTATATTATGGATGTAAACAACCTCAAATTAAAGCTGAAAGTCTGTACTTTAACATCATAGTCATTGTTCCATTTCAAATCCAATATGCTGAACCACAGGGACAAAACAACAGCATTCACTGTCTGAGACTTCAGGACTACACTGTAGCTACTCAAGGATGGTTAACTACTGATAAATGTTAATTATCTCAACTATGTCCAAACTAAGTATTTAACTACTCCACAGCAGTGGCTCTTTAAATTAAACTAAACACGTTTCGCAATTATGCCACAACAATGTGGAACGCCCCACCCACAGGCGTAAAATAATGTGAATACCCTCCTTCAAAACCGCTCTCAACGAGCACCTATGGGGGGGCTGGATTTCGAAACTGGCCCCGGTAAATGCCCAACCCCCCCCCCCCCCCCCCCAGTTCTGTATATTTGTATATCATACATGTCTGGTATGTCGTGTATGTCATAAATGTCATGATGAATTGAAAATGGGGGACCCTGATGTAAACAAGACGAAAGTCTTTCTCTTGTCTGCATCCCCTTAACAATTGTGTGTATTGAGCCGTACTGTATTGTACCCATTCTGCAATCTGTTAATATAATATTAAATATATATTAAATATAAAGAAAACAGCATAATGGTGAAAATACCAAGAGTGGTGTCGTGCTTAGTCCATTTAGTATTAATTTATTAATTAATTAATGTATTATCGTGTGGATGTTTGCCCTACAAACATTTCTCAGTTCGAGTTTAGAACTACTTCCTCGTTTTTGGAGACTTGTGTCTTCCCTTTGATTTGCCTGTTTCAAAGTATTTACTTTATCGTGTTATGCTTCCTGTTCACAATAAAGAAGCTGTTTAATTGTGAAAGAACAACTATCGCATTCCGCCTCCTATGTTCAACTCTGCAATTGGGTCCAACACACCTACCCCATCGTAACACTCCACCTTAGATAAAGACAGTTTGTGTGCCAAATGATGACCTCGGAGCAGGTCCTAAATTATTATTATTATTATTAAGAGGGAAATGATGATATCAGGAAGAGAGATGGTGAAGAAGTGGAGGAAAGAGAAAATGCAGATGATTCTATGGAGAGAAATGATGAAGAAGTTGAGGAAAGAGAGAATGCAGATGATGCTATGGAGAGAAATGATGATGAAGACGGTCATGGAGATGCTAAAGAAAGCGAGGATGAAAATGATGATCGGGAGAGAAATAATTAAAACGACACAACAACAAATAACTTGAATGCTCTCCTGTTGCCATTAAAATATCCCACTGATCCAGCCAGTATCCAGGTACAATATATTAAGTTTAATGGAGAGAATGGGGAAGATAGAGAGGGGGGGAGGGAGATATAGAGATAGAGGAGAGAAGGAGAGGACATGATGAGAGAAGGAGAGGAGAGGACATGAGGAGAGAAGGAGAGGACAGGAGGAGAAAACAGGAGTATAGGAGGACAGAAGGAGAGGGCAGGAGGAGAGAAGGAGGACATGAGGAGAGAAGGGGAGGAGAGAAGGAGAGTTAGGAGAGAGAAAGGAAGAAGCTCAATGGCACTCGAATTAACTTCAACTGTTAAACTGTTTTATATCGGCATGGTGGTGTAGTGGTTAACACTGTCGCCTCACAGCAAGAAGGTCCAGGGTTCGATTCCCGCTTGGGGACCAGGTTTCCATGATGCCAGGTATACCCAGGTGGGGTATCTCCCAGGCCTTTCTGTGTGGAGTTTGCATGTTCTCCCCGTGCTCGCAAGGGTTTCCCCCCCGATAAGATAAACCCAATGGAAAAACATGCACAACAACAGATCGCTAACGCTGTGGCGTCCTTGACGAAGACGGACAGGAGCACTTGGATTGGTCCCCTGGCACGGCTCACGTTGACGCCTGTCTGCTCCCGGCTGCCCTTGGGGGGGAAAGGACGACGGGATGGGTTAATTGCAGAGACTAATCGCATCGGCGATCCTACAGAGACAATGCATGCGTGTGTGTTCCGGTGTGTGTGTTGAGGATAATTGCATGCCAATTAAAGACCTCTGAGCAGGTCCTGCATTATTATTATTATATTATCCTGTAAAATATATGTTGTAAATAGTTTTAAAGAATAGGTTCACTATTTTTCAACCCAGACCATATTAAAATGCTGTTCCCCAAATATTTATATTCCTCACTGATATATTTAGCATTGATAAATGTACCACTGCATTAATGGTCATTTACTTTTTTTTTTTTTTTTTTTTTAATCTTTCCCCCCCTCCTTTTTCCTCCGATTTTCTCCCATCCCAATGTTAGTCGTTATACCAATTCCCAATCCCCTTCCTGGTCGCTGCGCACTTACCCCCCACAGTCGGTCTGGGAGAGTGGAGGCTATCACGTGCTTCCTCCGACACACGTCTAGCCAATCAACCGCTTCTTTTCACCTGGCAGCGTGGACTCTCACTGAGAGCGTGTAACATGTGGAAGGATCACACTACCGCTCTTAGATCCTATCCGCGCTTAGCAGGCGCCCAGACCGAACTGTAGGAGTCGCTGTTTACAACGACCCGGACCCACCCCGCCAGCTTCTCCCACCCTCTAATACTGCCAATTGTATTAGTGTGAACGGCCAGCCAAGCTGGTGACAACCCCTGAGCTGTGAGCTGGATTCGAACAGGCGAATCCAGCGTCTCCGGGGTTGGTGACGAACGCAATCTCCGTTACGCCACCTGACCGCTGATAATTTACTTTTCAAACACCATGATAATTTACTTTTCAAACACCATGACAATGAGGTGAAATAAACATTTTAAAGGTGTATTGTTCCCTGTGTGTTATTATAGAGGTGTGGTTATACTATTAATCTGGATTGTCTGTTATTCTAATCTTAATCTTAATCAAGGATGAAGACTATTTCACCATACATGACGCATCATAGCTTTTTGCTCACTGATGGGGTCCCATGTTGTGCAGTAGGTGCCCTTTTTTTCTTTTCGCCCCTGCCCTTCAAACAGCCTGAGTCCGCCACCTTAACACTCACTTTACTCACTTTAGACTCTTTAACACTACATTATATTTATCTATTATTAAGGAGATTTGCACGACATTCATAGCTCATTTGAATTAGCACCTTACCCTAAGTTTTGTACCTCATTTCTGCATTGTACCTCACTGTTACTCATTTTATTCTGTATTGTATATTGAATATTCCTCTTACTTACTTTTTTACTTACTTTTTTTTACTGTATGAAGCACACACATGGGCTCATACAGAAACAAGCATTTCATCGTAAAATATCTGTATTTTATTGTGACAAATAATAAAGAAACTTGAACTCTGCTGAACAAACTGAATGAATTCTATGCTCGCTTTGAAGCCCTCAACAGCACTCCTGCACAGAAGACAACACCCCCCCCACCAGGCAACCAGGCCCTGTTCCTGTCCCCAGCCAGCGTGAGACAATCCCTCTGCCCCCCGGTCACAGATACCCCCGCTAGGCTCAAGAGACACACACACACCGCACTGGGGTGCATTATCTTGTTTGCAACATATTATTAAACGCCCTTCGCGGTTGAACTTTCCTTTGTCTCCCGTGGTGTGCATTTGAGCCTACCTGTAAACCGGTTCCTAACAAAGATATCTGTGAAGACATCATTGAGCTCCACTGCACAGTCTTTCAGCACCCGCCCGAGTGCGTCTATTCGAATACCAACCGGTTCATGCGACCGGCGTGGAAGCAGAGGGTTGAAGCTGTGGGGATAACGGAGAGAGAGAGACGGGGTAAGTTTTCCACGGAGAAACAAGGGGAAGCACACAGGAAAAACATGGGGTAAAAACACGTTGAAAATATAAGACGTCAAAAATCATGGAACGGGTGGAGACACGAAAAACACAACGGGAGTGTTAAAGTTATGTGATGTGTACGATTGCATGTAACTGTCTAACTGGTTCCACAAGAGGGCGCTATAGGCGGAGCTATTAATGCTGGCGCCAGGTAAGAGGTATAAAAGGAGATGTTGACTCCCCCTCTGTCTCGACTTCCTCCGTCGCTCTCACAAGAGAAGGACTCTCATGTACTGTTGGGTGCAATGTGATAATAAACCACGCCGTTTAATGGCTAAGTGAGAAGACCTTGTCGTCATGACCAACTTATTGTCGCCCCATAAGTGACTCTGTCAACAGGTTATGGGCCCAGATCACGCAGGGGCGAAATAATAAGGGTAGCAAGTTTAGCTGAAGTATAGGCTAGGTTAGCACCGGGAGCACCGTGTGGCTAAAGGCTAGGCCAACAGGAGCTAAAGTTCAAGTTTCAAGTTTCTTTAATAGTTGTCATACAGAAGTACAGAATTACTTTTATACAAAATGCTTCTTTCTGTTACGCTCCAGAGACTGTGCTAGACAAAAGATAAGTGTGAAATAAAATAAGTTAGGGTGACCAAACGTCCTCTTTTGCCCGGACATGTCCTCTTTTCACGCCCTGTCCGGGGGGGGGGGGGGGGGGTTTATAAATTCATGGAAATGTCCGGGGTTTCATTGTTTTTAAGTTTCAGTTTCAGTTTCACTGCCCTTTGCGAGCATCTGAAGGCTCGGGACTGCATTTTTCGCCTAACATATAAATTACCGCTATTCGTTGCCGTTCGAATGCCATCTGAATCGCCCAAATCCGTGACTCGGTTCTCAAGTTACATGGCGATATGTCAGGCGTGCGCCAGATTATCACCCCGGACTCCCGGAGAAGCATGCAGCTGCAGAGCCGCAGAGCCAGCGGCGCTCTCGGGCCGCGCGCTGACGGCCGCGCTGTGAGGGCCGCTCAGCAGCGCCACCCATCCAATGGCTGAATTGCCAATGGCTGAATTGGAGTATTGCACTGTGCGGGCACAGCTGCAAGATCTGCGCGGGGCCAGACTCAAGGGAGAAAATTAACTATACTTTTGCTCACACAATATCTTGAATGAATGCGTTTATTTATTTCGAACATAAATTGAAAATAAATAATAATAAAAAAACAAGTAATAAACAGATTAAAAAACAAACAAGCAGGAGTATAGAATGAAGTGTAAACGTATGTATTCCTACCCCCTTGATTGATTGATTGATTGATTGAAAACTTTATTAACAGATTGCAGAATGGGTACAATACAGTACGGCTCAATACACACAATTGTTAAGGGGATGCAGACCAGAGAAAGATTTTTGTCTTGTTTACATCAGGGTCCCCCATTTTCAATTCATCATATGACATACATTGTCAGGATCCTAGGCCCGGTCCTGGCTGGACTGGGCAGGATGGTAACACTGGGCAGTACCCTCCACCTAACTTTGGGCAATGCCCTCTATCTGACATTGGCCCTCGGCCTGACATTGGCGCCCTACCACCCTCTAGTGGTGACAAACAATCGGTGCGCTCCAGTACACTGGACATCCTGACTACTGTGTTAACTATAATTAATAGTTTGATTAATGTGGTGTCATGGTGTGTACTGTCATTGTCTTTCCCTTCCCTGGTGTGATGTCATACACTGTTTTGGGTTGTTAGGAGTTGCTTTTGTGTTTAGTTGTGTTTAGTTGTGCTTTGCTTATTGTCTAGGTGTTGTTTGTGATTCTGTGTTGGCCAGGTGTTCTTAATTGTTAATTAGTTGGGGTATATAGGGTTCTGTCTGTCCTCCCTTCTGTGTGGCGACATTCCTCCAGTTACCCCCTGTTCCTCCACGTCGTGTCGCACCGTTCTCCCTCTAGTAAGTCTTAGTGTTTGTTGTTTTGTATTGTGAAGTTGTTAGGTAGTTTCTGTATTTTTCCTTGTATTGCACTGGATTCTACAGTAAACACCTTTCTCCAAGCTTCACTCCTCGCCTCTGCCTCCTCCATTCCTTCCCTTTCTGTATTATTGCATTCTACCTAACCCCATCGTGACAATACATGACATACAGATAGACAGTATTCAATATACCTTCACACTCTATTATCTTATGCAACTCATATTCACTCCACAAACTGAAATATACATACATTGTTGAATGAACAGCCTGTTTCTTGAAGTTAGACTCTCCTCTAAATTGTAACCCCCCTCTCTATAACAGCATTTTTGGATGTTACCCGGGAGTGAATTGTTTCGTGCTTTAAACATGATTTGTGCAGTCTTAAATTCAGCCAGGTCCCAGAGTTTCATGGCATGTGATTTAAAAAATAGTGTGTTTGTGTGTTCCAGATATCCTACCTTATTGATAATCAAATCAAAATCAAATGTATTTGTAAGGCCCGACAACACACGTTCATGTCCCTTCAGGCCCATGTCCCTTCAGGCTATGGATTTGCAGTGTTTTCCAGCTTATACAAAAAATATATATATTATTTTAGAATATTGCAACTATACTAAACAAAAACGTGAGTACACAAGTTCAACTCATGTTCAGCCCTATGTTACTCATTAGCACTAAAAGTGATTTTTCTTTATTGTGTACGAAACTTGAGAATGTTATCTTTCAAAAGAGACCAGGCTTATGCATGTGCTATAAGCATACAGTATAAAGATAAGCTTTGCAAAAAAAGTATGCAGTCCTCAAGTTCAAGTATAAAAAAAGAATGGCCGCTTTTCTGGGTGCATGTTTCCAAGCATATGTTAAAACAATAAAGGCATCTTTGAGTAAACTTTTAGTAGAGATTCAAGATTCAATAGGTTTATTCATCACATACAGTACAGTACACAAGACATAGTGAAATGAAGGTGGCCATGCCCGCTTCGATTGTGCAAAGTATTATTAAGTATCTCGAGGCTGGGGCCAGCATGTCCTCTTTTTTGGAAATCAAAATATGGTCACCCTAAAATAAGTATAGCAAGTAAGTAAAAAATAGAAGTCACGTACATAGACACAGGTGTTCAGTATGTACATATGTACAATGTTCAATGCAGAATAGCAGTAACTGAGTTACCATACAATATACTATGCAATATACTAATATACAATATACTATATAGTGCAGAGCAGAAATGGGATGAGGTACAATTTAGGTGCAATTTACAATTTACAGTAAAGTGTCCTGAGGTATGGGTTGTAGTGCAAATTCTTTGCCAATAAATATAAAGTGTGTCTAGGTGTTCTAAAGTGTGTAGAGTGGGTGCTGCAGTGGGTTGATTGGTTAAAGTGAGTGTGTGCGGAACTGCGGATGTGTGTTCTGTGAGTGCGTTTGATGGTTGTTGCATAGTGTTATTGTTCGTTGAGCAACCTGATGGCCTGGGGATAGAAGCTTCTTCTGAGTCTTTCTGTGCTTGCCATGAGACTCCGGTATCGCTTGCCTGACCGCAGCAGTTCAAAGAGGCAGTTGTTTGGGTGGCTCGAGTCCTTGATAATTCTCTTAGCCTTACCCCTGCACCGCTTGTTGTAAATGTTCTGGAGAGTGGGAAGCCCCCCTCCAATTGTGCGCTCGGCTGAACGGGCCACTCTCTGTAGCCTGCTACTACGGTCTTGTGCGGTGCTATTCCCAAACCAGGAGGTGATGTTGCCAGTCAGGATGCTCTCTATTGTACATGAGTAAAAGTTCTTAAGGATCTTCTGATTGACTTGGAACTTCCTTAGGCGGCTGAGGAAGTAGAGGCGTTGCCGTGCCTTCTTCACAACACTGTCAATGTGTGTGGTCCATGTCAAGTCCTCGGATATGTGGGCTCCGAGGTACTTAAAACTGTTCACTCTCTCAACCGGTGCCCCGTCGATGCTGAGGGGGCTGTAGTCCCTGACCCCCGACCTCCTGAAGTCCACAATCATCTCCTTTGTTTTGCTGACGTTCAGGGAGTGGCAGTTCTCTTGGCACCATCCCGCCAGGACCTTGACCTCTTCCAGGTAGGCCCTCTCGTCGTTTGCAGAGATCAGGCCCACAACTACTGTGTCGTCAGCAAATGTTATGATTGTGTTGTTGTTCCGCTGAGCCACACAGTCATGTGTGTACAGGGAGTAGAGGAGGGGACTCAGAACATAGCCCTGGGGGGCCCCTATGTTGAGGGTGATGGATGAGGAGGTGCAGTTGCCTGCTCTCACCACCTGGGGTCTACCCGTCAGGAAGTCCAAGACCCACTGGCAGAGGTCATAGTTCAAGCCCAGGTCCCTGAGCTTGGCTATGAGTTTGGAGGGGACTATGGTATTGAATGCTGAGCTGTAGTCGATGAATAGCATTCCCCTGCCTCTTGTCCAGGTGTGATGCTGCTGTGTGCAGCACATGGGCTATGGCGTCCTCCGTGGATCTGCAGTCAAAAAGAGGATGGCGACTAAAGGAAAGAGCAAATGGCCCTCGTTCAATGGAAGAGCAGAGGACTATGAGCTCTGGGAAGAGCGCATGTTGTGCTGCATGCACGGTGTGGGACTGAAGACAACGATCTTGACGGCCCCCACGGGAAAAGTAACGGCGGCCGCGCAAGCCCTGGACAACAAGCATAATGCCGACGCATACTGTGAGTTAGCACCACTGCTAGACAACACAAGCTTGGGGCTGATATTCCGCAACACTAAGGACAAAGGCCGAGAAAGCCTGAAAGTGTTGAGAAAACATTATATCGGACAGGGAAGACCCCGAATCGTATCCCTCTACATAACACTAACAGCGCTGAAGAAGGGGCACACCGAGACTGTGACCGAATACGTCATCAGAGCTGAGCAGATCATTACGGCTCTTAAGAGTGCAGGAGAAGCACCAAGCGATGGACTAATGATGGCGATGGTTATGAGAGGACTACCGGAGCTGTACAAACCGTTCACACTACTGGTAACACACGGTTCAGCGGACATGTCGCTGGGAGAGTTCACGGCCAAGTTGCGAAATTTTTAGGCCTCAGAAGAGGCGGGAGAGAGGGTGCTGAAGGCCCGGGCGACGCCGAGAGAGAAGACCAGGCCCACGACGGAGCTGGCGTGTTGGCGATGCAGAGAAAATGGGGATCAGAAAGATAACTGCACAAAGACTGTTTGGTGTAGCTTCTGCAAATCCACGGGGCACACAGACAAAGCGTGCAGAAAGAAATGCGACCAGAGCGCACGGTACGCGCATGGACAAGATGGCGGCTGTGGACAAGATGGCGACGACGGTGGACGTGAGACGAGTCGAGACGACGCCCGGAGAGTAGCAGGACAAGAGGACTTCATCTTCGGGGCGCAGACAGCGTACGTCACCCAGCCAACACAGCTGCAGCAGGCCCAAAGGAAGGGACTGATCGTGGACATAGGTGCGTCGTCCCACGTCATCAACGACAGGAATCGATTCAAGAACTTTGATAAAACCTCCGACCCGGAGAGACACAGCATGGAGCTGGCAGACGGGAAGCGCACCTACGGGTTGGCGCAAGGAAGAGGAGACGCACAGGTATGCCTCATAGACAGTGAGGGGCGCCGGTGTACAGTGACGTTAACGAACGCTCTCTACATACCCTCGTTCCCACAATAACTATTCTCTGTAAAATCTGCTACTGCGAACGGTGCCAAAGTGTTCTTCAATGAAGGTAAAAATGTTCTTGTAGAGCCTGACTGTACGCGATTTAACATAGAGGTGTACAAGAGAATGTATTATCTACAAACAAAGTGTAATGACAACGACATGCTTACTTGCTTAAACCCTTTTGCTCTTTGGGGAGCATAGGTCATTCATGAAATCTCTCCAGCTGGTTCGGTGTTGGGCGATTTTCTCTGCTTCCTTCCATGATGTTCTTTCTTCCTTGAGATCCGCCTCGACAGACCTTCTCCAGCTGTTTCTGGGTCTTCCTGGCTTTCTCTTCCCCTGTGGGTTCCAGGTTAAGGCCTGCCTGGTTGTGTTGGAGGATGGTTTTCTCAGGGTGTGTCCAATCCAGCCCCATTTCCTGCGTTTGATTAGGGTTTCAAGTTGTTCTTGTTGAGTGGTTTGCCAGAGCTGTTTGTTTGTGATGGTGTTTGGCCAGTAGATTCCCAGGATGTGTCGTAAACATCTGTTTATGAAGGTTTGCAGTTTGTTTGAGGTTGCTTTTGTTGTTTTCCATGTTTCTGCTCCGTATAATAGAACTGATTTGACATTGGTGTTGAAGATGCAGAGTTTGGTCTTTGTGGAGATGTGGTTTGAATTCCATGTTTGCTTCAGTATTAAAAATGCTGTTCTTGCCTTCCCTATTCTTGCTTTGATGTCTTTGTCGCTACCTCCGTCCTTCCCCACGATGCTTCCCAGGTATGTGAAGGTGTCCACCTCGTCCAGTGCTTCTCCGTCCAGTTGTACGGCCTCTTCTAAATTGTGGTTCATCTTCATCGCCTTTGTTTTTGCTTTATTGATGTGTAGTCCTGTGGTAGCTGCAATTGTGGCAAGTTTTGTGAGTTTGGTCTGCATTTGTGTTTGTGTGTGTGAGAGGAGGACTATGTCGTCGGCAAAGTCTAAATCCTCTAATTGAGACCACATTGTCCACTGAATGCCCAGATTTTGTACGGCTGTGGTTTGTTTCATGATCCAGTCGACTGCCAGAAGAAAGAGGAAAGGGGACAGTAGGCAGCCCTGTCTGACTCCTGTCTCTACTGTAAACCAGGTATCCCTCTGCCCAGTCGCTTGGCACCTTTTCTTCATCCCAGATCTGTCCAAAGAGTTTGTGGAGTAGTGTTGTTGCCATTTCTGGGTCTGCTTTTATGGCCTCTGGGGGTATTCCGTCAGGTCCTGGTGCTTTATTGTTTTTCAGTTTTTGAATGGCCTTTTTTATTTCTTGTTTATTGGGCTTGTTGGTATTGACCGGTAGGGAGTGTACCGCTGGATGGATGTTGGCTAGGGCTGTCGGTTTGGGTCTGTTCAGTATGTCTCTGAAATGTTCTGCCCATCTCTTCAGCTGAGCCTCTTGCTTTGTGAGTGTTTTTCCTTCTTTGTCTAATATTGGTCTGTCCGGAGTTTTGCGTTTATTAGCCAGTTTCCTTGTGATGTCGTAGAGTTCCTTCATGTTGTGTTGAGCTGCTGCTTCTTCTGCTTGAGTTGCCAGGTTGTTGATGAATTGTTTTTTGTTGTTCTTGATGCTCCTTTTTACCCGCTTGTCTGCCGTGGTGTAGTCTTGTTGTGCTTTTACTTTTGCAGCTCTTGTGCGACTATTGTTGAGAGTGTCTTTGGCTTGTTTGCAAGTCTGAATTTTCGGTAGTGTTTCTCCTGTCATCCACTCCTTGTGGTGCCTTGTCTTCCTCCCACATGTGTCCTCACATGTCTCCGTCCATGCCCTCTTCATGTTCTGCCAACGTTCATCGATGGATTGATGTTCTTCCAGTTGGCTCAGGGGGTGGAACCGGTTTGAGAGACTGATTTTAAATTTCTCTCTGGTGTTCTGATCTTGGAGGAGGCTGACATTGTACCTTGTACTGACTTTTTTTGCAGTGTTGGTGAATTTCTTGAGTTTTAACCGGAGAGTTCCTATCAGGAGGTGGTGATCTGTAGCTGCATCGGCTCCTCTTTTCACTCTGACGTCTTGGAGGGATCTCCTGAATTTCTGTCTGATGCATATATGGTCAATCTGGTTCTCTGTTTTGTGGTCCGGTGAAATCCATGTGGCTTTATGAACTCTTTTGTGTGGAAAGACGCTGCCTCCTATGACCAGGTTATGAAATGCGCAGAAGTCTGTGAATTGTTCACCATTGTTGTTCATTTCCCCTAGACCATGTTTGCCCATTATTTGCTCTTTTCCTGTGTTGTCTTGTCCTATTTTTGCGTTGAAGTCTCCTGTCAGGATGATGATGTCTTTCTTTTTCTGCCGGTTGATGACTTGCTGTAGTATATCGTAGAAATTATCTTTTGCTTGCTGTTCTGCCTCGTTAGTGGGTGCGTAGCATTGTATGATTGTGATTTTTTTGCTTTTGGTGAAAAATCTAGCTGTGATGATGCGTGCATTTATTGCCTCCCACTCCATGAGGGACCTAGCTGCTTCTCTTGAGAGCATGAGTCCTACTCCCTCTGTGTGTGGGGCATTGTCTTGCTCATGACCTGAGTATATTATTGTTTCTCCACTTGAAAGTTGTGCTTTTCCTGATTGAGTCCATGACAACGACAAGTGTAATAATAATGATATGTGTAATGTGACTGTCAGTCACGATATTCAGACATGGCATGAGATCATGGGTCATTGTAATTACAAGGATTTACTGAAACTGCAAGCAGTGACAGAAGGCATGCACATTGAAGGTGAAAAGCGTAGACCTGACAAAGAATGTGTAGTGTGCATAAAGGAGAAGTTCACTCAATCGAGAAACAGAAATCCCACAGAAAAAGTAAAGGTACCACTCGTCGTGGGCCTGGTCTTAACACAGATCTAGCCGGTCCAGTAAGCAACAAGTCCATAGGAGGCTTTAGATATGTACAGTCTTTTACAGATGTGTGTACAGGGGCAGTGTTTGTTTACTTTCTCAAAGCAAAGAGTGACACACTCCAGGCCACGGAGAAATTCCTGGCAGACGTAGCCCCTTATGGCAACATAAGATGCTTGAGGTCCGACAACGGAACCGAGTTCACAAATAGAGAGTTCCAATCACTGTTGAAAAGGAACAAGATAAGACACGAGACGTCATGTCCGTACTCCCCACACCAGAATGGAGTGGCAGAGAGGGAAGGACGTACTCTTTTCGAAATGGCTAGGTGTAAGCTAATAGCTGGTAACTTACCTAAGAGCCTATGGCATTATGCGGTACAAGAAGCCGCTTACACCAGAAACAGGTGTTTTAATAAGCACACGCGCACCACCCCGTATACAGCACTGACAGGGAAAAAGTGTAATCTAGCTAGAATGCACACATTTGGATCAGTGTGTTATGCTTACCAGCAGGACAGAGGAAAGCTTGAGTCCAGATGTGAAAAAGGACTCTTTGTAGGGCACGACAAAGGAAGCCCCGCTTTCCTAGTCTATTATCCCGGTAAAGGGAAAGTGCAGAAACACAGGCTAGTCAAATTTGTCACTGGACTCCAGAGTAAGGTGTGAAGAAACAGAGACACCTCAGCCTAGTGTACTTAGCACAGTCGTGCAGACAGACAGTCAACAACCCCCAGAGGACGATGACGAGGAGCACCCGAGGGTGACGTGCAGTGGGAGGTATCCCTCACAGGAACACAAACCCCCAAAGTATCTGACAGACTATGCCCGGAGAGAAAGTGACGAGCATTGATTACTGCTACAGAGTAGTGAGTGGAGTACCTCAGACCTTTAAAGAGGCCATAGTGTCCCCTGAATCAAGTAAATGGGAGAGAGCAATGGATGAGGAGATGAGGTACCTAGAGGACAACCACACCTTTACTCTAACTAAGTTACCAGAGGGCAGACAGACAGTGGGAGGAAAATGGGTGTACTCAATCAAGGAGGGTATTGAAGGCCACGACAAGTACAAAGCCAGGTTTGTAGCTAAAGGTTACAGTCAGAGGGAGGGGATAGACTACGGTGAGACCTTCTCCCCCACAGCCAATCTGACCAATGTAAGGGTAGTGATGCAGAAAGCGGCTGAGGACAGTTTGATTTTACACCAGATGGATGTGAAGACAGCCTACCTGCACGCACCCATAGATAGGGAGATATACATGCATGGAACAACCTGAAGGTTATGAGAAGAAAGGAGAGAAGCTAGTGTGTAAGCTAGAAAAATCCATTTTACGACCTGAAACAGTCTGGGCGAAATTGGAACGAGATGCTTCATACATGTCTCATTGAAGATCACTTCCTACAGAACCCAGTAGACCCCTGTGTTTACTCAAGGGAGTCAAAAGAGTCAGGAAAAGTGATAATTGTCATTTGGGTGGATGATTTGATCATCGCAGCAGACAACACTAGAAACCTAGAACAGGTGAAACTATGAATTGAAAATGGGGGACCCTGATGTAAACAAGTCAAACGTCTTTCTCTGGTCTGCATCCCCTTAACAATTGTATGTATTGAGCCGTACTGTATTGTACCCATTCTGCAATCTGTTAAATAAAGTTTTCATTCATTCATTCATTCATTCATTCATTCATTCATTCAGGTATGCTCTCCACCAGATTTAAAATGAAAGACCTAGGCAGGTTAAAGCATTTTCTAGGCATGGACTTCGAACAGTCTGCCAGTTGTGTAAAAATATCCCAGAAGAGATATGTGGAAAAGATCCTGAAACGTAGAACAAGGGAAACACCATGTGATCAAAAACTAGACTACCAAGAGGATGCTCAGAAATTGACAGATGTAAAAATGTACAGAGAAGCTGTAGGTAGCCTCATTTATTTGACAACATGTACTCGCCCTGACCTATGTTTTGTAGTGAGTAAATTGTCACAGCATTTTGCTGACCCCACAGAGGAGCACTGGATTACAGCAAAACATGTTTTTCGTTATCTTAAAGGTACAGCAGATAAACAGCTTTGTTTCAGAAAGAGCAGCGAGGGCTTAGGGCTTAAAGCCTACAGTGATGCAGATTGGGGCGGCAGACACCACAGACAGAAGAAGTACCACAGGGTATTGTGTGAGTTTGAACACAAACAGCTCACTGGTTTCGTGGAAAACAAAGAAGCAGCCCACAGTGGCACTATCAACTTGTGAAGCCGAATACATGGCTCTAGCTATGACAATACAGGAATGTATTTATCTAGAACAACTGCTCGAAGGAATGGATACCTATGTATATAAGAAAACTGTTGTTTATGAAGACAACCAGGGAACCATTGCAATTGCGAGAAACCCTGTGTGCCGACAGAGGTGTAAACATGTGGATATAAAATATAATTTCATCGGATCTGTCATCAGGGAAGAAAGGATGACACTGATTTATTGTCCGACAGACGACATGGTAGCAGACGCTATGACGAAGCCTGTTTCCAAACTGAAATTGAGAAGATTTGCAGAGGTCATGTTTGGTTTGTAAATATTGACTGTTATGTAGTATTGACTGCCATATCCTTTTTGATGCTCTGAACTGTATTATTTTCTTTGAAGAATTGTTTTTGAAAAGTTGTACAGTATACAAGACAGCCGTAAGTGGGAGTGTTAAAGTTATGTGATGTGCACGATTGCATGTAACTGTCTAACTGTTTCCACAAGAGGGCGCTATAGGCAGAGCTATTAATGCTGGCGCCAGGTAAGAGGTATAAACGGAGATGTTGACTCCCCATCTGTCTCTTCCTCCGTCGCTCTCACAAGAGAAGGACTCTCATGTACTATTGGGTGCAATGTGATAATAAACCACGCCGTTTAATGGCTAAGTGAGAAGACCTTGTCAGGGCTGTACACTGCGATGAGATTATCACGAATTGCCCCTTTAATTGGCCGTTGCGATTGGTAAATAATATTTGGGGGTGGGCTTGCGAGTAGTGATTTCAAGCCTTGCATTCGCATTTCACTCCTAAATTATCCAAGGCTGAGCACTCACTCTGATAGACTGGCTGACTGTCTGATTTAGCTATGACGAAAAGTAAAGTTTCTTCATAGCTCATTTCTTCATAGAAAGTCACAGGCACCTGGAATCGCGTGCCTGTGACTTTCAATTCCCTTATCGCTGCCAGGTTTTCCCGACCGTTATAACGTTAGCATGTAGCTAATGGCAGACTATTTGATTCCTTAAGGCAAGCCAAGGGCTCGAAATTGCCTGGGTTTTGGTTATATACTCCCGAAATGCTCCCGCTGTTTGGCTACTTCTATGTGCAGTGAAAACTACTCGAAATGTTTTATAACCTAGTCATTGATTTAGTTCAGGGTTAGCCGCGGAGCTAACGCTAGCTAACGCTAGCTAATCAAGCTCACAGAGAGAGATAAACAGCTGACAGCAGGTAGTACAGGTACAAATACAATAAAACAAGGGGTGGGGGCTGTTGTGTAAACCTTGTACTCTTTAGTTCACATATAATAAGAGACGGAGTGTTTGTTTACTAGTCTGTACTCTGTAAGCCAGGAAGTACCATGGTGCAACATACAAATGTGTCCGTGTAGCAACACAAGCCAATACCTTACAGGACAGGGGCCCGGGGATGGAGCTCTGTGTGTGTGTGTGTGTGTGACTGTGTGTGTGGAAGAGAGAGGGAGAAAGAGAAACAGAGAGCATGATTTAGTGTATGTCTTAGAGCTGTGTTGCAGTGTGCAGCAGATACTGACTATGAACACTGTTAATACACCGTTATCAATGAAAGAAGAAATGTTTTGCCCCTAAATTTGACCCTAAAAAATATTTTTTGCCCCTAAATTTCTCGTTTAGGGGCAAGTGTGCCCCTAGTGAAAAAGCTTAGCGTACAGCCCTGCTTGTCGTCATGACCAACTTATTGTCACCCCATAAGTGACTCTGTCAACAGGGAGTAAGGTTAGCATGATGATGGAATGTTTAAGATACTTGCCAGGCTGTCAATAAACAAAGATCTGACGCTGATGCTGGTCTTCTTGTAGGTGGTGAGGTGATTAGACGGCAGGTGTGGAGTCTCCATCCATCAGCATGATTATCAGCTGTGCCTTTTGCGCGCCCGTGGAGCGCGCACCGGAGTGCAGGGAGTGGATGGGACAGACACAGGGTTAGGGACAGACATGATGGGGGTGTGTGAGGGAGACAGAGAGGAATGTGCAGGTGAAACCGTAACAATCTTTAACACCTCCCACATGCTTCAAAGACACTACCATCATCCCGGTCCCAAAGAAGGCTTCTCCAGCCTGCTTCAATGACTACCGTCCCATTGCTCTGACACCCATCATTATGACGTGCTTTGAACATGCAACACATGAAATCCACCCTCCCTCCCTCCCCGGACCCCTTCCAGTTTGCATATCGGGCCAACCAGTCCGCCGATGATGCAATCTCCACTGCCCTCCACTCAGCTCTCACCCATCCAGGGCCGCGGGAACTCAGTCAACGTTGGGGGTGCTGAGATAAGTGATATAATAACATCATAGGTTTACCACTCTGGTAAACCAACACTCTCGTTCACTAGAGGAGACCACTGCCCAACTCCGCGCTCTCACGCTCAGCTCTGCGGAGCGAGACAAACAATGTAACCGTTTTGATGCATACATCACAGCCCAGCCTACCCCACCGCGTGAATATTTTAGGCAACCAACTTGTGTTCAGCGTTTCTCTGATTGGCCACTACGCCCATGTGACCGCGGCAGCGCGAGAGAGCGGCAGTGCGGAAATAGGCTGCATTCTATTGCCATTCTCTGCGACAAACTCTAACCTTAACCAACTCCGAAACAGCGCCTAAACTTAACCCTTCTAACCTTACCCAACTCCGAAACAATGCCTAACTTTAACCCTAACCTTAACCAACTCCGAAACAATGCCTAACCTTAACCCTAACCTTAACCAACTCCGAAACAATGCCTAAACTTAACCATAACCTTAACCAACTCCGAAACAATATTGCCATGCTCTAAGACAAACTCTAACCTTAACCAACTCCGAAACAGCGCCTAAACTTAACCCTTCTAACCTTAACCAACTCCGAAACAATGCCTAAACTTAACCCTAACCTTAACCAACTCCGAAACAATGCCTAAACTTAACCGGCGAAAGAATGCATGTTAAAAAAAATAATAATAAAAAATTGAAGGTATTCGAACTTGTCACCAACGCACCGCAGGATCCACAGCAAGGCGGCGAACCAGTTGAGCTAGCCGTCAATGTTGAAAGAGGGGGAATTACGGCTACATAATGCTGCCGGGGCAGAGCTCCGCGGCTCCGCTCTGCCGCTGCCGCGGGGGCGTGGCTAGACGCAAGTTGGTTACCTTAAATAATTACGCTACCCCACCTGTCGCGCCCCCGTACAGGGAGCCCCATGTCCCCGCACCAGAACGCTACGACGGGGACGTCTCTAAATGTTGTGCCTTTATTTTTCAATGTTCACTAGTATTCGGACAACAGCCGCACACCTTCCAAAGTGATACATCTAAAATCGCTTACCTGTCGGGTCTGCTCAAGGGTCCTGCGTTAGAATGGGCGACAGCTCTCCACTTCAGTCACCTCTGCAATTCGTTCCCTGCATACATCGCCGACATGCAAAAGGTCTTCGACCACCCTCCCGGCTCGGATAGTTCTGCTGGCTTGTTCGCGATCCGCCAGGGAAACCGCAGCGTGAGCGAATATTCCATTGAATTCCGTATCCTAGCAGCGGGCTCCGGGTGGAATGCCATTCCGTTAAGAGGGGCATTCCTTCAAGGCCTCAGCGACGTTCTTAAAGACGAGTTGGCGTCCAAAGAAAGACCGAACTCCCTGGACGAGCTAATTGATTTAGCCCGGTACTGTACAGCTGATGATATATTCCTTTACTGCGAATTCAGCGTCCCAAAAACTATTCCAGGCCGCGTCTATTTTTTTACCAACGGATTTCCAGTTCCGCGTTGACGCTTCCAGGCCATCGGCTACACGCTGCTTTAATAACACTGCATTATCGAGACAGCGCCCCTATGAGGATCTGGCCAGTAATGAATTCCAAGAGTAGGGTAAATCTGCAGTGCTGCTCTGTGACATTGAGTAGCCTCGGTATTACAATGGAATAAAAGCCAAAACAACCCTGCACCCATCTGGACACTAAGGACTCATACGCCAGTATGCTGATAGTGAAACTGGACCTGCTGGGGCTGAGCACCTCGCTGTGCAACTGGCTGCTAGACTTCCTGACCGAGAGGCGTCTATGCTTTAGGCAAGTGGCTTGTCCTTCTGCGTTCCCGTTTTGTGCTCTGATTGGCCACGCACGTTTCTGGTCATGTGACATGTGCTCCCAATAGCGTGACGAGCTGTGTCTTTGCCCATTTCCGCGTCGAACAGCCTGCAAACTACCTGGCGTTCTATCGCCATGCTCTAAGACAAACTCTAACCTTAACCAACTTCGAAAGAGTGCCTAAGCTTAACCGTCGAAAGAACTTGCCGTCACGCTCTAAGACAAACTCTAACCTTAACCAACTTCGAAAGAGTGCCTAAGCTTAACCGTCCAAAAACTTGCCGTCCCACGATTGGCGCACATGTCACATGACCAGAAACGTGCGTGGCCAATCAGAGCGCAAAACGGGAACGCGGAAGGACAAGCCACTTGCCTAAAGTATAGAAGCGACCGGGAGACCACAGGCAGTTCGGGTTGGCAACAACACATCCAGCACCATCATCCTGAACACTGGGGCACTGGGGCAGCCTAAGGATGCGTGCTCAGCCCCCTACTCTTCACACTACTGACTCACGACTGCACACCAAAACGCAACATCAACAACCTCTTTGTCAAGTTTGCGGACGACACAACTGTGGTGGGGCTCTCCTGGAACACCAACACCACATCACTGGCCAAGAAAGCTCAACAGCGCCTCTACTTCCTCCGCAAACTGAGAAGAGCTGGAGCCTCAGTGCCCATCCTGTGCTCCTAAGAGCCACCGAGAGCCTCCTGACCAGCTGCATAACCGCGTGGTACGGCGGCTGCACGGCATCCTGCCGCAAGACTCTGCAGCGCACTGTCAGAACAGCTGAGAGGATCGTTGGTGGCACACACTGCCACTTTAGTGCCATTATTGTACTGCCATTATTTATTTTAATATGTACCACTGCTGCTAGAAGATTTGCACTAAGTTCTCATTTATTTCACTCATTAATTTCATTTTAGCTACTGTTTCAGCCTCATTCAGACGTTGTACCACATTGTCTGCATTTTTACTCCATTGTACTTAGGTTTGTATATTGTATAGTCAGTGTTATTCCTCTTTTACTTACTTTTTAACTGTATGAAGCACATTCTCAGGGGCTCATACAGAACCAAGCATTTCACTGTAATGTACATGTAGGGGTGTAAAGTACTTGAGTAATTGTACTTCGTTACAATACTTAAGTACTGTTTTGGGGGATTTGTACTTTACTCAAGTATTATTAGGTTTGTATACTTGTACTCTTACTCAATTACATTTCAGAGAAAAAAAACATACTTTTTACTCCTTACATTTAAAATGCAGACCTACAAAGTACAAAGTATAAATCTCGCAGGTCCAACAATTTGAATTAGTATATTTGTTTCTGCAGCCAATCAAATCAGCCAATCAAATCCCCATCAATGGAAAATGAACCCGCCCACACCCATGCTGATAGGTCCTTATGCAAGACTAGAAAGTGGGGATCTTTGATTAAACACCTGCTATCAGAAGAATAGAGTCAGAAAAAAAGTGTTTACTTTTTAGTACTTAAGTACATTTAAAAGTAGAAACTTTTAGACTTTTACTCAAGTGTGTTTTTAGCCAGATACTCTTGACTTTTACTTGAGTACGATTTTGAGACGGTACCCATACTTTCACTTTAAGTATCATTTTTTTGGGTACTTTTTACACCCCATTGATGTACCTTATACGTGACACACACAAAATACTTGATATAGTCCTGTATATTGTGTCCTATATGTTACTTTATGTTTATATTGTCGAGATCTTTTTTATATACACCGTGGGAAGGGGGGAACGTAATTTCATTTGTCTGTGTATATCTTGCACATTATGGGAAATTACAATAAAGCTGACTTTGACTTGACTGATGAATTGAAAATGGGGGACCCTGATGTAAACAAGACGAAAGTCTTTCTCTGGTCTGCATCCCCTTAACAATTGTGTGTATTGAGCTGTACTGTATTGTACCCATTCTGCAATCTGTTAATAAAGTCTTCAATCAATCAATAAACTAAAGTGTTAAGGTGAGTGTGTGCAATAAGTGTAGATGGATGGGTTGATGTTACATAGATAAGAGTATAATGGGGGAGCTCTAAAACGCTAAGAGGTGGTGTAGAGAATAGATGCTAAAAGATTATTTGAATATTTATTCTTTAACACGAATATCAGTCTCCTTAGAGACCGTCAAAAATTGCCAATGCCGACTATATTTCAAGTCGTCACGGCGGGGTATTGGGTAAAGTTTTCAACTAGCAATAATCGCGCCTCGGATAAACCTCATAGGCTACGATACTGCCACTGCGCAAAGCTAACCCTTTTAGGTCCACAGCTGGGGTATACGAACGGCGAATATTAGAACCACAGTTACGGTCCAGAATCTTTGCACACGTTATAGTACGTTTTTTTTGCAAAGCAGACACCAAAAACACATGTGTTTTTATGTTTGTGTCTATTTGATCATTTGCGATTTGTTCTTAGCTGTATTTTATAAAAGAAATGTTTTGTGTACTAGGTCGCAATGCATGCCGGGATGTACATGATGTGGGTGTGTCTTCGGCTCATCTCAGACCGCTGGAACGAGAACGGCGTGTGGTTCTTCTTTCTCTACATCATTAGAGCAAAACATATGAAATGTTTACTCATATTTGGTTACAGAATGTATAGACTAAAGTAATTCCACGATTATATACTTCTTCATACAGTCTTCTTTCCATACAACAATCTCCTAACGTGTGAGTGCACCACCTTTCCAATATGTAGGTTGTAGTTACATTTACATGCCAGCAGATGACGGCATGTGGCCGCTTTCAGCACTGAAATGAGACAAAACATAACGTTTTTGAACAAACATATCCACTCAAATTTGAAGTGACATCACATAAAATAAATAGCCTCAGAGCCCAATATTACCACATTTTAGAGTATCTATCAGAGTTGATACTCTAAAACTGTTCAATTGTTAAGATATGTTGAGATTTATTATCTGTAACATTGGGTGAGATACTGTTGGGTCGAGAGATGTTAAAATGTATTGTCAACATACAGCACAAGTACAGTACAACGAAAATTAGTTTGGCATCCAACCATAGTGCAAATGTAACAGTAAAGTGCAACAATATACAGTGTTGAAACTTGAAACACGTATGAGCACGTTGTTGAGCAGTGCACGTGTGGCTCAGGATCCTGGTGGACTGGTCATATCAAACTCTGAGACCACTTATTTTCAGTGATCTCACTTCAGATTTGAGTGGGTATGTTTGTTCTCATAATAGCGTTTCACATCGCTACTTTTAATAAGTGCCACGGTTTCTGAACATATACGATTGATTGATTGATTGATTGATTGATTGAAAACTTTATTAACAGATTGCAGAATGGGTACAATACAGTACAGCTCAATATAAAAAAAAAACTGCTAAGAGGATGCAGACCAGAAAAAGACTTTTGTCTTGTTTACATAAGGGTCCTCCATTTTCAATTCATCAAGACATTTATGACATACAATACATACAAATATACCGTACTGTGTAAAAAAGAGAGAATCATCTTTAAAAAAAAATAGGAATCCGAAGAGGAAGAAACTGTACATTAGAGGGGGTGGGGGGGGTTTGATGAGTGGGTAGGGCGTTCCACATTATTGTGGCATAATTGAGAAACATGTTTAGTCCCTTGTTTGAGCCGAATCTGGGTTGAGTGTGATTTGTGGAACTCCCTCTGGTGTTGTGGTCGTGGACTTCACTGACCTTTAGGAAGTATTTCGACATGTACATGGGTATCTTTGTGGTGTAGTCATGTATCTTGTAGACCAGGCCCATTGCAAGTTGCTGTACTCTGTCGTCTACTCTAAGCCATCCTAGATTGTCAAAATGGGCAGGGGTACGGTGTGTTTTCGGAGTAAGGCCAAGCAGTAGTCTGACCAGTTTGTTTTGTGATGTTTGGAGCCTTGTTTTTAAGGCCTTTGAGGTGCTTTGGTACCATGAGGTGCAAGCATAGTTGTAGAAACCTTGAATGAGTGCTTGATTGATTGATTGATTGATTGATTGATTGATTGAAAACTTTATTAACATATTGCAGAATGGGTACAATACAGTACGGCTCAATACAAACAATTGTTAAGGGGTTGCAGACCAGAAAAATAAGTTTGTCTTGTTTACATCAGGGTCCCCCATTTTCAATTCATCAAGACATTTATGATATACACGACATACAAATATACAGTACTGTTTCATCAAGACATTAATGACATACAAGACATACAAATATACAGTACTGTTTAAGAGAAAGAGATCATAAAAAAAATATATACATTCGAAGGGGAAGAAACTGTACATTGGAGGGGGTTGGGTGGGTGGGCGGGGGGTTTGGACATTTACTGGGGCCAGTTTCTAATTGCAGCCACCCGTAGGTGCTCTTTGAGAGCGGTTTTGAAGGAGGGTATGGATTCACTTTATTTTACGGCTGTGGGTAGGGCGTTCCACATTGTTGTGGCATAATTGTGAAACGTGTTTAGTCCCTTGTTTGAGCCGAATCTGGGTTGAACATGATTTGTGGAACTCCCTCTGGTGTTGTGGTCGTGGAATTCACTGACCTTTGGGAAGTATTTCAACATGTACATGGGTATCTTAGTGGTGTAGTGTATCTCGTAGACCAGGCCCATTGCAAGTTGCTGTACTCTGTCATCTACTCTAAGCCATCCTAGGTTGTCAAAATGGGCAGGGGTGAGGTGGGTTCTAGGAGTAAGGTCAAGCAGTAGTCTGACCAGTTTGTTTTGTGATGTTTGTAGTCTTGTTTTTAGGGCCTTTGAGGTGCTTTGGTACCATGAGGTGCAAGCATAGTCATAGTACCCTTGAATGAGTGCTCCTGTTAGAGTATTCAAGGTATTCTTATTTACCAGAGAGGAGATCCTGTACAAAAATCTTGTTCGTTGGTTGACTTTTTTGATTACATTGGTTGCTATTTTGTCACAGGAAATATTTGCCTCTAGGATGGAACCCAGGTAGGTAATTTCATTTTTCCTTGTGACAATATTGTCACCCACTGTAACAGAGAAGCCGTTGGCCTTGCTGAGTTTGTTATTTGATCCAAAGAGAATGGATTCCGTTTTACCCAGGTGTAATGATAGTTTGTTATCAGCGAGCCAGGTGCAGATTACACAGAGTTCAGAGCTGAGGGCTTTTTCAACCTGCAACTTGTCCCTGTCAGAGACCAGCAGGGCTGAGTCGTCCGCGAACAGGAACAAGTTGCAGTCACAAGCTGATAACATGTAATTTTCATAAATTAGGAACAGTATAATATTTTCCTCAGTTTTATCATTGACAATGTTTTTTTGTGCAGATTTGATCATGGTATTTACATTGTTTCTTAGTCTATTTCGTTGTTGTCTGAGTCTAACCACGTGGGCTCGGAGATCACTGTTGAAGCTTTTGGCAAGCTTTGACAGACTTTTATGAAGTTCAGAGCATTTTTTGTTTCTGGTTTTCATAGCGGTCAGTATGTCCGAATGCATCCATGGCTCAGCGTGATTTTTAACCCTGGTGGTTCTCAGGGGAGCCATGTTGTTACTTATACTTATATTGCTGAGAATTTGGTTTTGAAGCCATGCCATGTTTCTTCAACTAGTGTAGGCCTACCCCTGAGCTCATCAGACCAGTCCAGGTTCTCCAGTTATATATCGTATTTGCTTCGCGTCCCGCTCTGAGCCTTATGAGATATCCCTTATCTCCTATGATACCTATTGTATCTCCCACGAACAAACTACATGCACCCCACCTGTATGGGGCCCCGCCCCCATGGTGGCACCGCCCATATAGCAGTGACTCTGGTCACCAAACACCCTTCCTCTATTTTCGTCCCAGCGTAATGGCTGCGTGCACCATACAATAACTAGTAGGATGAAAAGATTAAGGAAGGTTCGTAATGTTGAGGGCTTACCGGAGGATTGTGTTTCCCTGGATTCTCCGGAGCTTGTTTCGACGACGCATGAGACCTATGCTGGTGGTTCCTCGGCTGACGGCGACGGACCGAGGGGCAGCGTACAAGGTTTGGCTAACGGGTTGGCTTGTACAAAGGTGAGGTCTGTGTCAGTAGGCATCGATGTCGGTGTTGGTCGTGCTGTGGAGTATGTTTCGGCACCAGGGCCGGGGCGGCTTGGCGATCGTTCCACTGTAGTGGGCGATGTCCTGGCGATCCTGGAACATGCTGTTAACGCTAATGCTACTACTGCTTTTCCTGCTGACACTGATGTTGACGCTGGAATGTCTGATAATCCCCGCCGCGGAATTCCGCTTTTCCCTCCTCTTGCCAGCTTCATTGATGAAGGTCAGTCGGTGGTGGATGTGGGGGGGTTTGCTGAGCTCTATTTACCTTTTTTACGGGTGAAGGGGCTGACAACGGGGTGCAGGCCGGGGGTACCTTGGCTGAGCAGCCAGGTAGCTTTTTTCCTGTGCCCAGGCGGGGATGAACGACGTTCCGCCCGGCTGATGCTTGATAGCATATCGGCTCGGAGGGTGGCAGTATGGACGAATGAGTGGTATACTGCTGCAGGATGGCATTTAGCGGCGGCCAGTGTTATGGCTCAGCTGGCTACTTTCCTATCCAAGATGGCGTCGGGTTGTAGGTCTTTGGGTCAGACCGACATTGTAAACGTGATTCATGTTTGTGGTGTTATAGAGATCTTGACTCAGTCGCAAGCTATAACTGCGGGGAGGATTCGGATGCTATCGACTTTGGTTGTTAGGCATGCTTGGTTGGAGCAGTCTTCTCTTGGGGAAGAGGATAGGTTTTCTCTCCTCACGACTCCTTTTTCCACAGATAGTCTTTTTGGGCGTTCTGTGGAGGCGCAGGCGGTTATTGATCTGGGTCCTACACCGCCTCACGCTGTGCAGCCAGAGGTGGGAGCACGGTCTCGTCAACGACTGTGGCGAGATCCTCGACAGGCGGCCATGTTTCCCCCGCCAGTGGTGCCCTGGTTGGAGAGTCAACAGGGTATCGCGAGGCCGACAGCCTTGGCGGCCGAGGGATCGGCCATTTTGGGTGATTTCGGGTTTGGTATACCAACCCGTCGTCATTTTGCCGCGAGCAGCCCGCTCCCCGTTCAATCCGCTTTCTGTTACCCTCAGAAGCGGGGCTCTGAGCGTTCTCCTTTGGCTGCGGGCCGCGAACCTTCATTGAAGCGTATGCGGCCCCATTTTTCGCTTCTCATGGGGGCAGGGGCTGACACCCAGTTGATGGCTGAGCCTGGGTCTGTCCGTGAGAATGTTCTGTCGTCGCGTGGTTCCTACACCGCAGGTTGTGGGTGGGTGGAACCTGGTGTTACAGCTGCCACTAGCTCCAGTGGTCAGCAGGGGGACTCGGTGCCTCTTCTGTTGAATGCTCAGCAGGGGTTACCCCGGCTTCGCCCTCGCCAGGCGGGGTATCGCGCTGTTGCCTCCCACTCCCGTCAAACCGGCAGTGGTCTGCAAAGGAGAGGCGAGCGTGATTTGAGTGGTAGCAATATCACTGCAGGGCTTCGGCGTGTAGGAGCCCATGGGGTCCTCATGCCTTGCGTGTCTAGCTGCAGAACGACTCCTCAGCATGCGCTGGAGGGGTGTTCAGGGGGCGAGTGTGTGTCCACAAGTTTGGTGACAGCTCCTCCCGTATCAAACCGGCCCTTTCTGTCGGGGTCCTCCCTTGGGTGCTTTGCACGACGGGGGGGACCGGGCCAACTATCTACTGTTCCTTGCGGCCCAGCGTCAGTTGGCGGCGGGGGCACTGTGGGATTATATTCACATATGGCGACGGGAATGCCTTTTGAATCGGTGGATGCGGAGAACGTTAGAGGCGGGGCTGGTTTTGCAGTTCTCAGGTTTGGTACCGACCCTATTGTTAGGGTCGGACGCGGTGACAGCCCTGGCCGACGAGATCCAATCTCTGTTGGCGAAGCAGGCCATCGTTGTGGTCCCGAGCGAGGACGCAATGTCAGGCGTCTACTCCCGTTATTTTCTGGTGCCCAAGAAAACAGGGGGGGTCAGGCCTATGCTGGATCTGTCCGCGTTCAATCGGTTGATTGTAGCGAGACCATTCAGGATGTTGACCGTCCAACTCCTTCTGCTTGCTGTCAGGAGGGGGGACTGGTTCACCTCCATAGACCTGAAGGATGCGTATTTTCACGTTCTTATTTTCCCTCCTCACAGGAAGTTCCTACGGTTCCTGTTTCAGGGCGTAGCGTACGAGTACCACAGAATGCCGTTCGGTTATTCTCTGGCTCCCCGCACATTCACCAAGTGCGTGGCGGCTGCTCTGGGGCCTTTACGTCGTCAGGGGATACGAGTCCTATTCTATCTCGACGACATTCTACTCCTCAGCCGTTCAGAGGAGGTTGCCAGGTCTCATACTCGGCTAGTGGTGGAATTCCTCACCAGCCTGGGTTTTGCTGTGAATTGGAAGAAGAGTACCCCTCTTCCCAGTCAACAGGTGGAGTACTTGGGCTTGACATTGAGGTCGAAGCCCATGCTTGCGACCCTCTCGGAGCGGCGTCGGTGGGTTCTCCGTCGCGCGCTCGAGGGTTTCCGTCTGGGAGGGGCGGTTACGGCGCTGCAGGTGATGCGTCTGCTGGGCCTTATGTCGGCTGCTCACGTGGTGGTTCCTCTTGGCCTCCTCTTTATGAGGAGGATACAGAGGTGGTTTACCTCTTTGAGAATGGATCCGGTGAGGGACAAAAGGAAACGGTTGACGGTTCCTTTGTCGATATGGGGAGACCTCGCCCATTGGAGGAGGCTGGGTATCCTCTCCGTTGGGGTCCCCATGGGCAGCAGGGGCTCACACGTCACGGTCTTCACCGACGCCTCTCTCACAGGTTGGGGAGGTGTGCTTCGGTCCCATGCAGTGGGGGGCAGCTGGACAGGTCATGCTGGCCTGGCTACCCTGCATATCAATGTGTTGGAGTTGAAGGCGGTTCTTCTGGTCCTCCAACGGCTCCACCACCTGGTGGTGGGCAGGCACGTTTTGGTCAGGACGGACAATGTGACGGCGGCGGCGTATATCAACAGGCAGGGTGGGACTCGTTCCGCCCGCCTGCTCCGGGCGGCGCGCAAACTGTTGCTATGGGCATCCCGCAGGCTGCGCAGTCTGAGGGCGCTCCACGTTCCTGGTACGGAGAATGTGGGGGCGGATATAATGTCTCGGGGCGGTCTTCGTCACGACGAGTGGGAACTCCGCTCCGACATAGTCAGACAGATCTGGGATCGGTTCGGGGAGGCCTCGGTAGATCTGTTTGCGTGCCGACGTTCTCACAAGTGCCCCTTGTGGTTCTCGCTCAGTCGAGCAGATCATCCCCCCTTGGGGGTGGATGCCTTCTCGACTTTTCCGTGGCCACCCGGTCTTCTGTACGCCTTCCCTCCTGTACAGCTGTTGAGTCAGCTGTTGGAGCGGATACGGAGGGAGCGCAGGGCGGTGATCCTGGTCGCGCCGGACCGGGGCACGTCAGTGTGGTTCCCGGTCTTAATCCAGCTTCTGATCGCTCCTCCTTGGGTCATTCCGTGGTCAGAGACGGCTCTCTCACAGCACAACGGAGTGTTTTTCCAACCTCCGGTGTTGGGTCAACACCTGGTGGTGTGGCTGGTGGGAGGGTGAGTCTGGAGAGGATGGATCCCTCTGTGGTTGATACCATCCGGTGTGCGCATGCTCCCTCCACTGTCGCGGTTTACGCGGGCAGGTGGCGTGCGTTCCAAGAGTGGTGTAAGGGGGGGGGCTGGGACCCAGTCTCCTGCCCCCTGGATGCTGTTCTGAGTTATCTCCAGTCTCTTCTTGGTAGGCTGTCGGCTTCGACGGTGAGGGTATATGCGGCAGCTATATCCTCCTATCATGAGGGTTTTGAGGGGACTGTTTTGTTCAGCCACCCTCTTGTGAAGCGTTTCCTGCTTGGCGCTTGACGCGTTAAGCCGGTGCAACGCTCCTTGGCTCCGACTTGGGATCTTCAGTTGGTCCTCGGTCGGTTGTCCTTGGCCCCGTTTGAGCCGCTCGAGCAGGCGCCTTTGGGACAGCTGTCCTTCAAGACCGCGTTCCTACTGGCTGTCACTTCCGCTAAACGCGTAGGTGAGCTCTGTGCTCTCTCGGTACGTCCAGAGTGCCTGTCTTTTCGGACCGATTGCGGTGCCACTCTGCGACCTAATCCTGCTTTCGTGCCTAAGAATATCCGGAGTTCCTTCCGCTCCCGGGATATTGTGGTTCAGGCTTTTCGTCCTCCTCCTCACGCTAGTGAGTTGGATGCGGGCCTTCACCTGTCATGTCCAGTCCGTGCTTTGGGGGTTTACCTCAGCCGTACTCAGGACTTCAGGGTTACCGACCAGCTTTTTGTCTGTTACGGTGGGGCTCGTGCTGGTAAGGCACTGTCGAAGCAGCGCCTGTCCCATTGGTTGTGCGAGGGTATTACCCTCTGCTACACGTTGGCTGGGCAGGATCCCCCTGGGGGCGTCAGGGCGCACTCCACTCGTGGGGTGTCTGCCTCTGCCGCCCTCCTGGGTGGGGCCTCGGTGGAGGACATCTGTGCTGCGGCTTCATGGTCCTCCCCGGGCCCCTTTGTAAGGTTTTACCTCATGTACATGACCGGGGGTTCTGTCTCCCAGGCGGTTCTGGGGTCTGTGGCCTTTCCTGCTTCCCGTCCTTTGGTTGGGTAGCAGGAGTGTATGGGTATGGGCCACAGTGTGTTGAGTCACACGTGGTTCCGCCTGTACGGTGTGTTCAAGGGGTTCTAGTTCCCTCTTGTTCGCATTCAGGTGGAGTTGACTGCGCCCCCCCTTCATTAGGAAGGATGGGGTGACAGGGCTCCCCGCACCCCTTGATGTGGGCTTACGGGTCCTCAGGGGGTACATTTGTCGGGCCTCGCGTCCGCTCTTCCCCATTATCTCATAAGGCTCAGAGCGGGACGCGAAGCAAATATGATATATAACGATAGGTTATGTAGATAACCTAGTTATATTAGTATTGGCTGAGCGTCCCGCTCTGCGCGGCCATGAGTTCCCTCTTGAGGGATCTTTTCCTGGGACAGGTTTTGGCGAGGAAGGGTGTTTGGTGACCAGAGTCACTGCTATATGGGCGGTGCCACCATGGGGGCGGGGCCCCATACAGGTGGGGTGCATGTAGTTTGTTCGTGGGAGATACAATAGGTATCATAGGAGATAAGGGATATCTCATAAGGCTCAGAGCGGGACGCTCAGCCAATACTAATATAACTAGGTTATCTACATAACCTATTGTTATTGGTTAAAGGACTGTTTTGTGACAGCCGGCCTTTTGTTTTCGTTTTTTTGCGGGTACAGAATATCATAAAATGATCGCTCCTGCATACTATAACCCCTTTATTGGAGATCTTGGACTTGTCCGAGGTTAGAATGAGATCAATGGTAGTTTGAATTTAATCACACACCCTTGTGGGTTGGGTCATTAGCTGGCTGAAACCGTGCAGATCACAAAACCTACTGAAGGATTTGAAGACGGGTGCTTCTTTACGTTGCATATCCCTGTTATCCTGTGTGCCCTCCCGTAAAACGGAGATGTGATTGTTGTCTATATGTTGTCTAGATGTATCTATGTGTATATACCCTCTGTACAGCACTTTGGTTGACATGTGTCATGTTAAATGTGCTATATAAAAAAATCTGATTGATTGATTGATATCCGTGTTCCAGTCCCTAATACGAATTTTCTCTACATCATCCACCCCAGCTAAGCACCCATCAAGTATGTCATAAAAACCACTCTGCTCTGGACGACACACTGGTTTAGTGCTCCCAGTGAGAAGTATGAACAGAAATGAGTTAGTCCATTTCGGATGCCCCCACGGTTAAAAGAAATGTTGTGCTAAAGTGCCCTTTTGAGTGGAGAAAATGAGAGGACATGTCCTATTGATGCCCCTCCAATGGTTAAACTTGACCATGTGCCCCCACGGTTGAAAAACATTGTGCTAAAGTGCCCTATTGAGTGTAGAAAATGAGAGGTTGTGCCCTATTGGCTGCCCTTCACATGGGAAAACATAGCAAGAACATTTAATAACGTGTCTTAATGAGTGCTCTATTAGTGGTTAAAATGTGATGCAGCTTACTAGGGCAGGCTTTCCTAAAGTGGGTGCCATGATGACGAGTCTAGGGGTGTTGCCAAATAGTTAAACCCATGTTGTGCAGTCGGTGCCCTTTTTTCTTTTCGCCCCTGCCCTTCAAACAGCCCGAGTCCGCCACTGTGTAGATATAGCTATAGTATCTACAGATATGTAAGTAAAATGACTATGTGCAGGTAAGTACAGACAGGTGGATATATATATATGTGGTGAGAATAAATACATATATGGTACAGTATACACAGCATTTGTACATGCTATCATACAGAGCTATGGGTTATATATGCATGTGTATTCAGACAAATATGGATATATATATATATATATATATATATATATATATATATATATATATATATATATATATATATATATATGCGGTAAATATAATACTTTTTTGCTCCCTTTATTTAATCTTTCTGAAGTTAAGCACGTTATTTGAACATTTTATTTATTTTCTCTTATTTTGAAATGCAGCCCTACTTTTATTTAGTTAATAAGATAATATTATACATATCTGCAGTCGTACATATATGTTCAGGTCTATGTTACGTGACAATAAATATTGTCAAATGGTTTTTTAATCATACTGAATTCATTTGATTTGACAGTCAGGTATTGATCACATGCAGATGTTGATACAAGTGATAGGCTACTTAAATATATATCACACTAAATAGTTAGCCGGTTAGCCTTCGGGAGAGAGAGGTGTTAGTTGGACAATGCCTAGGCTAACCGGTACTGTCCGCTTCCATTCATTGTGCTAAGCTAGGCTAACATGCAGCCAGATAGATTTCTACTGAACGCACAGAGAGGAAACTGGTATCTATCTTCTTTCCCAAAATGTTGGCGTGTTCCTTTAATAAGGACCCAAACGACCAGAGAATTGGTACAACGTAATGGGCCTGAGTCAGCCAGGGTGTCGTAATACATACATTTTACAGGATAAGGCTGGTGTAATACATACATTACCTACAATGCATTTCAATGGGGAAGGATTCACTGGAGCACACAGACAGTTTAGGCCTTTATTTCTGGCATGTAATAAAGACATGTTTTGACCACCTCTTGTCAAGAGCAGACGATGCATTTCTCCTACTTACACGTATGATCCATCCAGCCAACACCCTGATGTAGCTCGTATCCAGAAGTCATAGAATTCCATTGTTGCCACAGAGCCATACTGTTGTTTTCGTCAGTATCATTGCGACGAACATGGGCATTGTACGCGTATATTGAATTTAATAAGAAACTGAATGTAGAAAAAGAGATGATATTCTTTCTGGGTATTTATTACAAAAGTGAATAAGCAGAGTACAGGTTACAGACTGTGAATACAGCTCGTCGAGTTCATGAAGTCAGAAGAGGCCGTGTGGTGTGTGTGTGTGTGTGACAGGTTCAATAGTTTGAAATTCAGTAATAGTCTTGGTATCGGGTGAAATGTCTTGGCAGTTTGCTGTGAGTTTTTCTTGAGTTCCCTGTAGGTTTTGAGCCCAGCAGGCTGCAACATTTTTGTAACGTGTATCAATTCATCATCAATTTGATAGCTTGGCTTTCCTTTGCATCTCACTGTAGCAGCAAAGCACACAGGGGTTGTGTCGGTGGCTGTGGTGCTTTAGCGGCATAATCTTTGCTACCCAGTAGCCCCCAAACTGTACTGCATGCATCAAGTACCACTGGTAGAATATATGTATAATGTTAAGCTATAAGGAAAACAAGACACTGGTGTGTTTGAGCTGCATAAAAGCTCAAGTAGGTACGAGTAGATTGTCAGCTGTCTACTTAGCAGGTTGTGCTGCCGTTGTAATATAATTGTGCTTGGCTAATGAGGGTATTTTTTATTATTGTAGCTCATTGAAATGACCTTGGTGTGGAGCCTACATGATGATATTGTGTCTTGTGCACCTATATCACCAGATCACCAGAATAAATCTGCACATGAGCTGAGAATCTGTGGACTTTGAATCACATCTGTTACACAAACTATACTGAATGATTTTAGCATACAATGGGAATACATGGCTTGCTGGTTGAGAGCTCCTAAGGGTAGGAGAGAGTAGGAAGAGTATTGTGAGTAGAATAAATCCATTGTAGGCTTTGGCTATGATGACAAGAATAAAAAATAAATACACTTACACTGACCTTATCCTTTACAGTTTCCCAGCAAAGTTCTATCAGTATTTGTGAACATGAGCTACTCTCTCCGGGAACCAGAGACCACTCAAACCTGTGACGTCATATCAGGTACAAAGTCTGGAGCTGCTCCATAGACGATGAACGGGAGACTGATTTTGTGTCATGTCCAAATGAGCCGTATTCTACAGTAATATTCTCAGTTTTGAAGCCGAAAACTGCATCCGTATACACATAACGCGGGGGTGTTCTCAGTGTCACCTGTAACATTTTTACCAAGTCCACTGTCTATAGCGCGGCTTCAGAATTTATACTTGATGACATCACAAGTTTGAGTTTTAGCACTGTGGTTTTTGGATTAGGGAGAGAGTTGTTTTTACTTTCCCTAATATCTCTGGACCGTCTCAGACCATGTGTAGAATTCTGAATTCATACATTATATTAAAAAGAAAGCTTGCCCTCATGTCATGCTCAGGTTTGGATTCCTTTCCCTTCTGTAGTCCATGGAAAGGAATCCCAACCTGAGCACGACATAATGAGCAAAATGGCCACCATGTGAAATATGCATAATAGAGGTGACATATTAGAGATACATAGAGTGAGCACCTCCCTATCTATACAGTACGGAGAAAGTGTTGCCATAGCTACCACTCCCATCAGAGGCACATTCAGAAAACTCCACACATTTTCTCCCCCGAAGACAACACTGCTTCTTCTTCCTTGTTCAGATTCAGTGTCGGTCGGAACACTGAACTTTACACATTACGGCCACTTAGTGGAAAGTGATGGTGGTCTGTAACCTCATTATAGAATAAATCATAGCCTCTAGGTGGCGGTATACACACATGAGAACAGTCAATAACCCCCCCATACAGGCTGTGGGCGAAGATCATCTGCCCCACACGCGTCTATGCCTTCTACAACGCTGTTCGGTTTCCGGGTTCCTCTGATTGGCCGCTGACCTATGCTATTACGCCCCCCTTTACAATCTCGCGCTGTGAAGCGCCAGCGGGGCGATGCGGTGGTTTCTCCCCGGCTTCCGTGCGCCGCGCTGCCGCCGGCTTGACTCGGTCCAGCTCCAGCAGCAGCGGCCGTCTTCCGCCGCCTGCGGTATCCTCCCTCCGAGGCGGCTCGTTCTTATTATTATCCCCCATTGTTCAGGTCGACATGCCTGCACAAACACCCGTTGGAGGAGTAGTGGGGGAGAAGCAGAGGAATATTTTTAAATAGCAAGAATTATCGACTGGCAACTCTGTGCTCGTGAATGAATGAATGAATGAATGAAAACTTTATTTAACAGATTGCAGAATGGAATCAATACACACAATTGTTAAGGGGATGCAGACCAGAGAAAGACGTTTGTCTTGTTTACATCAGGGTGCAGCTGCAGCTGCCGGTACTGTATGGAGAGAGAGGCACACAACAACAGACAGACAGCCGGTTTCAATCACTGAGCTGTCTGTCTGTTGTTGTGTGCCTCTCTCTCCATACAGTACCAGCAGCTGCAGGTATGACGAGCACAGAGTTGCCAGTCGATAATTCTTGCTATTTAAAAATATTCCTCTTCTTCTCCCCCACTACTCCTCCAACGGGTGTTTGTGCAGGCATGCGTTGCTCATGGGACGAGATTGCACTCCGTGCAGACTAAGATTTTGAACAGAAGCGCGTGCACGCACACAGGAATGCGCTGCACTCGCCAACTCGCTATAAGTACCCACCTGGGCTACTTTGCATATCAATAGCGCCGGTCGTCAGGTGTGTTAAATACGTTCTCAGATACATTCACACCTAACTTGTGAATGATAATGTGTTACATTCCATTCGTAGAGGCAATTAGGCACTGTCTTTAGTCTGTGCTCAAGCGAGGGGACATTTATGCGCATTAGGGCGGGCCATACTTATTTTTTTTTGGAAAATCAATGGAGTGGGGTGTCTAAAATATGTGTTTTCTTGTGGGGAATTCAAATATGGGATTATTTTTCTAATCGGATAACTCCTACCTACATTGTTTTGGATTTCAAAATGGCCGATTTGACAATTTTTCATCCCTTGGCCATACATGGATGCCAACATGAATCTGAAGGAAATCCTAACATGGAAGGTGTCTAAATGATGTGTTTCTTAATGGGGAATTCAAATACGAGTTCATTTTTGGCATAGGATAACTCTAACCTACATCATTTTGGATTTCAAAATGGCAGATTTTACCATTTTTCACCCCTTGGCCATACATGGATGCCAACATGAATCTGAAGGAAATCCTAACATGCAAGGTGTCTAAATGATGTGTGGATAAATATAACCTGCATAATTTTGGATTTCAAAATGGCTGATTTTACCATTTGAACCCATTGGTATTGTATTACAAATTTGCAAAGATAAAAAATATATGGGAAATCATTTATAATGACAAAGCCATCAAATTTATTAACAAGTGAACTGTATATAACTGGATACAACTCCAAAGATCAATAATAATAATGCTAACAATAATAAATTGTATTTGTAATGCACACAAACAACTAAGTGCTAAATCTCGATCTCCTGACTTCTTGAACTTTGCCAGGTTCCAATATCTTGATTGGACTCATTCCTACTGTACTGCTTTAGCCACCAACCTACAAACACAAACTTAAAGTCAACGTCAGCCATAAATAGGTGAGCTCTTTCCAGAACTACTCAGCAGAAACCTCTGTAACCATTTTAACAAACGTCTCAATGTATTGAGAAAATCGGGAGCGCGCATGCACGTGGCGCCATTAGCGTGCGTGCAATCACAGTTGATATCAGGAACGCACCGCTGTGTTTGTGCGACCATGTCGACCTGAACAATGGGGGATAATAATAAGAACGAGCCGCCTCGGAGGGAGGATACCGCAGGCGGCGGAAGACTGCCGCTGCTGCTGGAGCTGGACCGAGTCAAGCCGGCGGCAGCGCGGCGCACGGAAGCCGGGGAGAAACCACCGCATCGCCCCGCTGGCGCTTCACAGCGCGAGAGTGTAAAGGGGGGCGTAATAGCATAGGTCAGCGGCCAATCAGAGGAACCCGGAAACCGAACAGCGTTGTAGAAGGCATAGACGCGCCCCACACATGATGGCCGTGAGGAACGGGAATGTCTTCAGAAGTGCTCACTCCGTGAGAGGTGACGGGTGACCAGCCGCGACAAGACAGGAAACAGAAGGAGAGTCAATTCTAACTGGGCCAGCAGAGGCACGTGATAGGCCAACGCGCTGATCCTCCCGCCCACCAGGAAGACCAGGGCGGCTGACGGGAGCCAGGCCTCATGTCAGGTGACGGCATTGACACCGGGGCCTCCCTCGGTGGGGGCGAGGAACTGGACCTTGGGGACGGCCAGCGCGGAGTTGTTCCGCCTCATCCCTCCTCCGCTCGCCGCCGCCGCGCCTCCTTTCCTCATGGAGTTGTTGCGTCTCATGGAGTTGCGCTTGCGCAGAGAGTTCTGGTGCGACAGCTCGCTCTTCTGCAGCGTCTGGATCAGGATGGACGGCTTCTCGTCCAGTTCTCTGGCACTGCAGCGCGGCGTCGCCACCTTGAAGAACGAGCATCGGATCATTTAAAAACAAAAAAAAGGCAATGTTACCTGTGGTGTGTTTTTAGGGTAATTAGGGATGTGTACCGAATTTGGTACTTTTAAAGGTACTTACCGAAACACGTCGGTACTACCGAGTATCGATTCACGTGAGATAATTTTTTTTCTTTTTTTTTTAATATATATTTTTTCTTTTTAAACCTTTTTTTATTATTTCTTTTACTTTTTTCTTTTCATGTCAACGTTCACACGCACAATATATGCTTACCTAGGATTTGACTTGATTCAACAACAAAGCAGTCGGGGCAATGGCAAGCCGAAAACGGTCGAAAGTGTAGTTATTTGAAGTTTGGATTATTTTTTTCACAACTGAGGTAGGTAGATTAAATTTTTTGAGACTAAAGTACCGAAAAAAGGTACCGTTGGGTACCGGTATCGATTCACAGGTACCGGTACCGTATCGGTTCAAATGTGAAAGGTACCCATCCCTAAGGGTAATCCTATAGGGCAGTGGTGCCCAACCAGTCGATCGCGATCGACAGGTAGATCGCGGGCTGATTTCAAGTAGATCTCGATTAATAAAATTAGATTATAATATTTTTTTTATTTTTTTTTTTCCAAAATCAACTCTGCCTCTCCTTGTTAACTACAACAAGCAATGCTGTTTGTTATTTAAGATGAGGTCGGACTCGGCACTGACAGATTTGTGTTCATTATGCTGCTTTTATAAAGCCTCAAATGACGGCTTACAATATACAATTTTGGCTGGTAGCTCTCGGCTAGGTGGTAAATTAAAAAGTAGATCTTGGTTCAAAAAAGGTTGGGCACCCCTGCTATAGGGTGTGGGGATGGCTGGTTGGAGCATCCACACCTGCCCTTGGTGGAGGTCTGGGGGCAGGTCTGATTAGCTTGACCAGGGGCAGGTGTGGCTGATCCCAGGTCTGATTAGCTTGACCAAGGGAAGGTGTGGCTGATCCCAGGTCTGATTAGCTTGACCAGGGGCAGGTGTGGCTGATCCCAGGTCTGATTAGCTTGACCAAGGGAAGGTGTGGCTGATCCCAGGTCTGATTAGCTTGACCGGGGGCAGGTGTGGCTGATCCCAGGTCTGATTAGCTTGACCGGGGAAAGGTGTGGCTGCTCCCAGGTCTGATTAGCTTGACTCAGGGCAGGTGTGGCTGATCCCAGGTCTGATTAGCTTGACCTGGGGCAGGTGTGGCTGATCCCAGGTCTGATTAGCTTTACCGGGGGCAGGTGTGGCTGCTCAAACCAGTCCTCCCCACTAGGGCTGCACGATTAATCGATTTCGCGATTTGTAATGATGCAATTATCAAATCGCAAAAAAATAAAATATCGCAAATCTTTTTTTTTTATTATTATTATTCTTTTTTTTAACCAGGAAGTCCCATTGAGATACAAGATCGGTTTGGGAGAGGGAGGTAAGGGGTTTTAGATTGTGTGTTGTGAAGTTTATACTTCAGAGAGGGAGAGTAAAGTACAGAAAAAAATGTACCGTTGGGTACCGGACCGGTATCGATTCCCAGGTAAAAAGAAGTGTCCCGAAAAGACCCAACGCGTAGGCCAGATGCAAGCCGCATTTTACAATAACCTCTGTGGAGCTGCTTAAAAACTTAAGAATCTGTAATCCCGTCAAACAGCGTCCTCTAGACAAAAGAAACCCAGCTTGATTTCGCTATTTGTTTACATGTTTTTTTTGGGGGGGGGGGGGGTGACTGCCAAGAGCAGTCTGGATAAATTCACAGTATAATAAGTTACTGTGTTACACAAACCATTTGCTTATTTGCAAATAGTCTGAACTATTTTCTTGGGGAACAACCACTGGGCACAGTGATCGTATGCAGTGCCTCGAAGTCCTTATTGTAACTTCCATCAACAAAACAGACAGGAGCTCAAGCCCCTTTGCACTATCCGGAGCTAGTGTGAGGAACAGCATGGATTGTGCTGAGAAAGGACTCTACCGATCAACAGCATCATTGGTGAGTAGCAAGTGGGTCTAGGGTTCCCAAAGAAAAAAATCACAAGTATCCCTTTAAGAAAATGACAACCCCTTACCTTGACAGTGTTGCCAAACTTGGAGTAGTCCACCGAGTACACACCGTCTTCCTCCGTCACTATGGGAACGAAGCGGTGCCCCCACTGGATCTCCTCGGTGACGTAGGAGGTCCGGGCCTGGGTGGTGATCCCTGTGGTCTCCACCACCCCCTCCAAGATGACGATCACCTCCAGGTCGCTGCACTGCAGCTCCATGGCGGACACGTCGTACAGGGGACTGTGTGGAGATCATATGACAGCACGTATGTAGTGATGAACCCATGCCCTGCTAGCCACACCTATCACTGCTACAGTTTGGATGACGATGATGATGATGAAAATGTAGCACTTTTCAAAACATCGTTAGAAAGCATTTAAAAAGGAGCTGTAAGTGGTATTTCTTTTGTCAATATATGTGTTAAATAGCTCTACATTCCAACAGCCATCAATGGAAGACCTATGTTAGCCCTTTCACTGCCACAGGAGGTTAACCCTTTACTATCACACAACCGACGGTCGCCGGTTAACCTTCTGTCGTGTGGCAGTGAAAGGGTTAACCGGCTGTCGTGTGGCAGTGAAAGGGTTAACCTTCTGTGTATTGTTGCAGTGAAAGGGTTAACCGTTTGGTAGTGCGGCGGTGAAAGGGTTAATGACAAGCCAATTTATACCGGTGATGGGGGTGTAGAGCTATTTATTTAATTTTTTTTAGTAACGACTCAAATCAATCGAATACTGCAATTTGTCTGTGTGCTGTACTTACCTGTTCTTGTCTATGATATGACAGATGATGAGCGGGGCCAGCAGGAACAGACTGTTGCAGGCCACGTCGCTGTCCGTCTGGACGTCGATCTGGTGGATGGGTATAACCTCGCCCTCCGGAGTGGTGGTCTTCCTCACCACCTGGACACAACATCAACCGTCCTTGATGAACACCACAAACAGGTATTATACATTTCATTCACCCAAGATGTAGAATAGAATGCAAGGGAATAGAAGGCAGGATCCCCCACACCTTTTCAGTAGGGCTGTTCTCCACTAAAGATATTCTTAGTCGACTAATAGTCATAGGACTTTCAGATAGACAGATCTGTAATTCTTCCCACATACAATAATGCAGAGGGAATGATTTAAATCGAGTCCTTACCAGAGATGTGCTCATCATTTTAAATCTAGTCCTTACCAGAGATGTGCTTATGATTCTTCAGGAAATAACTCACTCAGCATGGAAAGAAGCAACAAACTCTTGGTGGACTAAGATCAAACCGCCTGATTAATGGACTAATCTAATGGAACATAAGGGGACAGCCCTAGTTATTATTATTAGGGATGCTCGATATTGGCTTTTTTACCGATACCGATATACCGATATTGTCCAACTCTTAATTTCCGATACCGATATCAAGCGATATAAACCGATACCGATATATGCACTTCCTGTGCGTTTATGAGCCATTTCTGAATAAATTCAGATGTTCAGTGATTGACGTGGAAGAAAAGTGTTGCATTATTTCACAATCTTGTAAGTCGTGATATTTGTTCTGGCTTGTGATTTGCGATAACAATTAGTCAAGTCAAGTCAAGTCAGTTATATTTGTATAGCACATTTCCAGGCAGCGGTAGCTGACACCAAAGTGCTTCACAAGCAGGTTGATAAAAACAAATTAGTGTGAGGCAAGGTATAAGATTAAAAGAAAGAAATAAAAAAAACATGGCAAAGCAATGAAAGCAACAAAACAAACAATATGGTGCAAGATATAAGATTAAAAAAACATAATAAAGCAATGAAAGTAATAAAAACTGGTAGGACACAGTAAAACAAAGAGGATAGAAGGGTCAGGGGTCTAGTGGTAGTTAAGTAGGGGGGAAGGCCAAGGAGAACAGGTAGGTTTTCAAGAGTGATTTAAAAGCCTGTCGGTTAGTTGGTTCTGATATATCATACATACGGGATAGAATAGAATAGAACATCCAGCCCAATGACAGCTACTATGATCATACTCCTCGTGATGTGTTTGATGCAGATAGGATAGAATAAAGTACAAACAACTCACAAATACAGGCACACATACACAGTACTGTAAATACAGGATAGGATAGAAAAGGATAGAAATACATGCATAGATCCACTTGCAGTCACATACATAACACTCTCAAACAAACCACACACCACACACACACACACACACACACACACACACACACACACACACACACACACACACACACACACACACACACACACACACACACAGTGTCAGCAGTGACATCACAGCATCATCCTCGCAGTTAATGTCTGGTAATGCCTGATCCCATACAACCAATAATGTCTTCTTAGTGATCAGAGCCAGTAATAATAGAAACACACAAGCAGGTAGGATCAACACTATACATCTCACCATACGGGCTGTATGAGGAGATGAGAGAAGAGAAGAGAGGAGCTACTTAGAGACCAACAGAACTGACTCCTCCCGATCCTCTCCATGACAACAACATCTAACATGATCATTTTAGATTGTGAATGTGTGTGTGTGTGTGTGTGTGTGTGTGTGTGTGTGTGTGTGTGTGTGTGTGTGTGTGTGTGTGTGTGTGTGTGTGTGTGTGTGTGTGTGTGTGTGTGTGTGTGCATATTTCCCCTTTTTTTAAAGATCACACAGAATTCATGTAACCAATATTTAATTTCTTTCCTGGTTCACTTTTGCCTTGATCACTTAAGTACAGTACCATATGACAAATAAATCAGCTTTATTCAAATCTGTAAAACCATATACTGAGCTGACCATTATTCCAATCTTTAAAATCCTATTATTGATTTAATTGTTTTAAAAATCAAATAAAAAGGTGGATTAAAATCTCAATCTCAATGCAATTGTTCCAGTTTTGTATTACTGTAGGCTACATATATTACTGTAGGTATTACTGTATGTTACATATATTAATGTAGGTTATTAATGTAAGCTACATATATTACTGTAGGTTATTACTATTGGTTACATATATTACTGTAAGTATTACTGTAGGTTACATATATTACTGTAGGTTATTACTGTAGGCTACATATATTACTGTAGGTTATTACTATTGGTTACATCTATTACTGTAGGTTATTATTACTATAGGTTACATATATTACTGTAGGTTATTATTGTAGGTTACATATATTACAGTAGATTACATATATTACAGTAGATTACATATATTACTGTAGGCTACATATATTACTGTAGGCTACATATATTACTGTAGGTTACATATATTATACTATTACAGACTGCAGAACAGAACAGATCAGAACAGATCAGAACAGATCAGAACAGATCAGAGCAGAGCAAAGCAGAGCAGAGCAGAACATTAACATAACTCTAACCAGACAGTGGCTCCAATGACTCTTCCTGGGGTATCTGATGTGGATCATGAAACACAGAATAGAATAGAATAGAACAGAACAAAACAAAACAAAACAAAACAAAACAGAACAGAACAGAACAGAACAGAACAGAACAGAACAGTACCTGCAGTCTGACGGCAGCACCAATGATCATGCTCTTGCGGAGGTCTCCGATGCGGATCATAAAACACAGCCGGTTGTTTCTGACAGCAATCACAGCGTGGCGGCTGAAAATCAGTGTCTCAGCGCGACGGTTAGACTGGGCTGTTTTCATAAAGATACACCCTGGGGAGATCAATACATAATTATTATAACTGAATTATTACTGAATCAATCCACTGATGTGTCAATCAATAAATCATCTATCTATCTATTTCTCTCTATCTCTCCATCTGTCTTGTCTTGTCTGTCTACTGTATGTTTACCTAGCATGATGGCGTTGATGTGCCTTGTCTGTCTAGTGTCTACTGTATGTTTACCTAGCATGATGGAGTTGATGTGTCTTGTCTGTCTACTGTATGTTTACCTAGCATGATGGCGTTGATGATGAGTCCTACTATGTTCTGCATGATGAGGACAGTGATGGCGGTGGGACACTGTTCAGTTATCATACGTCCTCCGAACCCGATGGTGACCTGGACCTCAATGGAGAACAGGAACGCCGAGGTGAAAGACCTGGAGAGAGGAATGAAGAGGGGTGTGAAATGGAGATGGAGAGATGGGAGAGAGAGAGAGAGAGAGAGAGAGAGAGAGAGAGAGAGAGAGAGAGAGAGAGAGAGAGAGAGAGAGAGAGAGAGAGAGAGGACAACAATGCCACAACCTCAGAGAAACTAGCTAGTTACAAAATCATCTCAGGAATACAGTGGGCGGGACCACACATACCCTTTTTGTCAAAGTACCAAAGTGCCTTTTTATATATATATATTTAAAGGTAGAGTCTGTAGTCCTGTCAAAACAGCGACCTCTAGGCAAAATAGCCCCTCATGTTTACATTTATTTTGTTTTGGTTTAACATGTGGGTTGGAGGTCAGGGGTTAGTATTGCTGGCCACATTTAAGGCTCTGCCTAGAGAAGTCTGGAGAAATGTAAAGTACAAGTTAGAGCTGCCGCGATAACCGCATTACCGCGGTATCGCTGTTGCATCACGCCCACCGCAGAGTTGGGCTGAATACCGCATCACAGCTGTTTTTTATAAAAATAATAAAGTAGCGCCCAGACGTTGGGCTTGCGGCTCTGCAGATATACCCTACTTGGTTCCAAGCGACCCTATTGGGTAGGAGTGGTACCAGAAAAGTCATGTGAAGCATTGCAGACCACCGATTGGTCAGAAGAGAGACACGTCACACGTTGGAGTCTCTGAACAAAAACATAAAGCCGCCATCTTTACTGCCTCGCTAAGGATGTATTTCATTCAGGATTTGTTTGCGACAGCACCAACTGCAATAAACAAAAAAGGATGGATTCACTGTGTATTCTGCCTCATTTATTGATGAAACAAAACCGACATCAACCCAATTTACCACCGAGCGGAGAGTTTAGTGTCACAACAAGATCGCTGATGTGTTAAGTTGGTTGTTGTTATTAGCCTAATACTACGTCAGCAGATATACACGAGAGGTAACGTTAAACCCGGGTTGCTTGGTAGAATAGACACAATGAGAGGTAACGTTAGCTTTAGCAGAATAGACACAACGAGAGTCTGGTTAATGTTGTTATTGATTGATTGATTGAAACTGTGTTAAACTCTGGCTTGCTGCAAGCCCTCGGACATGGCTATGCCCACGGAGCTTTCAGTGTACACAAGCGGCCCCGCCTGCATCCCCACACGGAGACAAACGGAGTAGTACCTGGCTCCTGGCTGCAGTGGAAAAGGAACGAAGTACCAGGTACCTAAAGCGGGTCGAGTCGAGTAGGTACTATGCAGTGGAAAAGCGCCATTAGACTAGAGGCAGGCTATAAGAGTAGACTACTAAAAAAAAAAAAAAATGCATTCAAACTTTTTTCTTTTTTTTTGTGCGCACTGTGCGGTAATAACCGCGGCGGTAGGAAATATTTCGCAAATTTGTGCGGTAAGGAAAATATCAATACCGCGGCAGCTCTAGTACAAGTTACTAATTTACTATATAACTATATATATTAGGGCTGGGCGATTAATCAAGTGTTGGCTTTCCATGATCATGAAAACAAGATAATTGAGATAAAACCCAGCTGGGGCCTCATATTTATGCGCCCGGAGTGAGTGGCCCTTTTTTAAATGTTTCGCCCCTGGCACTGAGAGAGTCGGTACACGGCACTGTCTACTAGAGCCATATGAAATCCGTTTTATTTTTTTCCAAATTCCATTAATTCTTTTTCCAAATTCCGTTTTAATATTTCAGAATTCTGTATTTTGCTTTGTACGCTCATTTTACCATCAGAAATAGTGTCTAATAAGTGGGAATGAATAAATGTCCACAATTTAATAAGATATAACAGTCCATTTAATAGGGCTGTCTTAAATACTTTGAAGCTTCGAAGCTTCGTTCGATGGGCATGGGATTCGAATATGAAAATAAAATTTGATTATTAAAAATAAAAATAAAAAAAAATTATATATATTTTAGCAAAATCAACTCTGCCTCTCTTTGTTAACTACAACAAGCAATGCTGTTTGTTATTTAAGATGAGGTCGGACTCGGCACTGACAGATTTGTGTTCATTGTGCTGCTTTTATAAAGCCTCAAATGACGGCTTACAATATTTCATGAAAGCAAAGTTTTTGTTTGTCTAAGATTTAAAAAGGTTTAAACTTTACAGCACTGACAAAGTTGAACAAAGTGCTGTACAAGTCCCACAACATAAAGAAAAAAAAAATTAAATATATATTTTTTTATAGTTGATTCCATTTTTATTGCTCAATTCCGCGATTCCGTCCGCGATTCCGTGATCGCGGATTCCATATGGCTCTACTGTCTACATATACAGCATGTATTATATATACAGTCTAATGTTAGTGTTTCAGCTTCCCTATGGAGACTTTTGCACTTCTTATTTTCCAAGTTGCTTGTTTACCTTTGGCGCCATCTGATGGTTCGTGTCATGTCAATAAAACCAATGGAATTTGAATTTGTCAGGGAAAATTGGAAGGAGAGGGTTATAAAGAGAGAGAGAAAGAGAGAGGGGGGAGCAGATGGGGAGTGAGCAGGGGTGGGGAGTGAGCAGGGGTGGAGAAAGGGAGGTGGGATGGAGAGAGAGAGAGAGAGAGAGGGGATGGAGAGAGGCGGTACAGAGACAGAGATGGAATGGAGAGAAGCAGATATAGTGGGGAGTGGAGAGAGAAGAGGGATGGAGAGACAGGGTGGGAATGTTGGGAGATAGAGAGTGTAAATATGGGAATGCGAGAAAGCTGGGTGGATGGAATGAGAGTTGATGGAGCAAAAAAAAGAGTAATCTTTTTCTTGTATATATATATATAGAATACATTCACAGAGCTTTTAGAAAGGTGCAAAATAAAAGTAGTGCCCCCCCCCCCCAAAGAAGTATTGAAAATTAATAATTAAAAAAGATTTTGTGCATCCAAAATTAATGTTGTCGTTTACATATTGCAGGCATGTATCCCCTCCCTAATTCCCATTTCCCCCACGTGGAATGCACCTGATTGGATAAATTACATGCTGGTGCTCTAGTGCGACATCTAGTGGCTGAATGTTATCTATAGCACCTTTAACTCATTGACCGCCACGCTTAAGTGCGCCAGATGGCGCTAGAGCGCCACCGCTTTAATCAATGGGAGGAGTGGGAGATTTGCGAGTGCTTAAAATATATCTTAAATTATGGCTATGGGTCTAATACACTCGTCGATTATCAGTGAGTTGCTTGCAGTCAACATGTACAAAACGGATTGTTTTTTCATCGGTACATTTCCGTTTTATACCGTTTTGAATACGAGTATAGTTTTGGTGATTTCTAGTAATTCCAGAGAAAGACGCGATAATAGCCCTTTAGTGGAATACACAAAACACGTTGTCATTTTTCGGCTGATTGTCGAATCTTCCTGAAATCAACACTAGATCATAATTATTATCCTTCCTCGTGCACGCATGCAATGTTGTTTAGAGCGGCGCGGCGCTCCCCCCCCTCCTCCCACCCAACGGAAAACAGCCACACATACACACACAGATACAGCGTCGATCGGGTAGAAATACATATCAGATCAACGATCAAATTTATATATAATTAATGTTCTTACCTTGTATCTGATGTAATGCAAAAGAAATAATCCAATTATCTGATCGCCATTTGAAGTACTGGGCGCGGAGGTCTGTCGTGCCACGTTCAACAGCATTGCATATGAGGGGGGGGGGGCCAGCGTCGCAGATGTATCGTTGAAATCAGGTTACCTCGCCTGATTATTTAAACCACGCCCGCCCGCACAGCTTGGATCATCCCAGAAAAAAAACTATACCATTCCCAGTGGAGTGCAATACCAGCCGGAAGGCGTAGGGGGCGGTATTTGCCCTTTTGCGAGCTCAGACCCATTCCCAACGATAGCATCAGGCTGAATGGATGAAAATGAATGGATATCGCTAATAAAAGAAATAACGATTAAAACCCGACTATACTCGTGATTGGCGCTGAACGGTCGGCGAGTTAACATGACTCATCATCAGGTCTGGCGTCCAATGAGTTAAAGGTGGGGTAGGCAAGAACCATTTTGGTAATATTTGATATTTGGTGAAATTGTCTACATAACAACTACCGATAAATCAAATGCTCTGAGAACAAATTCTGGTCTCTGTGACCCTCCCAGACCCAGAAATTAATTTACACATGACCCTGTGTGGCCCCCCCTGGTGGCCTGGGGTTTGCCCGGTGTGCCTCGTCGGTCGTTCAGGCATGGTGGTATGGAAAGAGAGGGGGTGTAAGGGACAGGCGGAGGGGTGAGAGGTGGATAGAGCGAGAGAGGGATGGAGGGAGAGAGAAAGAAAAAGGGATGAGGATGTGATACAGCGGTGAGAGATAGATGTGAGACAGGGATGAGAGAGGGGGGCGAGGGATGGAGAGCGAGGGGGCGAGAGAGAGGGGGGAGGGATGAGATAAGGAAAGAAGGAATGAGGAAGAAAGGGAGGAGGGAAGGAAAGAAGGATTGAAGGAAGGAGAGGGGTTGAGGTCGATGAAGGTCAGGGTTTAGAGAGGCGGATGGAAGGAGGGGGAGGGAGGGAGGAGAGGAGGGGGAGAGAAAAAAGAGGTTGATGGTGGGAGGAGTTGATAAGAATAGGTAGATGGGAGGTAGAGAGAAGGAGGAGAGAGAGGTCAGGGGTCAGAGGGAAAGGAAATGTGTTTTCACTCAAGTACAATTTTAAGGTACTTGTATTTACATTTTAGGGGACTTTGTACTTTTACTCCACTACATTTATCTGAACCAACCCATTAGTTATAGTTAATTTGAAGAAAAATATTTTTGCAATTAAAACGTGGCAGAAATGTGTGAAGATGATCAAATTTGAAGCCCGCTCAACCTCAAGAGTCTAAGAGGATGTAATCAGAGCAGCGTAACTGGACCACATACCACTTTAACATAACCTTTAGAGGTCAACGCTCTCCCAAGCACTGGAATACACAAACGGCATGCAGAACACATTTACGTTTACTTTTGAAGTACATCAAATATCAAATACTAGTTTTGAATGGCAGACTTTTACTTTCACCAGAGTACTATTTTATCTGGGTAGTTCTGCTTTCTCTTAAGTAAAGGAACTATGTACTTCTTTCACCAATGCATGGAAGAGAGGATAAAGAGGGATGGATGGATGGATGGGTAGAGAGAAAGGAGGGATGTAGGATGTTCAGGGGGGGGGGGGAACTCAGTAGAGGAGTGGGAATCGAACCGGGAACCTCCGGATAACCAGACGACTGCTCTACCTACCGAGCCACTGTCGCACCCCATTTTCAATTCATAATGACATTTATGACATATACACAACATAATGTCTGACTTTGGAGAAGGCGGAAAGCAGCGCACTTGATTGATTGATTGAAAACTTTATTAACAGATTGCAGAATGGGTACAGTACAGTACAGCTCAATACATACAATTGTTAAGGGGATGCAGACCAGAGAAAGACTTCCGTCTTGTTTACATCAGGGTCCCCCATTTTCAATTCATCATAACATATATGACATACACGACATACAGATACAGTACTGCTACATCTATACATTTATGACATACCAGATTTGCACATACAGTATAGCCTACTACTGTTTGTGATACAAAAAGAGTCCAGAAAAGAGAGTATATACATTTGACGTAAAAACTGTACATTGGGGTTGTTGGCGTGTTCTTTTAATAATGCATAATTTATTGTCCACTCTCTTTTATACTTACTTGACATTGGTGACGCACTGGTCCACCCCGGCGGAGACGCGGTTCGGGCCGCCGCGGTCTCGAACGTCGAGGTCTCCGTGAGCGAACGCCACCAGCCACCAGCTCATCGCGAACAGCAGCCAGCTGCTGACGAAGGTGGTGGTGAAGATGACCAGGGTGAAGCGCCACTTCAGGTCCACCAGCGTGGTGAACACGTCCTGTAGGAAGCGGCCCTGCTCGCGGATGTTCTTGTGCGCCAAGTTGCACGCGCCGTTTTTGGCGATGAAGCGGGCTTTGTTCACCCGGTCCCGGAACACCGGTTTGCGGGGAAGCCGGGACGCGGCGAGACCCGGCAGGGCGAACTCCTCCGGGATGATGCTTTTCCTCGCCAACATTTTCCTCACTTTTTAGTTCACGATAAAGTGCCGTTGATCGTTTCCGACAGTCTCACTCTCACCTGCGGTCGAACATGATTTTTACAAGACTTTTAAAAAACGTTTCATGTTTTCCTCGAGGACTGGTTCCATTCCGCCTTCTTTTGGGTTTTGATGAAGTAGATGGTGTGGGAATTCTGTTCCCTCATCCAACGCCCTGCGTCGTACCAAAGTTGCTTAGTGGAGTGGGAGAGTTTTTCGAGAGTTCAGGGCGCATCCCCAAGTCCTATTGACGTAGGCTGCCTTCCCTTCTTAGCCCATGGGCGGTTTGATCGATCTACTTTCATCGATCTTTCGATCGTTTTGAATACAGTGAGTTATTATCAGGGACTTTATTACTTTATACAATATATTTAGTGGATGTGTTGATTTGTGAGTAGAATATACATTATACAGTAAGCCTATGAGCGTGTATGTATTACTGTCAACGGTAGTTCTGATGCAGTTTAATCTACATTAGTATCTAGTTGTTAACTTAATATATTCATACCACTTAAATCCAGTCATTATTCACTTTCACTGTGGCAAAAAGTACAACTTTATTATGGGCCCTATAATAAACACATTTTGAAAAGAAGCCAGTAGGTGGCGCCATTTAGTAATGCATGGTATGGGACGGGCTCCGAATGAAACACAACCCTTTTCACTCGAAACCATTTGATCATGAATGAATGAATGAATGAAAACTTTATTTAACAGATTGCAGAATGGGTACAATACAGTACGGCTCAATACATACAATTGTTAAGGGGATGCAGACCTGAGAAAGACGTTTGTCTTGTTTCCATCAGGGTCCCCCATTTTCAATTCATATAGACATTTATGACATACACAACATACATGACATTTATGGCATAGGGACATATAGGTATTTAGTACTGATACATTTGTGACATAGGCGGTATTCAAATATACAGTACTGTTACCCCTAGATCCTGACAGAGTATATACATATGATGGGGAGGGGACTGTACATTAGGAGGGGGTGGGTGGGTGGGAGGGAAATATACATACGGTGGGGAGGGAATATATACATGCGGTGGGGAGGAGACTGTCTATTAGGAGGTGGTGGGGGTTTTGGGCATTTACGGTGGCCAGTTTCGAATTGCAGCCTCCCGTAGGTGCTCTTTAAGGGCGGTTTTGAATGTGGGCAGGGATTCACATTCCTTTACAGCTTTGGGTAGGGCGTTCCACATTGTTGTGGCATAATTGCGAAACGTGTTTAGTCCCTTGTTTGAGCCGAATCTGGGTTTAACATGATTTGTTGAGCTTCCTCTGGTGTAGTGGTTGTGGTATTCACTGACCTTTGGGAAGTATTTTGACATGTACATGGGCACCCCGGTCGTATAGTGTATCTTGTAGACCAGGCCCATTGCAAGTTGCTGTACTCTGTCGTCTACTCTAAGCCATCCTAGGTTGGCAAAGTGGGCAGGGGTGAGGTGGGTTCTGGGGTTCAGGTCAAGTAGTAGTCTGACCAGTTTGTTTTGTGATGTTTGTAATTTTGTTTTAAGCGCCTTTGAGGTGCTTTGGTACCATGAGGTGCACGCATAGTCATAGTACCCTTGAATGAGTGCTCCTGCCAGAGTCTTCAGGGTATTCTTGTTTACCAGAGAGGAGATCCGGTACAAGAATCTAGTTCGTTGGTTGACTTTTTTTATTACATTGGATGCCATTTTGTCACAGGAAAGATTTGCCTCTAGGATGGAACCCAGGTAGGTAATTTCGTCTTTCCTTGTGACAATATTGTCACCCACTGTAACTGAGAAGCCGTCGGTCTTGCTGAGTTTGTTATTTGAACCGAAGAGAATGGACTCTGTTTTGCCCATGTGTAATGATAGTTTGTTATCAGCGAGCCATATGCAGATTTTGCCTAGTTCCGTGCTGAGGGTTTTTTCAACCTGCAATTTGTTCTTGTCAGAGACCAGCAGGGCTGAGTCGTCCGCAAACAGGAACAAGTTGCAGTCACAGGCTGACAACATGTCATTTGCATAAATTAGGAAGATTTATCATTTTTAAAAGATACGCACAATTTATAATGCTTTATACTGTTTCTTTAAAAATACTTGGGTACAGAACCAAGCATTTCACTGTAATGTACACATGCACTTTATATGTGACAAATACAACAAAACTTGAAACTTTAACTTGAACAAAAGAAAGTCTAACATGGCCTATAAATACTTATACTATGGAATTACACACTACTTAATGTATTACATGGCCCATAATGGCCCCCAAACAGCATTGCCAATTTCAACAGACCCAATAACACTAGTCTGAAACGTGTTCGTTACTTCTCACATAATTGACATGTATTATACACGTGTATATGCACAGCTTTTAACACTGTGAATGTAAAGGTGTTGTAAGTGGTGTGTTTTTGTTCAAATACGTGTTAAATAGCTCTACATTCACTGATATAGAGTGTTTGGTGAGTAAAATGGGTCCAATCAGGAGAGAGAACCCTTGATATTTTTACTTATTTCTAGAAATCTTGCTGGCAGATTATTATACTTGTTTCAAGCACATTATTTGTTTTTATGTCAGTTCTCTCTCCTGATTGGATGAAGTGTAAACGGGATACTAGCAAAGGTATTTTCTGTTTACTGCAGAGCGGAGGGACTGGGAGACCCATGTTACTGACCAAACACTATCAGTGATGGCTGTCGGAATGTAGAGCTATTATTTTAACATGTAGAGCTATTATTTTAACCACTTAACTCCTCATAAACACCTATAGAATTGTGGAATTGGGGTCCTATAGACACAAAATAAGACTGAGAACCACTTGTGTATATTATCCATATGGTTATGGGGAGGGAAGAGGAAGGGAGCCCCCCCACCCCCATTGTTGTATATTAAAGTTGTACCTCCCCACGACCCATGCACCTTATGTGCTCCGTGGAGGACTGCGCACTGTGCAACAATGATTTTCACAAAAACAGGAGCACAGTCATACCATGTATGTGTGTGTGTGCATATACATGTACATGTTTGCACATAATTGTGTGTGTGTGTGAATGGAAAATGGCACAGGAGAAACGAACTAATAACAGGCTGACAGACTATCTCAGTTGAAGTACAGTACTGTACTATGCATTCTTCGAGACACTAAATCAAAACAAAGTGAAAAGAAAACAATTATTTCTTGAGATGAGACGTCCGTTTCAAACATGACAGGACAGTTATGGCGTGTGTATGATAGAGCAAAAATTATGAAATCCTTGCAATAGAATCTGTTTGGCATTCTGTTGGGCTGATAACCATGCCAAATGTGGCGGAATTACAAAATAATTTATGTATAATTTGATTTGATATAATTGATTCCGTTTTTTGGTGAGAAAAACTTTGTTCCTAGTTGGCAATTGCAATTTTAGCTAGCTGATATAGCTAACATTCGCAAACTTTAGGTCAGCAAATTTGTCTCATTTCTTATTATTAAACTGCAAAGAAAGTAATTGGACACTCTGCTTTCTAAATATTGGCACCAGCACCAGTCACTGAAAAGCCTATATCAGTCAACCACTACCCCTTACCAGATATGATCAGATTATTGTACCCTTGAGCAAGGCACATAACCTCTGTGCACTGGCAAAAGTTAATCTCAAACGGTTCTTAAAAAAATTAAGCACTTTGCATCAGCATTTCAGCCAGTCCAACATAATAGATAGTGTGTGTGCAATATATGTGGGCTAATAACCATTCAAAACACAATAGATCTCTGGGAATTTACTTAAAGGGGCCTAGCTTAGCACAAATGAATAGAAGCGGATACTGATCAGCTAGCCTGGCTTTTGGCCAAACATACCCCTCCCGGAGTTTTAAGCTAGGCTAGTGGTCCGTATCCACTTCTATTAATTTATGCCAAGCTAGCCTAGCTTGTAGCCGGATAGCTTTCTACTGAAAGCACAGAGAGGAAATTGGTATACATCTTCTTGTCTGACTCTGGAGAAGATGGTAACTGCATTTCCCATAATGTTGGCATGTTCCTCTAAAGCAGTGGTTCTCAAAGTGGGGGGCGCAGAGGCATGACAGGGGGGGCCTTGAGATTAATTTTTTTTTTTTTTTTTTTTGGATTACAGAAAATTATCACTAAAGTGCTATCTGTTGCAGCTGCACTGTTCTCCATGAAAATACCATATTTGGATAAGTTTGACCATTTCTCAAAATCTGAAAATCATTATTTAATAAAACACAGAAAAGGATCACCAAGTTACTCTCGATAAAAAAAAATTTACAGACAACATTGAGACAAAGCTTCCTGACACATCTCCATCCAAACTCTTGGAAGAACTAATTGAAATCTCATCTGATACCACCTGGAGAGCTAGTTTCAGAGTGTGGTGCTGAGTACCAAGTATCTCATGATGCAGCAGTTAAGGTGTTGATACCATTCAGCACCACATCTGTGTGAAGCTGGCTTTTCATCCATGACAGCTCTGAAAACAAAATATAGGGCCAAGTTGAGCCTTGAGGATGACATGCGTGTTGCCTTGTCAAAGACTGACAGCAATAAAGACTGTTTGCTTATTTCCTATGTTCGCTTTGTAAATTCCCAGTCACTGAGTGAAGATCTGCTGTTTTGCAAATATGTCAAAAACATGAGCTCTTCAAAATTATTGACAGTTACCTGACAGAACATGGACTGAAATGGGAGAACTGTGTGGGCTTTTGCTCTGACGGTGCGCAGGCCATGGCAGGGAAAAGGAGGGGGCTACAGGCGCTCATCAAGGGGGTCTCGCCAAACGCGCAATGGACGCACTGTAAATTCACAGAGCGCCAGCGTCAAGACAGCTTAGCCCTGAGCTGAATGAGGTTTTGACAGAAGTTATAAACGTGGTAAATTTCATCAAAACCCGAGCCCTGAAAGCGCGCCTGTTCTCTGCGCTGTGTGAGGAGATGGGAGCTGACCATTCTGCAGTGCTGTTTCACAGCGAGGCAAGGTGGCTCTCGCGAGGGAAGGTGTTGTCAATTTGAAAGGTCACGATATTGGTGTTATTTCAATAAATTTAAACATGGCCCATTTCATGACTATTTTGTTGGGGCGGGGGGGGGGGGGGGGGGGGGGGGGGCCCAAGATATTTTGGTCCGCCAAAGGGGGGCCTGACAGAAAAAGTTTGAGAAGCACTGCTCTAAAGGAACATGCCAACATTATGGGAAATGCATTAACAGTGTCCTAATTATTACTGTGACACAGGATGGCTTAGAGAGGCTGACCAGTAAGCGATCCCCGCCACCATCAGGAGGTAGGGCAAACAAACTAAAATGTATAGATACTGAATTTCCCCAATGGGATGAATAAAGTATCTATCTATCTATGTTATGAATCTCTTACTCAATTTAATCTTGTATTAATAAAACATTTTACACGACTAAGGTACCCAGGTACATGTCAAATTACTTCCCAAAGGTCAGTGAATACCATGACCACAACACCAGAGGGAGCTCCACAAATTATGTGAAACCCAGATTCGGCTCAAACATGGGACAAAACACGTATCGCAATTATGCCACATCAATGTGGAATGCCCTACCCACAGCTGTAAAGGAATGTGAATCACTACCCACTTTCAAAATCACTCTCAAAGAGCACCTACGGGAGACTGCAACAATCGAAACTGGCCCCTGTAAATGTCCTAACCCAACCCCCTCCAATGTACAGTAAATGTCCTAACCCAATAATACACAAGACCCTCTTCTTGGGACCAAGTAAGGTTTCGTGGATAATCCAATGTACACCCCCCCCCCCCCCCACCGCCAATGTACAGTTCCCCCACCCCACCTACAAACCTCCTCCAATGTAGTTTCTTTATCAAATGTATACTCTCTTTTTTAGACTATTTTTGTATCACAAACAGTACTGTATTTGTAAGTCTGGTATGTCATAAATGTATAGATGTAGCAGTACTGTCTATCTGTATGTCATGTATGTCATATGTTATGAATTGAAAATGGGGGACCCTGATGTAAACAAGACGAAAGTTTTTCTCTGGTCTGCATCCCCTTAACAATTGTGTGTATTGAGCTGTACTGTACTGTACCCATTCTGCAATCTGTTAATAACATTTTCATGCAATCAATCAAAACTATAGAGACAGAGCACAAATAGGTCCCGCCCACATCGGAGGAGAAAACATTCCATCTCTCTCCATTGACTTTGTCTTGTGTGATAGTGCCTCCTTGTCATTTTGGTCAGCTAGCAAACACCAGGAAAATACCTAAGATCTGCTGTGTGATGGGATGCAATGCCAACAGGGTAAAGAACCCAGAACTACGTTTTCATAAGCTTCCAAACCAAAAGAACTGAGCCTTTAAGAATGAGAAAAGTGGATTTAGGTGATAAGATGTGAGGCATCAGCAGCAAGAATGGGAAAACTGTGGTACCCTGACACTATGGCCTCTATGCCTACTTGTGTAGCAAGTCATGGTAAGCATTAAAAAAAATGCATCAGAAAGCTATAGCCTGCCCTACAGTATTATTTTTGCAAGTTTCTTAGTTAACACATTGGCTAAAATTGGCTTGATAACAGCTAACTTGCTCCATTGTAATTTTAGTTCAAATCTTTTCATTTGCCATAAACGCTACTTTTCCTCCCTCCTGTGGTGTGTCTAACCTGGAGATATTGACAGTATATTGTTAGTCAATATACCTTGGTCTCTGGTATAGACACAGGGTGCTACAATAATGCTTTGACATGCTAATATTAATATGTTTTTAATAGGGCTGTCAGTTTATCGCGTTAATTAGATCAATTAATTACACAGCAAATTATCGCATTATGAAAATTAACAAAAAATTATATTAAATTATATTATATTAAAATTGTAATGAACCAAATGAGAATATCAATTAATTTTTTTTTTATATCTTTGACTGTGAATAACACCATGCTAAAATTGACCAGACCTGAAAAATCTAAGCAAATTAATAGATGGAAGATGATTAAACAGAAGGTTTTGTAGAGTACTGCATTCTGCCATCCAGACACATGCAATTTTAAATATGATTATAGAATATCAGGCATAAAATGGTTATGCGATTAAAATGCGATTAATTAGATTAATTAATTACAAATCCTGTAATTAATTAGATACATTTTTTTAATCGCCTGACAGCACTAGTTTTTAATTAACTACAGGCATTTTGTTTGGTTTTCCCCCTCCTTGGTTACATATTACTGTGCCAGATTGTTTCCCCTCCAGTGGGCGTGGTTTTCAGAGTATGTGCTCTAGCTCTATATCAATATGTTAGGCAAATGTATTCCTCCAGTGTAGGCCATTTCAGTGTAGGCCAAATGAGACATTTTAATTAAACTGAATGTACAATCAATCACATGTTGAAAGACAAACATGTTGACGGAGGGGCAGCATAATGGAGAATGTGGTATTTGTTGGCATTTAGAGAATGAATTATCGCTTAATTTATGGTTATGAGGTTGGGCGTTATAATAATACCGTGATATGGAGTTCAGGGTCATAGCTCCCAGCCCCAACAGGGGGGTGTTATCCAGCTGTGATCTAACGAACATCTACAGTCATCTACAGTGCCCACCATCTCTACCAACATGTCCATGAGAAAGGCATCAAACCCCCCAAACTGCTCCAGGGGTGCTGCACTGACCTCTTACCTCACTGATGAAATACATGGGGGGGGGGGGGGGGGGTTGGAGGAATAAGCTGAAAGACAAATCTCAAATTTATTTCAAAAAGATTTATAATAAAGTAATATTCGAAGTGACCATCTTCACTCGTCAATCGATGTCCCACTAATTGCTAACGGTCCGAGACACCTGTAACGTTTCTCTCGACAGGAGTGGAGGTGAGTTTCGGGTCAGCAACGATGATTGCAGACAGACAGAAGGGTTAGTTGGCTTCGGAAAACAAGGCCTGCAACACCCGACAGTGTTTGTACTAATGTAGATGCTGTGGAAATAGAATCAACAGAACTGCAGACTTTAAACCCTTTCACTGCCACACTACAGAAGGTTAACCCTTTACTATCACCTTACTAGGTGATAGTAAAGGGTTAACCTTCTGTAGTGTGGCAGTGAAAGGGTTAACCTGCTGTTGTGTGACAGTGAAAGGGTTAACCTTCTGTGTATTGTAGCAGTGAAAGGGTTAGCCATTTGGTAGTGTGGCAGTGAAAGGGTTAAACTCCGGTGGTGAGCTTCGGCATGTGTAGGCTACGCCACAACAACCAACCGCTCCCACCCGGTCGATTTCTCATTGAGCGCGATGGTAATGTCAGTTCTATCGATTCTTATTCTGTGGTAAATACACGACATCTAAATGGAACACATAAAAACGACCCAGGTCTATGCGCTAATTGCGTTTCAAATCCTTGCATTTTTTTTTTTTTTTTGCTTTGATCGATTGATCTTTCTTTGCATAATGGCATTAATGGAAATCTTTTGTAAAAGTACAAAACCCAGCCCACTTAAAAACATACTTTCTTATTGCTTACATACAAGTGATAAAGAGTATTACAATTGATACATAATTATAGTACATATGATCTGATACGTGTAACAAAGATATAATTTTAAACAAAATAATTAAAGACTTGAAATCATATTCATAGAAAATATCCTTATGGGACCCAGTTGTTAGATCAGTTTCTAGATCAATCAATTAATCAATCAATCAATCAATCAATTTGACAATAAAAAGCATCAAAAACATAAATATATAAAAAGCTAAATTGATTGATTGATTTGATTGTTCGATTGACATGATGGTGTGGCTGTGCTGGTCTGGTTACAGATTTCACTCTTGACCAGCTATGGAACTTGGGATGGATTTTCAGCTCTAGCCTGGGAGCCATTATGAATTGAAAATGGGGGACCCTGATGTAAACAAGACGAAAGTCTTTATCTGGTCTGCATCCCCTTAACAATTGTGTGTATTGAGCTGTACTGTACTGTACCCATTATGCAATCTGTTAATTAAAGTTTTCAATCAATCAATCAGGTCTTTTTGGATGCCATCTCGCAACCATCTCCTCTGGGTGGCGACACATCGGGCAACTTTTTGGGCAACATTATAGGGCAATATGCTCGCCAACAGGAAATTAAGTGAGACAGAGGAAACAATATACAATACAATTCAACTGGGCAACAAGAGGTTGTCATGCGATCAGTAAAAAACATGTTGTCCAGTGTTGTCCAACAATGTTTCCTAAAAGGTTGCTAAAAGGGTTCACCACCACACCTCCACGTCAGATCTTAGCCATGTCAATCAGTGGCTAGTGAGGTCATTTGCACCTAGTCTTACTCTTGAAATAGTAGCCAAAGGCAAATGGCCTTAGTGATTCTACTCCTGGCTCTGAAGAATCAAATGATCAGTTTGTTGAGTAATTGATCGACTGATTGATTGATTGATCAGTCTATCTATCAGTTGATTGACAGGCTGGCTAAAGGCTGATGGTGATTACATGTTTATTGAGAAGATTTGACCAAGCAGCAATCAAGCCTTTGTTTTCACTTGGTGTCTCAATGCCCTGTGGCGGCCATTCTGTGTCCCTGCTAGTAAGTGTTCCTTTGTACTGAATTCAGGGGCTTGTATTTATCAAACTTCCAAAAGGGTTGGGCACCGAGAACCGGTTCTAATAGGAACCGGTTCCTAACTTCCGGTTCTGGACAACATATTTGCATTTCGATTCTTAATTTCGATTTTTTTTTAACTTTGTTAATTAATACCCTAGTTACAGTACAGCAACCAAATTAAACGGTATCAAGTCAACTGACAATGTGAATAGTATGAAAAAAAAATAAAAAATCCCGCGAAATAAGCTGTGACCTGTTTTGACCTGCACCTCAAAGAATCGGAATCGAGAATCGTTTAGAACAGGAATCGAAATGGAGAATCGGAACCGGAACCGGAATCGTTCAAATCCAAACGATGCCCAACCCAGTGACCTAGGATCAGACTGCTCAGGTCACATGACTGCAGGGGTGCGTTGCTCATGGGACGGGGTTGTGAGCAGAAGCACGCACACGCACATGCACGGATGTGCACGCGCGTGCACACGGGAATGCGCTGCACTCGACTGATGCGCCAACTCGCTAAGTACCCACCTGGCTACTTTGCATAACAATAGTGCAGGTCGTCAGGTGTGTTCAAATACGTTCTCAGATACATTCACACAAAACTTGTGAATGAAATGTGTTACATTCCATTCGTAGAGGCAATTAGGCACTGTTTTTAGTCTGTGCGTATGCGAGGGAACATTTATGCGCACGCACACGTGGCGTCATTAAAACACTGTGCAACCAGCTTTGAAATCAGCAACGCACCCCTGCATGACTGTATAATTATATTATACACCATCACTATGACTGATCTCAGATCAACACTCCTTTGATGCTTGAGAATTACAAGTCGTGGACAAACAAAATGGCACAAGTGGAAACAACCCGTGGATTAATCGTCTTGACTATAATGATCGCTAGTGTGTGTTGCCTTCCGCTGAATACACACGGTGTGCTGCACTCAAGAACCAGAACCACTTAAAGAGAACACGTCACACGTTCCTCAGGTGTACAATCTCACAATTGAGACTAAATATTCGAACGATGACGTAACAAAGGCTATACTGGCCACTGATGAGCCTCTGGGGTTCTAGAATTCCCAGATGGAATCCAGAGAGAACGCACCAACGTCAGTTTATGCCTGAAAGGGTTACGCGTTATAGACGAGCGAATGGTGACAGTCTACAGGGGTTTCTCTTTCCCTTTCACAGCCTGCCTCGCTACTTCAACCCACCCGTCAAAGACACTTTTGTCCAGGTGTGCACGGAACGTCTCTGTCCAGAGTCTTTAATCTTCAGGATTTCCCCCGGCTCACCGAGAAAACAACCCCCGAAGGAAACACCGGTCTGTATATCGGCTCTGCCGATTGATTGACAGGGCTGACCGACGGACAACTGCATGGGCGGGTCTACATGTCGGCCTTGACAAAGGAGGCGAACATCCCGCCCTCTCGCTCCAGCAGAGTCTCGGGCTTGTCGTATTCTAGAATGTTCCCTCTCTTCATCACTATGACCAGGTCAGCAGTCAGGATGGTGTGGACTCGATGCTGAGAGTGCAGAGAGAGAGAGAGAGAGAGGGAGATCAGCACCAGACAATAGAAATAGTGTTTAATAAGAAGCTGAAAAAATATAGTTTTGAATTATTACATAAATCACTTTTTATCTTCCATCTGTTTATTTTTTTTATACATCCTCATTTATAACTATTACACTGAATAGTTTCAAAGTACATTTGAAAGTACATGTGAAAATACATTTGAAAGTAAACTTCTTCACTTTATAATCTGACATGTTATAATCCTATGTTAACATTTTAAAAGATTTAAAAAACAAATTGGCAATGTTGAGCTCAAAATATGCTTTTAATTAGGGATGTACCGATACTGATACTGGTATCGGATATATCAGTCCAAACCCAGGCTAAAATAGAATATTCGTATTGGAGAACATACTAAATCTGATACCAAGAAACACGTCTAACATGCCATAAATCAAAGCAAAGCAACTTGATTTGCTGCATTTTTGACACGTTAACTCTCTTAAATGGAGAAAAATGGACGATTCTTTGTCCAATGACCTCAAAATTATGGTCCAAGTCTATACTGTTCAAGTATCGGATCGGTACTCGGTACTCGGCCAATACTCAAAGCCCAGGTATCTGTAACGGGACTGAAAAAGTTGGATCAGTGAATACCTACTTTTAACCAGTTGGTTGTACTTACCCTAACCCACTTAACCCTTTAACCCTAACCCTTAATCTTTACTGTACCCTAACCTTAACCTAACCTTATAACCACTACCCTTCTTTGCCATAACCTTACCCTAACCAGGACTAGTATGTGAGTCCCAAAATGTCAGAATATGACATGTAAAAAATAGAGTATGTTGGTACAAATAACACTGTTATGTCTGTGATAGTGATATTTCAAGCAATGTTGAGAAATAAAGAAAAAAGAAAGAAAGAAAGAAAGAACAAAAGAACGAATGAAAAAAGAAAGAAAGAAAGATAAAGAAAACATTGGTCCTCATTCTCGAACGGACATATACGTAAAACTTACCAAGGAATTCCTTCGTAACTCGATTTACGTACTTAATCAGCATTCTCGAATGGCTTCGTATTGTAAGTTCTTTGTAGGATTTATGTAGGATTACGTACTAAAAAAGTTAATCGGACGGACCGGTGTGCGCCTGTGATTTCAACAGCTTTCTCTGGGACAAGTCATTGGGGATTGCCGATACTACCGACATCCGTGGAATTAAATAATTATAATGATTATTAATACAACAATATTTGTATCATTAATAATTACGTTTTGCATTTATAGTCCTGACTCAATGAGGCATCGTGAGTATTACACACACACTGCAAACTAAATAAATAAGAACTAAACCGATCGCCGCGGATAGCTACTGTATAGTGGAATATACTGTATTAATATGCCATATACTGTCTTCTTCTCTATGATATTATTTATTGTTGGTTTGATGTATTCCTATTGCTAAATTTGCGGCTTAGTGAGGCAGCCTCAGCGCACGAGCACACACACACATACTGTATATGTGCAAAATTAATCGTTCCAGCAAAGTAGGCTATTATTCTATTATTCTAATCACTTGTTTTATTAGGTATTGTAGTAGTAACTTCTACTGTAGAACATGACATCAAGTTTCAAGTTTCAAGTTTCTTTAATAGTTGTCATACAGAAGTACAGAATACTTTTATACAAAATGCTTCTTACTGTTACGCTCCAGAGACTGTGCTAGACAAGATAAGTATGAAATAAAATAGTATAGCATGTAAAATAGAAGTAAAAATAGAGGTCACAGTGTTCAGTATAGACATATGTACAATGTTCGATGCAGAATAGAAGTAACTGAGTTACCATACAATATACTATGCAATGTACTAATATACAATACTATATAGTGCAAAGCAGAAATGGGATGGTACAATTTAGGTACAATTTACAGTAAGGTGTACGAGTTGTAGTGCAAATGTGTTTAGGTGATCTAAAGTGTGGAGAGTGGGTGCTGCAGTGTGTTGTTTGTTTAAAGTGAGTGTGTGCGTGTGGATGTGTGTGCTGTGTGCATTTGATGGTTGTTGCATAGTGTTTATTGTTCGTTGAGCAGCCTGATGGCCTGGGGATATAAGCTTCTTCTGAGTCTCTCTGTGCTCGCCTTGAGACTCCGGTATTGCTTGCCTGACCGCAGCAGTTCAAAGAGGCAGTTGTTTGGGTGGCTGGAGTCCTTGATGATTCTCTTAGCCTTACCCCTGCACCGCTTGTTGTAAATGTTCTGGAGGGTGGGAAGCCCCCCTCCAATTGTGCGTTCGGCTGAACGTGTCACTCTCTGTAGTCTGCTTCGGTCTTGTGCAGTGATATTCCCAAACCAGGAGGTGATGTTGCCAGTCAGGATGCTCTCTATTGTACATGAGTAGAAGTTCTTAAGGATCTTCTGACTGACTTGGAACTTCCTTAGGCGCCTGAGGAAGTAGAGGCGTTGTCGTGCCTTCTTCACAACACTGTCAATGTGTGTGGTCCATGTCAAGTCCTCGGATATGTGGGCTCCGAGGTACTTAAAACTGTTCACTCTCTCAACCGGTGCCCCGTCGATGCTGAGGGGGCTGTAGACCCCCGACCTTCTAAAGTCCACAATCATCTCCTTTGTTTCGCTGACGTTCAGGGAGAGGCTGTTCTCCTGGCACCATCCCGCCAGGACCTTTACCTCTTCCAGGTAGGCCCTCTCGTCGTTTGCAGAGATCAGGCCCACCACTACTGTGTCGTCAGCAAATTTGATCATTGTGTTGTTACTCCGCTGAGCCACACAGTCATGTGTGTACAGGGAGTAGAGGAGGGGACTCAGAACACAGCCCTGGGGGGGCCCTATGTTGAGGGTGATGGATGAGGAGGTGCAGTTGCCTGCTCTCACCACCTGGGGTCTGCCCGTCAGGAAGTCCAAGACCCACTGGCAGAGGTCATAGTTCAAGCCCAGATCCCTGAGCTTGGCTATGAGTTTGGAGGGGACTATGGTATTGAATGCCGAGCTGTAGTCGATGAATAGCATTCTCACATAGTTCCCCTTCCTCTTGTCCAGGTGTGATGCTGCTGTGTGCATCACATGGGCTATGGCGTCCTCCGTGGACCTGTTGGGGCGGTATGCAAATTGCAGGGGTCCAGGTTGATGCGGAGGGAGGAGCAGATGTAGCCCTTTACTAGCTTCTCAAAGCACTTCATGGCTATGGAGGTGAGAGCTATAGGGCGGTAGTCGTTGAGGCAAGCAGGCTTGGATTTTTTAGGTACAGGGATGATAGTGGACTTCTTCAGGCAGGTGGGGATGACAGCCTGTTCTAAAGACAGGTTAAATATGTCAGTGAATACCGGGGCCAGTTGGTCAGCACAGACTTTTAGGACGCGGCCAGGGATGCCGTCCGGTCCTGTTGCCTTCCTGATATTCACTTTTTTAAAGGTCCACCTCACCTCATGCTCTGTTACCCTGAACACTGAGTCTCCATCAGCAGACCCCCCCCCCCCATTGCCGTGGCTTGTAGGCTGGTGTTGTTATTACCAGCCTCAAACCTCGCATAGAAGGTATTGAGATCATTTGCTAAGGAGATGTCACTGTTCAGTTTGAGGGAGGTGCCTTTGTAGTCTGTCATCGTTTTGAGGCCCTGCCACATAGCTCTGGAGTCAGCCTGTTCAAACTGAAGTTCAATTTTATCCCTGTAGCGCCGTTTTTCCTCTATTACTGTCCTCCTTACATTGTATCGCGCCACCTTGTGGTCATTCATGTTGCCTGCCACCAGGCCGGCGTTGTATGCTGTGGTGCGCGCTTTCAGAGCTTCACAGACGGATTTGTCTACCCAAGGCTTTTGATTTGGGTAAACTTTAATTATGATAGTGGGTATTGTTTCTTCCACCAAAGTACAAACAAAGTCCATCACTGTCTCCGTGTAGTCATTTATGTTATCTGTGTTGTCACGGAATACACTCCAGTCTGTGCACTCAAGCGCAGCTTGGAGCGTCTCCTCTGACTCCACATCCCATTTCTGCACCTCTCGCGAGACTACCGGAGTGCTCTTGATTCTTTGTTTATTTTTTGGTGAAAGAAAGATGGCCGCATGATCAGACTTCCCGAAGTCACTAGCAGAATGAGCCTTGTACCCACCCTTGAATTGCGAGTAACAGTGGTATAAAATGTTACCGCCTCTGGTGTTACAAGTCACATGCTGATAGAAGTCCGGCAATACCTTTCTCAGATTGGCGCTATTGAAATCACCCACAACCACAATAGCAGCGTCAAGGTTCGCTGACTGGAGTTTGTTTACCTCGTCGTGGAGCCTGGAGAGCGCGTCACCAGTGTTTGCTTGCGGTGGAATATACACTCCGATCAGGATGATCGACGTTAGCTCCCTCGGGAGGAAGAAAGGTCGACACTTGATGGATATATATTCCAGGTTGGGGGAGCAGTGGTTCGATAGTTCCTTCACGTTGGCTGGATCGCTCCAATTGTTGTTCAACATGAAGGCTATTCCACCTCCACGCTGTTTGGCGGATTCTACTGTTCTATCCTTGCGGTGAATGAAGAAGTGTTCGGCCGGTTGGATGGCGTGGTCTGGGACGTCCGGCATCAACCACGTCTCGGTGAAGCAGAGAACATTGCAGTCTCTAACGTCTCTCTGGAATTGAATCCTTGCTCTGATGTCATCTAGTTTATTGTCTATTGATTGTACATTGGCTAGCAATATACTGGGTAGTGGCGTTCGGTGTCGCCTGTTTCTCAATCTGTTACGGACTCCAGCTCTCTTCCCTCGCCGCCTGGATCCTTTGTTCCTTGGATCGAGGTCTGGTCCGATTGTCCTCAAGATCTCAACAGGCCATTGTTGTGGTTCAGAGAGCTGATCCAGAGAGTAATCCAGTTGGTAAGTTTCCTGTAATCCAATGTCTATGAGTGACTGACGGTCATACACATTAAATGCACCAACAGTTGGTACAAACAAAACTCTTAAAACTATAAATATTAACAAAAGTAAGCACAGTCTCGACAGAGCGCACAGACAGGCAGCCGGTCGTTGCGGCGCCATGACATCTCATTTAGTAATGTCAATACTGAACGACTTGGCTTGATTGGCTCTTTACAAGCGCGCAGTCATTCAGTATTGACATTACAATGAGATGTCATGCTAATTAGGTCATGCCAATATCACTTCGATATGACAGACATCCGTGGAATTAAATAATTATAATGATAATAAATACGACACTATTTGTATAATTAACAATTATGTTTTACATTTATAGTCATGACTCAACGAACCATGTCCGGAAATTAATAAATAAATAAGAACTAAACCACGGATAAGAAACCACGCCACGGATATAGCTATAGTGAAATAGACTATTAATATTCCATATACCGTCTTGTTATTATTGTATTATTTATTGTTGGTTTTATTTATTTATTACATTGCTTGCACAGATCTAAGAGCCAGTGTAGAAACGGCTTGATTGTATGTTATCTTACATTTGCACTCTGGTTGGATGCCAAACTTATTTTCGTTGTAATGCACTTGTGCTGTATGATGACAATACATTTTAATCTAATCTAATCAAATTTTGGGAGATTATATAAAAGATTATTATTATCATTTGGAGTCGCAAGTCGCTGTTGCGCTACGGAGCGTGCGCACGTGTGTGTACAGGATACAGTATCAGCTGCTGCATCGTTAATGAACTATAGATTTAAATGGAATTCGTTAATCTATTCTTAGTCTATTCCACTATATCGCACGATTGGGTTATTAAGATGCAGTAGGTGAGGCAGGCGGCTATGTGAAGATACTGTACATAAGATAAGTGTGTGTAATGCTGATTCCTCATTGAGTCATGACTATAAATGCAAAACGTAATTGTCGCATTTTTTATCATTATAATTATTTAATTCCGATGATGTCTGCAATCACCAACTATTTTTCCCAATGAATCATTTTACCAGTTCCATCACCTGTGCATTGTATGTTTAATGTTTCTATTGCACTTTACTATTACATTTGCACTCTGGTTAGATGTTGTATTGTACTTGTGCTGTATGATGACAATACATTTTAATTAGGGATGTCCGATATTATCGGCCTACCGATATTATCGGCCGATATTGGCATTAAAATGTGATATCGGAAAATATCGGTATCGGTTTTAAAAAAAGAATTATTATAATTTTTTTTTTTTACATTTCTATAACCTTTATTTATCCAGGCAAGCAAGTAAGAACAAAATCTGATTTTATTTATTGTCAAAAGTATGCATAATGTTGTGTTAATTCCACAACAAGAGATATATAATGTTAATTACCTTATTATTATTATGTTTTTTGGTGGGGGAAACCCTGCATATATCGGTATCGGTTGATATCGGTTGATATCGGTATCGGAAATTAAGAGTTGGACAATATCGGTATATCGGTATCGGTAAAAAAGCCAATATCGAGCATCCCTAATTTTAATCAAATCGAATTGTGATCAGTCGCAAATCGGTTCCGCGCTACCTGTTCCACACAAGGATCCACACAGCAGAGATGCAACGGCAGACCCTCTCACCTCCTTATAATGAGCTGGCGGGGCGTGTCTGTATATGCAAATGAGGATATACGTGAACGCGCCTGGAGTTGTGAAGGAGTTATGTCAGTTCATTCAGCGGAGCACAGCCACGAACATTCTGCCCACTTACGGAGATCGTTTCACGCGTTCAGGAATCTGGAAGAGGATTTCTGTAAATCTGTCGGTACAAACATTTGACCAAGATATTTACGAAGGCACTTGCAAACACGTTCGAGAATGAGGACCATTGTTTCCTTCCTGTGATTATAAATTTTAGACTAATATTCTAACCTTCTTATTCTCAGCCTATTGACTGGACACGGTTTACTTTCTCTCAGTTCTTTCAGGCTACCTGTTATGTTGATGATAGTAGAATTTGATCTTTACTCTATTGTTGCACTTGTTGTTACTAGTAAGTAAGTTACTCTGGATAAATGCCTAAAATGTAATGTAGGCTAGTAAGGCTACATGAAATGGGCATGCAGTATAGGTACCAACCAGGCTGTGGCAGTGAGGCCTCAGCAGACCCAAACCCGGCCACACGCCCCCCCTCGAGGAACAGACCAGAACCAGGTTCAGAGAGAGAGAGAGGGAGGGGGAGGGGGAGGGAGAGAGAGGGTGGAGGAGAAAAGAGGGAATGAGAGAAATAGAGGGAAAGAAAAGGACAGAAGGAAGAGAGGGAGAAAGACTGAGATAGAGGGGTGGAACATAGGAATATGGAGAAAAGAGGTAAAGAGGAAAGAAGGAAAGAGGAAAGTATAGAAGGATGCGAAAATGAGAGGAGAGGAGAAAATAGTATAGAGAAGAGGAGAGAAGATAAGATAAGAGAAGAGAATAGAAGAAAAGAGGATAAAGAGAAGGACTAGAATTGGGCTGGGCCAAAGCGGGCTAAGCTGGACTGGGCCGGGTCTACTTGTGAGACCTCACTAGCGCGCTAAAGAGGCTGTCCTGCTGAGCTAGCAGGTTAGGCCCAGAGTCGCTCTCCACCAAGAGGCCTGAGGAAAACACCAACACCTGGCCAGCATCCAGGATGGAAGCCAACTGGTGCTGGGAGGTTACAGATGGATAGATGGAGGGAGGGAGAGAGAGAAATAGAGAGAGAGGGAGGGGCGGACAGGAGATAGGGAGCGGGATGGACAGAGAGCGGGAAAGAGGGGCGGATAGGGGGATGGAGGGAAGGAGGGACAAAGGAAGAAAGGGTTGAAAAGTAAAAACATAAGGGAGATGAGATGGAGGGACGATAGAGAGAGATGGAGAGAGAAATAAATGGATGGACGATAGAGCAGAGAGATGGAGGGATGATAGAGAGATGATAGAGCAGAGAGTGGAGGAAGTGGAGGGATGAAAGGAGGGAGGAATGGATAGAGGAGTGGATAGAGAGGAAGAGGGAAGGAGAGAAAAGGACAGAAGAAGGATTTAAGGAGGCAGAGGGAGGGATGGTAGGCGAGTATGGCACGCACAGAATTGAGAGGGAGGAAGAGAGTTTGCAGAGAGGAGGGAGGAGAGGACGATCGAACATGAACAGGAGACAAGATCACAGAGGGAGGGAGAGAGAGAGAGAAGAGGAAGAGAGCAGAAAAAAGGAGAAAGGAAGAGATATAAGTGAAGCAATCAGAGGAGAAGATCGAGTTTACAGCAGAGAGAAAAAACACTTTTGGAAAGTTAAAGCTTCTACATGTAGAATATCAATCCAACATCAACATATCATTGTCAAACTGATTTTGCATTTAAATGACCAAAATGACCAATTCTAAATGTTCTAAAACCTGCACACAAAAAAGGGATGCAGGCTTTACTTTTCACATATTAATTTATTTGTTGACGCAGTAGCCTATCCCACGTACAGGTTTGCTTCCTGTCACAAAGAGGATGTTGTCATACTTAACCTCTTAAGTCCTAGTCATATTTTCAGAAAATTTGCCTAAAGGTACATACCCAAGTAAATGGAAGATTGCTTCACTTCTTCAAGGCCCATTTGCATGTTCTTGGTATCTAGGGACATCTATGGACCTCAGGGAATGTATACCCAGTGTCAGAAATAGTGTGTTACTATGCTTAAGTAAATTATAATGAACCAAAGGAGAATATAAATAATTTATTTTATTATTTGTTTTCCATCTTTGACGGTGAATAACACTATGCTAACATTGACCAAAAAAAATTCCACTGAGCTCATTTAGCACCTTCTTGAGATCAAGTGTACAAAAACTCTAAGCAAATGAACAAAGGGCAGATGATTGATACAGTACTGAATTTTTCCATCCACACACATGCAATTTGAAATATGAACATAGAATATAGAATATTGGCCTATAAATTACCTTATTATGGCCACGTCATACATCTATGGATCGGCCCAAATCTCCTCTTTCCAATGGCAGAGTTAAATATGGATTTAGTACCATCAGGCGCCCGTTACAGGGCAGCCAAGACCATGAATGAAATCTACTGTAAGTACAGTTACTTTTGTATAATGTCCATAGCTCCGCCATCTTTTACAGGATTGCGAAGCGTTTTTTCCTAGACATTCACAGAAAGGTAAGGAAACAATATACGTTGTATTTGATGGCAATAACGTTGAGGTTTGTTTGATCTGAATTGATTTTTTTTATTTGATTTATTTTGAAAAGCAGTAAAACATATTTACAGCAAATGTCACAAGAAAGTCGTGGGACTTATTTCCATTGTTCGACCCATGAGATATAAACACAAATTTCACGTCAATATTTGTAAAAGAAAAATGGTTGGACTACGTTTGTATGCGTTATAAAATGTTTTATAAAATGTAGACATCCATCGAAAGCCCTGGGTCTCCTCTTTCTTAGGACTACAATGATTTCATGACAGCTTCGATTTTTATAAGCTCACAGCTAATAACACTTCAAATCATTGGTAAACAAATGTAGTGCTGAAAATATACACATTGACTGCTGTTTTTATAGGGTTATTAGGGTCTTTACTCTTGGCTACATTCTAAAAAGAAACGCAACATCATTAAATACGGACTGTATTGATCTATTTGTGACGTGAAATAAATCTATCATTCTGTTGAGAGGACGATGTTTTGTGTCCTCACAACTGCGCACATCACACCAAGCTGTCAAAGTTTGACAATGAAATGTTGATGAAATTCTACGTACAGCTGCTTTAAATAAGGTTACATTTGCAGAAACAGCAGAGGGAAAATGTACTGGAGAAAGATGCAGGGGAAGGATAATATAAGGCGTCTCTCTCTCCGACGATGGATGCAGAGAGAGCTCAGACCTGGAGAACCTGTAATGGTACAACATGACAGAGAAATGTTGCCTCGCTGTAGCCTCAGTTTGAGTGCTGATCTAGCTAAACTAACGTGGAGACACGCTAGTGCCTTTGGTCTCAACAGTGGCATTGTTGACGTTTACAAAACGAGACAGTTTCTGCATGCTACAGAGCATCCATTGCAGTCTACCTCATATTCATTCTTAATACCTACATTTGCTCCATCTCGTCTGGCTCCAACGGTGCTCCAAGGATCCAGTTTTTCTCTTGTAAGACATTACGTAATTCAATACTAAAGATATATCGTACTTTATTTTGACTTTTCTGAGGTTTCTTTTCCCAAAAACTACCCAGTGCAGCGTTAAAGGTATAGATCGAATATTTGTAATTTATTTAAAAAAAAATTACATCCACAGAGCTTTTAGAAATGCAGACTAAAAGTATTGCTTTTCCCCCCAAAAAAATATTGATTAATGAACGTACAGTATCATTTAAAAGAAAATTGGCGGGTCCAAAATGAATGTTGTTGTTTACATGGTGTGTGCATGTATCCCCTCCTTACTTCCTGAATGTTATCTATAGCACCTTTAAATAATTGTTGGCAATATTGCCCATTGCCTCAACATGTGAATGGTGTGTCATGGCCTGAGGGTGTGGTCTGTTGAGAAGCAGAAGAACTGGTTCACAGCTTTCCCCTTTCTTCAGCAAAATGACCAGAAATACCAGGAGGCGCGAGTGATTGACTTACTGCGATGGTGACGACTGTCCTGTCTGCGAACGCTGTCATCACAACCTTCTGTAGGATATTCTCCTGGGAGGGAGCACAGAGAGAGGAAGTCTGTTTTAATAATAATTATTTGGGCAATCAAATGATTTTGTTGATTGTTTTAAACCTCTAAAGCCGAGTGTTACGCCCACGCGGCACTAGACATGGTTGGCAAAACATTATATATCTTTGGAACCGTTTTTGATAAAGACTCGCTTTATTGTATTCTCTTCTCTCCGTCAATTGAAAGGGTATCTCTCCATCGCCCACAGGCTGGCTGGCAGTGTGCGGAAGTATGTACATAGAAACATGAAATATCTAGATTGGTGGTTTTATCTTCTGAATGCAGACTGCATCTAATCTGCTGTATATATCTATCTATATCTGTCACAGAGCTTTTAGCCTATAGCCAATGGAAATGCTACAAATGGTCAGGTGGGCTGGGAGGATAATTCTTAATGTTTCTCTATACTCCAGTGCACTCTGCAGATTGGGCCGTCAGACAGACAGACGCACACAGAGGTATAATGTTCAACAAGCATTGGAACTTGTTGTGGATGTTGAGGATGATCCAGAAAATATAAATGAAAAGGACTCTGAGCCAGAATGCTGGGACAGTGATGATGACAATCATAGTGAAGGATTTGCGTTGAATGATCTGACAACAATACAATTTATTGCGCAGCTTGAATGTGTTAGGGCTGAGGCCAAACGTTCCAAGGTGCGGACCTTCGTCCGTTAACGTTGGCACTCAAATCTTAATTAATGGGTTTGAACCTCCGCTTTTTTCCCGTTTAAATTTTTTTATTTATTTATTTATTTGACACAAAAACATTGGCATTAAAATGTGATATCGGAAAATATCGGTATCGGTTTTCAATTTTTTTTTTTTTTTTTACGTTTCTATAACTTTTATTTACCCAGGCAAGCAAGTAAGAACAAATTCAGATTTTATGTATTGTCAAAAGTATGCATAATGTTATGTTAATTCCACAACAAGACATTATGTAATGTTAATTACCTGAAATTATTCCGTTTTTTGGCGGGGGAAACCCTGCATATATCGGTATCGGTTGATATCGGTATCGGAAATTAAGAGTTGGCCAATATCGAGCATCCCTAATCAGAATGCTATGCACGTTTAGCTTGCTAGCGTTAAGATAGCAGGAGCCGTCTGCCAACAAAGATGTTGCTTCAACAAATGTATTGTGTTGTAAAATGGATTACCATGCAAACGTTATTGAAGACTCCTGTGACCAGTAAGTAGGTACTACTTTTACTAACCATTTTGACCGCAGCAATATGCGCAAGAGTAAGACTCGACAGTACTGAACCGGTAAGATTATTTAGGAGCAACCATGTGACAGTTCGATGACCTAAACTAACGTTAGCTGCTAATGTCAACCAAGCTGGTCCCCGAGAGGTTTATTTCTCCTACAGTGAGGGTTAGTGTGTGTGAGTGTCTCTCTCTCTCTCTCTCTCTCTCTCTCTCTTTCTCTCTCTCTCTCTCTCTCTCTCACATGATTAAAAATGATGGTTCGAAGGTCCGTTTGAAAAACCCTGCCGAAGTTCGAATCCTAAAAACAGGCTTCGGGGACAGCTCTAGTGTGTGTGTGTGGAGGGGGGGGTAAATTGCAGGGATATACTGGTCCAAATATGAAGGCAACACCAACATGTATGTATTTATGTATGTCTGCTAAAAAACGCCCAGAACAATATCCAAATAAATGTCTGTCACTCACAGAGGAAAAGATGTATTTGCACCAAACCGCACATGGAGGTTGAAAACACCTAAATAGAACTGTCCATGTGGAGAGTTACAAAAATGGTTTTCTCACTGGGCGTTTTATTTAATTTTTATGTCAGATATTGTATATTCATTCACACAAAGGTAATGTATGAGGTTGACTTTACACTGCACCAGAAATAAAGGGTAGGTTCCCCTGAATCACAAAAGGTACACTTGATACTGAGAATAAGCTCAGAATTATATATAAGAATAATATAACACTATGTCCAGTGGAACCATGGCACTTTGTCGGGACTGCAATATCAATGTGTGACCACTGGGGACACAAACACGCACACACGCATGCACACATATCTGTGCATACGCACACACACACACACACACACACACACACACACACACACACACACACACACACACACACACACTCACACACACACACATACACACACGCTCACCGTGGCCATGTCTATGGATGCTGTGGCTTCATCCATGATGAGGATGCTACTCTTCCTGACGAAGGCTCTGGCCAGACAGAACAGCTGTCTCTGCCCCACACTGAAGTTCTCTCCTCCCTCCGTCACCACTGCATCTACACACACACACCACACACCACACACACACACACACACACACACACACACACACACACACACACACACACACACACACACGCAATAAATATATATACACACACACACAATACATATATAATACACACACACAATAAATATATACTGTATATACACACACAGTAAATATATACACACAATACATATATAAACACACACAATAAATAAATATATTATATACACACAGTAAATATATATACACACAAACAATAAATATATATACACACACAGTAAATATATAAACACACACACATACATACACACACATACACACAGTAAATATATATATTAAGGCTGTCAAAGTTAACGCGGTATTAACGCGTTATCGCCCGATTCTATTAACGCCACAATTTTTTTTAACTCACGATTAACTTTTAAGAAAAAAATAAATATGTAAGGGATAATGTCATTGTCGCTAAATAATTGACCGACACAGAGTTTAAAATACCGAGGCGCCTCGCCGAGGTGTTTTAAACGTCAGTGAAGGTAAATTATTTTGCGACAATGACAACGAGTATAGCTATACATTATCCCGCTTATTACATGGCTAACTTACTAACAATATACCTAATTCATTTTACATGGACAAGACGAGACGCAGTTCTGTCGCTCCCACTGTCATCGTCACACACACTCCGCTGTCAGTGCAGCCGGCAGGTGTGTCTGATTGGCTGCACTGATGCAGTGTGTCAGTGGGCTTGATTGCGAACAGCTGCGCACAGCGGTCATTATTGTTCGGCAGAGGTCCGTTATCGAGTAATAACGGACCTCTGACAAGCGCTATTGACCAATCACAAGCAAGCATTTCGGCGAATGTGAAAACGCCATGTAATAAATATATATATATATATATATATATATTTTTTTTTTTGCTAGACTTCACTCAGTTGTATTATTGATGCTCTCATTGATACTGTTTGTTTCTGAAGTGTGTGTGTGTGTGTGTGTGTGTGTGTGTGTGTGTGTGTGTGTGTGTGTGTGTGTGTGTGTGTGTGTGTGTGTGTGTGTGTGTGTGCGTGCGTGTGTGAGAGAGAGGGGGGGGGGATGTAAGTACTCAGCCCTTGTGTGGGTGAATGTAACAAGTTCCTAACGTCTTCTTTCCCCTATTATTTCATGCACACTTTATTCATTGTTTTAAATTATTATTTTCTTTTAAGTTATTTTGTGCATCACTCTGTTTTGAATTTGATGCAAATTTGCAATGCATGAGGGTCATCCTTTTGTGTTAAATGGCTGTATAAAGCAAGCATTTGTTGACTCTCATGTTGATAAGAGTATTAAAACTTGGAACTTGAAAAATATCTGTTTAAGGTAGTTTTTTTTTTTAAATGCGATTAATTTGCAATTAATCGCGAGTTAACTATGGACAATAATGCGATTAATCGCGATTAAATATTTTAATCGATTGACAGCACTAATATATATATATTATACACACATACACTGCAGTACATACACACACACATGCCACACACACATGTATAGTACATACATACATACATACATACATACATACATACATACATACATACATACATACATACATACATACATACATACATACATACATACATACATACATACATACATACATACATACATACATACATACATACATACATACATACATACATACATACATACATACATACACACAGGTTCTAATATACTTATTATGTTTGTACCTAGTCCCCCAGGCAAAGCTTTGACCATATTCTTCAACTGAGCGATCTCTAGCGCCTCCCACAGGATGCCGTCAGTACACGTTCTCTCAGGATCCAGGTTAAATCTACAACAGGAAAACACATTTAGATCAGAATAGAACACTGTGTGTGTGTGTGTGTGCCTATTAAAGGCCAGACAACTCTCTTTTTGCTCAGATATTAAACCATTGCACTCAACAAATTGCTTTTGCGTTGCCTGTGGATCCTGTGTGCACACAGTCCTGTAGTTGCATGCTCTTATAAGGAGCTGGCAGGGTGTTTATGTATGCAAAATCAGGTGTACGAGAATGCACATTCAATTTAAGAATCCTCCTCATTCAGTGGAACACAGCTGAGAACACTTTCGCTGTTTAAGAACACATGTCCATGCGTTCATGAATCCGGCAGGGATCTTTCTTAGGCTTGGTCTTACAAAGATATTTCAGAAGACACTTAAGAAAATGTTTGAGAATGAGGTCCATGAGGTCCATTGGGCCTCATCATCCATTGGGCTTACCTGTCTGTTAAGAGAACAATAAGAAAAGCCACCGCCACATTCATCAAGCCGTTCTTAACGTCCAAATATGTGCTTACCCAGGTGTCTTGCATGATGAATCCCACTCATTCTTGAACTGAAATGTGCGTTTGCGCCCAATTCATTTGCATACGGACACGCCCGCCAACTCCTTATAAGGCGAATGAGGCGTGTGTAAAACAGCCGTGGTTCGGCATCTGATCCCTTTCTGATATATTCAACAGGAAGCGATTTGCAACTGATCTCAAAATGACACACACACACACATCTCACGACTCGTGACTCAGTGCATGTGTGTGTGTTCCTGTGGGTCGCTCATCGCATGTGTGTGTGTGTGTTAATCTGATGACAAATAAAGACTTATACTTGTACTTATACTTGTACACTGATCACGCCATTCAACCGGCCGATTTTTTCACTCACCGAAAAGACCGCTCAGAGGAAGATTCCGGTAAAAAGCGGGGAGGTGGGATAGCCTTCATGCTGAATAACAATTGGTGTGATCCAGGCAACGTGAAGGAGCTTTCAAACCACTGCTCCCCAAACCTGGAGTATATATCCATCAAGTGCCGGCCATTCTTTCTCCCAAGAGAATTAACGTCGGTCATTCTGGTCGGAGTGTATATTCCCCCTCACGCAAACACTGGAGTCGCGCTGTCCTTGCTTCACGACGTGGTAAACAAACTTCAAGCAGCTAACGTTGACACTGCTATTGTGGTTGTGGGTGATTTTAATAGCGCTAATCTGAGAAAAGTGTTGCCAAACTTCGATCAGCATGTGACTTGTTCCACCAGAGGCGGGAATATTTTAGACCATTGCTACTCGCAATTTAAGAACGGGTACAAGTCTCAAGCTACTAGCGATTTCGGCAAATCAGATCATGACGCCATCTTCCTTTTGCCTCAGCATAAACAAAGTCTCAAGCGCGTTCCTGTAGTAATGCGAGATGTGCAGCGGTGGTCTGGAGAATCAGAGGAGATGCTCCAAGCTGCACTTGAATGTACAGACTGGAGTGTGTTCCGCGACAACACAGACAATATTAATGACTACATGGAGACAATGCTGGACTTTGTTTGTACTTTGGTAGAAGAAACAATCCCCTCTACCACAATTAGAGTTTACCCAAACCAAAAGCCTTGGGTAGACAAATCCGTCCGCGAAGCTCTGAAAGCGCGCACCTCAGTATACAATGCCGGACTTGTGACAGGCAACATGAATGACCACAAGGTGGCGAGATACAACGTAAGGAGAGCAGTAATAGAGGCAAAAAGGCGCTACAGGGATAAAATTTAACTTCAATATGAACAGGCTGACTCTAGAGGTATGTGGCAGGGCCTCAGAACGATGACAGATTACAAAGGCACCTCCCTCAAACTGAACAGTGACATCCAATTGGCAAATGATCTCAATACCTCCTATGCGAGGTTTGAGGTGGTGAATAACAACACCAGCCTACAAACCACTGCCGATGGAGTCTCAGTGTTCAGAATAACAGAACATGAGGTGAGGAGGACCTTTAAGAAAGTGAATATCAGGAAGGCAGCAGAACCGGACGGTATCCCCGGCCGCGTCCTAAAAGTCTGTGCCGACCAACTGGCCCCGGTATTCACTGACATATTTAACCTGTCCTTAGAACAGGCTGTCATCCCCACCTGTCTGAAGAAGTCCACCATTATCCCTGTACCCAAAAAATCCAAGTCTGCTTGCCTCAACGACTACCGCCCTGTAGCTCTCACCTCCATAGCCATGAAGTGCTTTGAGAAGCTAGTGAAGGGCTACATCTGCTCCTCCCTCCCCATCAACCTGGACCCCCTGCAATTTGCATATCGCCCCAACAGGTCCATGGAGGACGCCATAGCCCATGTGCTGCACACAGCAGCATCACACCTGGACAAGAGGCAGGGGAACTATGTGAGAATGCTATTCATCGACTACAGCTCAGCATTCAATACCATAGTCCCCTCCAAACTCATAGCCAAGCTCAGGGACCTGGACTTGAACTATGACCTCTGCCAGTGGGTCAACTGCACCTCCTCATCCATCACCCTCAACATAGGGGCCCCCCAGGGCTGTGTTCTGAGTCCCCTCCTCTACTCCCTGTACACACATGACTGTGTGGCACAGCGGAACAACAACACAATTATCAAATTTGCTGACGACACAGTAGTGGTGGGCCTGATCTCTGCAAACGACAAGAGGGCCTACCTGGAAGAGGTAAAGGTTCTAGCGGGATGGTGCCAAGAGAACAGCCTCTCCCTGAACGTCAGCAAAACAAAAGAGATGATTGTGGACTTTAGGAGGTCGGGGGTCAGGGACTACAGCCCCCTCAGCATCGACGGGGCACCGGTTGAGAGAGTGAACAGTTTTAAGTACCTCGGAGTCCACATATCTGAGGACTTGACATGGACCACACACATTGACAGTGTTATCAAGAAGGCAGGGCAACGCCTCTACTTCCTAAGGCGCTTAAGGAAGTTCAACGTGAGTCAGAAGATCCTCAAGAACTTCTACTCATGCACAATAGAGAGCATCCTGACTGGCAATATCACCTCCTGGTTTGGGAATAGCACTGCACAAGACTGTAGCAGACTACAGAGAGTGGCACGTTCAGCCGAACGCACAATTGGAGGTGGGCTTCCCACTCTCCAAGACATTTACAACAAGCGGTGCATGGGTAAGGCCAAGAGAATAATCAAAGACTCCAGCCACCCAAACAACTGCCTCTTTGAACTGCTGCGGTCAGGCAATCGATACCGGAGTCTCATGGCAAGCACAGAGAGACTCAGAAGGAGCTTCTATCCCTAGGCCATCAGGATGCTCAATGAACAATGAACAATGAACAATAACAAACCATCAACACACCCACAGCACACACACACTTTAAATAAACAACACACTGTAGCACCCACTTTACCACTTTAGACACTAACACACTTTACACTTTATATTTATATTTATATCATTGGTAAGGAAATTGCACATCACTCTCATTCCCTATTCCTTATTGCACATCATTGCACCTCACCACCACAAGGTGGCACCACAAGCTAAGCTATACCTCACCATTTCTACATTGTACTGTACCTGCACTGTATATACTGTACATACTATATATATAGGTATACTGAAAATGTTTGTTGTTTACACTGTTTACGTACTTGACTTCTTGACTTTCTATTTTATACTTATATTATACTTTTATACTATCTTGTCATTATCTAGCACACTCTCAGGAGCAAAACAGAAAGAAGCATTTCATGCAAAGTATTCTGTATTTCTGTATGACAACTAATAAAGAAACTTTAACTTGAAACTTGAACTTATACGTATATGCAGTGGTGATTTCATAAGGGGTTGCACTGTGTTTTAATGATGCCACGCGCGTGCACATGCTCCCGCGCATGCACATACATTTTCCCTCGCGAATAAAGACGATGCCTAATTGCCTCTAGGAATGGAATGTAACACTTCATTCACAGGTTTTGTGTTGAATGGTCGAACTGTAGTATTTGAACACACTTGACAACCTGAGCTATTGTTATGCAAAGTAGTAACCACTTTCAAAAGGAAACGTGTGTGTCTTATTATGTCCTCTATCGTGTTATTTTCCTATCCAACAGTGAGAGGGAGAGAGTGGAGAGAAAGAGAGAGAGCAGAGAAAAAGAAAAAAAATAGAGAGAGAGAGAGAGAGAGAGAGAGAGAGAGAGAGAGAGAGAGAGAGAGAGAGAGAGAGAGAGAGAGAGAGAGAGAGAGATAACTAGAAAAAGATTGAGGGGGAGAGAAAGAGGGAAATAGATAAAGAGAGAGAGAGAGGGAGAGAGAGAGGAGAGAAAGAGAAATATATATATGAAGAGAAAAAGATTTAGAGGGAGAGAAAGAGGAAGAGGAGATACAGTGGGAAATAGATAAATAGAGAGAGAGTAAGCTAAAGAGAAAAAGATTGAGAGGGGGAGAAAGAGGAGATAAAGTGGGTAATAGATAAAGAGAGAGTGAGAGAGAGAGATAATGGTCCCATGTCCTCACAGCGACCTGTCCGTGACGTCGGCAGAGGAGTCAGATCACTGTCTCTGTCGGCGTCCCACTGTGGTTTAAATAACACACACAGCTGGGACCTGACCTCTGCCTCACTCAAGGGTCAAAAACATGCAAAGAACTCATTCTCTGATGTCGTACTGTATTTTGACGTGTGTATCCGGTGCAGGGTGAGGCTCAGTGTGGGCTGCAGCCTGCTTTCTTCTGGCGGGTCAGATGGACACACACACATAGGCGCTCTGTCTTCCTACTGGCACAGAAATGCAGGCACAGGCGGATGGCAGCCTTTCGTCAAGTGCAAGGCAGATTCTTTCTACCTGCGCCTGTTTGGTGATTTTGTGGCTCGAAAGGAACCTGCCTGTGCCGACTTTGCAGAGACAGAACAATCCATGTCCACTGGTGAGGTGCAATTTTGGTATCCATTTTGACACGAAATCACGCCTGCTGCACCTCTTCCCGCTCAGATCACATCTAAGCGCAGATGCTGGCGCTATTTTCGTGACAGTAGTCTAGGAACCTCTGTCCAAATTCCGAGAGACGTTTTTTATGGATGTTAAAATATACAGTTCATCCCACACTTATTATGAGCACTTTCACACTTTATGTGAGCACTTTATGAAACAATTCCCTTAATTAAAAACTGAAACACATTTGCTTTGGAACTATTAGTCTGCATTGAAGTTCAAGTTCAAGTTCAAGTTTCTTTATTAGTTGTCATACAGAAGTACAGAATACTTTTATATAAAATGCTTCTTTCTGTTTTGCTCCAGAGATTGTGCTAGATAAAAATAGATAAGTATAAAAGTATAGTAAGTATAAAATAGAAGTCAAGTACGTAGACAAAAAGTGTTCAATATATACATATATACAATGTACAATGCAGAGTGCAATGCAGAGAATACAATATACTATATACTATACAGTACAAAGCAGAAATGGGATGAGGTACAATTTAGGTACAATTTACAGTAAGGTGTAATGAGGTATGGGTTGTAGTGCAAATTCTTTGCCAATAAATATAAAGTGTGTTTAGGTGTTCTAAAGTGGGTAAAGTGGGTGCAGCAGTGAGTTGTTTGTTTAAAGTGAGTGTGTGCGTGTGGATGTGTGTGCTGTGAGTGCATTTGATGGTTGTTACGATTGTTCATTGTTCAAGCCTTGTTCATTGAGCAATCATTGTTCATTGAGCATCCTGATGGCCTGGGGATAGAAGCTCCTTCTGAGTCTCTCTGTGCTTGCCATGAGACTCCGGTATCGCTTGCCTGACTGCAGCAGTTCAAAGAGGCAGTTGTTTGGGTGGCTGGAGTCTTTGATTATTCTCTTCGCCTTGCCCATGCACCGCTTGTTGTAAATGCCTTGGAGAGTGGGAAGCCCCCCTCCAATTGTGCGTTCGGCTGAACGGGCCACTCTCTGTAGTCTGCTACGGTCTTGTGCAGTGCTATTCCCAAACCAGGAGGTGATATTGCCAGTCAGGATGCTCTCTATTGTGCATGAGTAGAAGTTATTGAGGATCTTCTGACTCACGTTGAACTTCCTTAAGCACCTAAGGAAGTAGAATAGCACTACTGTATGTGTTATCTATCAGCTGACATAAAAACTGGTTAAACAATTCCCTCAAATTAACTTAACAACAAAAGCAATGCGATATTTTGCTTGGGAATGAAAAGTGTCTGAAGTGTCTCTCTCAGCACCATGACGTGAGCTGTCCATGGTGGTGAAGGAGCAAGAAGCACAAGGGGAATCTGCTTCATTTCTTTATATAGCGCCTTTCAGGAGACCCAAGGTGCTTAACAAGAGGGGGCAGCTAGGGGAAGGGGATCAGGGGAACACCGTAACAACAAAGTAAAAAAAGAAAAGAAAAGAGGGAAATCATTTATAAATGTGGTGAAGAGGTGAGTTTTGAGTTGGGATTTGAAAGAGTGCAGGGATGTAGGACTACGGATGTTTGGAGGGAGGGAGTTCCAGAGGGTGGGTGCGGCAACAGAGAAGGCTCTGGGACCAACAGTGCGCAGGTTGGTAGTGGGGATGGAGAAGAGACTGGAGTCAGAGGACCGCAGCCTCCGGGGCGGGATGGAGGAGGTCAGCTAGGTACCGGGGGGCAAGGGAGTGAAGGGATTTGTAGGTGATGAGGAGGATCTTAAAATTTATGCAGGACTTGACTGGAAGCCAGTGGAGGTGGATGAGGGTGGGGGTGATGTGGTGCCAGGACTAGCAGCAGAATTTTGGACATATGTCATAAACATTTAATAAAATAAAAATGTGAATGTTGATTTAGAATTCAAATGTCAACAATATGAATGAAGCTTCGAACTATTCGGTACAGCCCTAGCCGCCACTGAGCACAGCGTGTGTGTGTGCGTGTGCGTGTGCGTGTGCGTGTGCGTGTGTGTGTGTGTGTGTGTGTGTGTGTACCAGACCTACCTTATGGAGCCACTAAACAGCACAGGGTCTTGCATGATGATGGAGAGGCGCGATCTGAGCGTCTGCAGGGGCAGCTTACAGATGTCAATCCCATCAATGATGATCTTCCCTACAGAAAAAACACATGTATTTGATACTTTATTCATTCATTCATTTATTTATTTACATGAGTGTGTATGTGTGTGTGTGTGTGTGTCTGATATGTCCTCTAACCTCAGTTATTTTCCTATTCAACAGCGAGAGGGAGAAAGTGGAGAAAAAGAGAGAGCAGAGAAACATGAGAGAAAGAGAGAGAGAAAATAGAAAGAGAGCAGAGAGAAAGAAAGGACAGAAATAGAGATAGAGTGGAGAGAAAGAGAGTGAGAGAAAGAGAAAAAGAGGGAAAGAGAGAGAGATTGAGAGGGAGAGAGATATGGTCCCATGTCCCCACAGTGACCTGTCCATGACGTCGGTAGAGGAGTCAGATCAGGGTCGCTGTTGGCATCCTGTGTGTATGTGCGTGCGTCTGTCTGTCTGTCTGTCTGTCTGTCTGTCTGTCTGTCTGTCTGTCTGTCTGTCTGTCTGTCTGTCTGTCTGTCTGTCTGTCTGTCTGTCTGTCTGTCTGTCTGTATGTCTGTCTGTCTGTCTTAGTTCTATTGAATCCTGTATTCAAATTCTAAATATACAAGCTATCTGAGAAAACATTAGCTAGTTAACAAAGTAACAAATTGACAATGATTTCCACACTTGGCACCAATGTGCGTGCATACGCTACACAGTGACATGACGACCCTTCCTTTTTTATAGTTTCCTTGATATATGCAAATAACTACATCACAACATAGCAACCGTTCTCCTTCCACTAGGGCTCCTAGCTATGGACACAGATGGAACAGCACTCCTGGAAATAAACGAGAACGAGAGACATATTTTCTGTTATGAAATTCCACATTTCCCAGCAATTTTTGGGTGCTTTGTGATACGTGTATTATTTGGGCCGTCAGCCCAACCCAGAATGTTCCCTGGTCTCCAACAGTTGAGTCAGAGACACAGATACCAGTCTGGCTTGGCTTTATAGGGCCAACACCGCTCATGAAAATGTGTCATTATTAACAGCTGAACTGTAGTGTGTGTGTGTGCGTGTGTCTCCTTGTTTTCCTACCGATGTGAGGACCAAATGTCCTCACAAGGCATGAAAAAGCTGAATTATTTTCATCCTTGTGGGGACATCTACTTGTAGCACCCTGAAAATATGGCTATTATTCAGAAGTGCTGACTTGCCTTTTATCTCCCCTGGTGCACCAAGACATACTAACTAGTTTCCATTAATATTCTCTCGGACAATGACGCGGGCTTCTCCTTTTCTACCGACTGGAATATGTATTATAAACAGTATCACTGGATCATATTCACCCACCCAGTTTTCCCTGTGTGGCTAGTTGGCGACCAGCAGAGGAAGCAGTAGCGGGCTGTGAGCGTGTGCTGGATGATGCTGGACGGGAAGAACTCCCGTGCTGGGCTGAAGACCGCCGGTGCAGAGCAGACATCCACGCTCACTGCCTGCCACCGCCCCCTGCTGGTCGCCAACTAGCCACACAGGGAAAACTGGGTGGGTGAATATGATCCAGTGATACTGTTTATAATCCATATTCCAGTCATGTCATGCATAGTCCGATTGAACCTCTCACATTGCCCATTCCCCTGAGGATGGTAAGGCGTGGTGCGGCTTTTGGATATTCCGTACAATCGGCAGAGCTCCTTGATGACGCTCGACTCGAAATTTCGCCCCTGGTCGGCATGGAGTCGGGCAGGGCAGCCGTAATACACAAACCAGTGCTTGATGATGGCGGCGGCTGTGGTCTTCGCCGTCTGATCTTTGGTCGGTATGGCAATAGTGAATCTGGTGAACATATCAGTCAGCACCAGTACGTTCTCGTAGCCACCCGCCGACCTTTCCAACACGGTAAAGTCCATGGCAAGGACCTCCATGGGTGCCGTCACGTTGGTGCAGGTCATCAGGGCCTGGGCTTTAGGAAACACGTCCCGGGGTAATGCACATCGCTTGCATTGCTGCACCCAGCTCTTCACCTCCTCCGCCATTCCGATCCAGTAATAACTTCGCCTCATCAGGTCCACCGTCCCTCGCCCCCCGTAGTGTCCCCCATCTTCATGTTGGGTCTCGTAGATCCTCCGTCGCAGGGCCGTGGGCACCACCAGCTGCAGAACCTCCTCCCCGTCGCGGGGATCACTGACGCGTCGAAACAGTACTTGTTGGTGCAGACGGAATCGCTCCCACTGCCCGTATAACTTGCGGAGTTTCGGGTCTCCTTCTTTCAACTGTACTTTAGTGGGAGGGACTCCCTGTGTCACCGCCCGCCACACAGGACCCAACTCGGGATCGTCCGCCTGTAGCTGCCGCATTTCCGCCCAGTCATATCCGCTGTTCCCCTTCTGTGCCGCTATCTGACGTGCACTGACACTTGGGACCTCCCACGTCTCGGTCGGTCTCTCGGGACCCAGCAGGGCCCGTACTTCCTCCGCTGGGACCATGACATAGCCATCGCGGGCGACTGAGGCGGGGGCGCACAATGAGGCGGTCCGTTCCGGTAGACCCTGGCGGGTGTGAGTGCCGGTCGCGGGTATCGTTAGGAAGTCTTTCTCGGTGTCCTCCACTTCAGGCTCTGACCGCATCGGCATGCGAGACAGGGCGTCGGCGTTCTGGTTGAGTCGACCAGGCTTGTATTGTACCACGAAGTCGTACTCCGCGAGCTGAGCGTTCCAGCGCTGCTCCACTGCTCCCAGGTTGGCCGTGCCGAGATGCTTCAGCGGGTTGTGGTCGGTGATCACGGTGAACTGGGCGTACATCATGAGGTCTCGGAACTTCTCAGTGACTTCCCACTTCAGGGCGAGGAGTTCCAGCTTGAATGCACTGTAATTTTGGTCATTCCTTTCGGACCCACGCAGACCTCGGCTCGCAAAGGCGATGACTCTCTCCACGCCCTCTTGTTTCTGACTTAGTACCGCTCCCAGTCCCATGTAACTCCCGTCTGTGGTCACTATGAAGGGGAGCTGGAGGTCGGGGTAGGCCAGCACCGGAGGCGTCAAGAGGCACTCCCGCAGATGATCAAAGGCCGACTGACACTGCGGAGTCCACTTGAAGGCCTCGGGCCGGCCTTTAACGAACCCCTTCTTTTCTTTCCCCATCAGGGCATGCAGTGGCTGGGCCACTTGGGCGAAGCGGGGCACGAACCGCCAATAATAGGACAGGAACCCGATCACCTGCCTTACTTCCTTCGCTGAGCGTGGCGCCGGCCAGTCCTCCAACGCCTTCACCTTGTCGGTGTCGACCTGTATGCCGGCTGCGGAGACGACGTGTCCCAGGAACTTGACCTCGGTCTTCAGAAGGAAGCACTTTCGGGGCTTGAGTTTGAGCCCATGCTCCCGCAGCCGTCCAAACACCAGGTCTAACTTCTGGCAATGGCTCTCGAAGTCACTGGCGAACACTAAAACGTCGTCTAAATAGACAAGCAGGACGTCGAAGGCCAGGTCCCCCAGCACGGCGGTCATCAACCGCTGGAAGGTTGCGGGTGCGTTACACAAGCCGAAGGGCATACGGGTCCACTGGTAGAGGCCGAAGGGCGTCGTGACGGCCGTCTTCTCTTGATCTTCTTCTTTCACCGCCACCTGGAAGTAACCGGCGGTGAGGTCGAGCGAGGAGAAGATCTTGGCTGGAGACGCCCACGGACTGCAGCTCTCTACCAGCACGCCCTGGTCCACCAGGTCTTGTACGTGCCGCTTTCGCTTTGACCCTTTGAACCTCCCTTACCAGGGCGCAGTTCCAGGCTAGGTCCCTTCCCACCCCTAGGCTTTACCATCCAGACTCCTCTGGACCGACAAGCCTTAGCTTTCTGCTTCCCGGCATTTTCTTTTCAAAAACACAGATCACAGAAACACTACTCGCTTACTAACTCATTCGGTTTCAGCTTATAGTGGCCTGACTGTACATTGAGCCGAACGCGGCGGCCATTACCATGGTCTTACTGTCATCTATGCGATCCGACCGGAAGGTGACCCAGTCTATAGCGATCCTAGACCCTGTAGTGGTTGTTGGCCACCCAGGTAAGAACCGACGGTCTGATCCCCACCCCACTTTGCTTTGGGTATGGAAACTCACTCTCCGCACCTTGCTCAAACACGCTCCACCATACACACGCATGCGCACAGAGAGAGAGAGAGAGAGAGAGAGAGAGAGAGAGAGAGAGAGAGAGAGAGAGAGAGAGAGAGAGAGAGAGAGAGAGAGAGAGAGAGAGAGAGAGAGAGAGAGAGAGAGAGAGAGAGAGAGAGAGAGAGAGAGAGAGAAAGAAAGAAAGAGAAAGAGAAAGAGAATAAAATAATTATAATAATCTGTTTGGCATTGCATCTGCACCATTGCTGATCCATTCAACAGGTAGTGCGGAAGCAATTAGCGACTGATCTCAAAATGAGATTAGATTCAAATGGATTGTTATTATACAGCAAGTGCAATACACCATCCAACCAGAGTGGATAAATAAATGCTCCAGAAATAAATAAAACATGGGCGCATACCGGTCTGTCCGACTCACGAGCGCTGTTTGAAACTAGAAATTATCTGCTTAGCTGTGGTGTTCCAGCCCTCCCACCAGTGGTTATTGAATATTCCATAGAATTCTAGAATGTAGTTTTTAAGTCTTGCGATACAGAGAGCCAAAAGTTGTTTATGAAAGCTAAGCGTAGAACAAGTGAGGCTGTTTAATCCATCTGTTTAATATGACATCATCAGAGCGAGGCGGGGTGACACTGACCATGGCTCCTGTATTATGTAAACACAGGAAGTATAAGCTTAAGACACATTTGAGTTTTAAGTGCTTGAACTATTCCTGCCAAGATATCTTTGTCTCTAAAGAGAAAACAATTAATTAGAACAGTAATATTAAACAAACGAACGTCCAACTTCCGATTTTGAATGTAACGCGCCTTTAAGCTCATACCTCCTGTGTTTACATGACACAGGAGGAGTCATGGTCACTGTCACCACGTCTCACCCGGATGATGTCATATGAAACAGATGCCTAAGATCTTGCCTTCAAGTGAAGAAAGGAACAAGTGTGCAATGTGACGTCCATGATCTTTCACATCATGATCTATCAGGGTGTTTTGAGAGGCCTCTATTCACAGAAGGATGGATGTGCAGACATGAGAGAGAAAGACAGCAAGAGAAATGACAGAGATGCCTTAAATATTTCACTGTGTGTGTGCGTGCACTGGGGCTGTCCCCGACTAAGGATTTGGATGGTCGACTATGATTGGCCAAAATTTGCCGTTAGTCGACTATTGGTCGAAAAAAAAAATGTGGTGCATGTGGTGCATGTGGGGGTGCTTAATGTCTGAAGGAGTCGACTGAAGGCTTCTTGTCCTCTGCAAAAGCATGCAATTGGTCCACTGATGGATACATCTTGATATTTGTCTAGTCTAGTGTGTTCATTAGACGGGTGAAATCCTCTTTCAGTGCCTCTGTGCCTGTTTTCGTAGGCAGTTAGCCTCTGGTATGCGTGCCATTAGCGTTAGCCACGCTTCTAGGCCTCTTTTCTTTTGGAAAGATGTGCGTATGTGCGTATGTGTGTGATGAGAAAGAGACTAACCTTCATACATATCCACCATGTTGAAGAAAGCCAGAGAGAGAGATGACTTCCCACTACCCGTCCGACCACAGATACCCACCTAGGAGGAGAGAGAGAGAGAGAGAGAGAGAGAGAGAGAGAGAGAGAGAGAGAGAGAGAGAGAGAGAGAGAGAGAGAGAGAGAGAGAGAGAGAGAAAGACATTTAACACTTGACCTATTGAAATAAAGGTGATTAATACATTTCCAAATGTACTATGTGCTATTTTCCAAAACGTTTCCAGGTCAGGAAAACACAATTTCCATCACAGCAGGAACACCCCATATAACATAATTTCTGTTTTTTTTTCTGTACACACCGAACCATAATTCTCTATAATATTCCATTACATAATTTACAAATGGTGATTCACTCCAGTATCTCTATCTCTATATCACACTATGTGTGTATGAGAACAAACAGGAATACTGTAAATCACTATTGTATTTATTTGGTAAATCTATAATGTGTACAAAAAAACAAAAAAAAACAGGAATACTATAGATTTGTTCATTTTCGTATGGGTCCGGAGAAGCCTCAAGTTCAGGTACAATACAGTGATCCTGGCCTCTGAGAGAGAAAGAGTTATGCAATTGACTGTAACGTCGCCTTGATAGAAAGAGCACTTGTCTGAGAAAGAGCGCGTAACACGCTCCTGTCATGCGTGCAAAGTGGTGTTTGGCGCCTAGACGCCAGGTCACAGTGCGGTGCAGACACGAGGCACGGGGCCCGAGCTTAAAGGAACACGCCGGCATTATGGGAAACATGCTTATACCTCCTTCTCCAGAGTCAGACAAGAAGATCGATACAAATCTCCTCTCCGCACGTTCGGTAGAAAGATTTCCGGCTGCGGATACGGACCACTAGCCTATAGCTTAAAACTCTGGGAGAGGTGTTTTTGGCCAACAGCTAGGCTTGCTGGTCCGTATCCGCTTCCATTCATCGTCTTCCCTACCTCCCTCCCTCTCTCCCTCCTTCACTCCCTCCCTCCCTCTCTCTCTTCCATCTACTTCTCCCTCTCTCTCTCTTCCCTCTCCCTCTCTCTTCCATCTACTTCTCCCCCCTCTCACTTCTCCCATCTCCCTCTCTCTCTCTCTCTCTCTCTCTCTCTCAGCAGTGTGTGAATTACCTTCTGTCCTGGGTTGATGTAAGCGTTGACGTGCTTGAGGACAGGCTTGAGCGTGGGATCGTAGCGAACACTTAGGTCCTGTATCTTAATCTCTCCATGCTGCGGCCAGTCCTCTGGCACCTGGGAGGCATCTGGATATGAAGGGGGGGCGAGAGATAAGACAAAAAAAATTATAATGTGTCCCTATTTTGGTCAATAGCTCTTTCTCCCGTTCTTCTCCCCAATTGAGTTGTTATGCCAGTTCCCCATGTGTGACTCATACCCCCACCGGCTTCCCACCTGCCAACACTGTGATGATTGTGTTCGTAGGGATGACTGGCCAAGCTGGAAGTACCACTGACACGAGGACGTGAACCCCGGGTCTCTGCGGTGGCAGGCGAGTGCTTAGACCTCTACACACTACCCAGCCGCCCGAAAAGGTGGTTTTATTCGTTTTGTGCTACAGAATGGGGGAACTAAATTGCTCAATATTTCACGACTATTTTAAAGATTCTAATTCCAAGCTCACAAAATGACAAAGAAGAAGAGAAGAAGAAAGATAGAGAGGAAGACGGTCCCTAGAGAGGAGACCGCCTCTGCTTTGTAAACACTGACATATAGACCATATGGGACACGTCATAACAGTGGACATATTGTGTACACTAGTATCCTATAGTAGGTATCAAAGTAGTGCAGAGCGAAAATCCACCCAAAAACAGGATTTACTTACGCTGCCGTAATAGGAAAACATTCTGATTTAAATTGTAATGAAGAATCTAATTATTCGCTTATTACACCTGTGTATATGAGTCCAAGGGGCCATTGCCCCCCCACCCCCCTTAAGTTGTGAACATAGAACTATATGTTTGCAAATCACTGTATCCTCACTCACCTCACGTACCGAGTTTATCTTGTTGACTGGTTTTGTGCATTTCTTTGATATTGATTGTGTGATATGTGAAGCCTGGTTTGATATTTATATGATATAGCCGCCAATGGTGATGAGGCCTACTATAGCTTGTAAGTGCACCTAGTTGGTGCCCATTTCTCTCGTCTTACTGTGAGAGCCTGTGCTGCTGTGAGTGCACCAGTTTTAGAGCCAACTTACTAACCAGGACTCGACCGATAAAGGCAACAGCACACACGAGTAAAATATATTATGTAGCCTATGTGAACATGTGTGTCCAAAGCCAATTCTATCTGTATGTAAACCTACATGTCTCTCTAGTCATTATATTATGAGCTGCATGCAAACCTACAGGTCTCTCTAGTCATTATATTATGAGCTGCATGTAAACCTACAGGTCTCTCTAGTCATTATATTATAAGCTGCATGCAAACCTACAGGTCTCTCTAGTCATTATATTACAGTATAAGCTGCATGTAAACCTACAGGTCTCTCTAGTCATTATATTACAGTATAAGCTGCATGTAAACCTACAGGTCTCTCTAGTCATTATATTATAAGCTGCATCCAAACCTACAGGTCTCTCTAGTCATTATATTATGAGCTGCATGTAAACCTACAGGTCTCTCTAGTCATTATATTATAAGCTGCATGTAAACCTACAGGTCTCTCTAGTCATTATATTATAAGCTGCATGCAAACCTACAGGTCTCTCTAGTCATTATATTATAAGCTGCATGCAAACCTACATGTCTCTCTAGTCATTATATTATAAGCTGGATGTAAACCTACAGGTCTCTCTAGTCATTATATTACAGTTTAAGCTGCGTGCCATCAAGGTAATTTTTTTCTGATTTATCGTTATTTATCGTCTATCAGCGCTCTGTCTAACAGCTACGCACACACACACACACTTATCCCCCCCACTTCTGAAATGAATCACCTGCACCTGTGTTTACCTGCGATGACATGACAAAATGGCTGCTGTGAAAAGGACTTATAGCTCCTTGGTGTAAACTCACTCCTAAGTTAATACTATATTTAATATATTTGTCCACACAATGAATACAATAAATCAATAAATCTTCGACCTAGTCAAAGATAAGAGGAAGAACAAATGTGAATACAGTAAAGACTACATGACTTAAAATAGGTTTGTTTAGGTTTAAACATTGTTGAAAATTGGGTCCACTCTTAAATATGTCACCCAGTTGTGCTGGGTCTGACCTCCGACCTTGCGCTCGCTACTGGGTGCTTTGCTATGATGGGATATTTCAGGCTTGAAGTACTCAGATGGTAGGATGATTCCTTACTGCACAAACTGCACAGAACAACGCACCTATCAACAGTTCCATCTGGGTGCTTTTCAAACGTAAACATTCTGTTCACTGGGCCAAGCAACACTTTGTCATCTGCTTCCATCATGTTTACCAAGCTACCGTGGGCGCTTGTTTATGTTCAAATTGTTCTATGTGGTGATGTACGTGGTCAAGGCTATATACAGTATAGCCTACATGCGTAATGAATGAACAGTAGGCTTATCTTATTCTAATGACTTGTTTTATTAGGAGATCACAGATACTGTATGTGCTGCCCTATAGTAGTAAGTCATACTGTAGAACGTACAGTACACATCTTGACATGTGACATCAAAGACTCCCACAGAGTCGGAACATACGCGGAACTGACGTCCGCGTCGCTCACTTGGTGTCACACAAAAGGTTGCTCGTTGTGTTGGTTGACATCGACCTGCATTAACACTTTGAGTGCCACGCCGGGTTTTCCTTTTTACCCGCTGAATGCCACCATCGGCGCCAATGTTAACGTTAATATCGCCTAATCTATGTTTTAAATTATGGCTATGTGTCTAATCTGCCCATCGCATTATCAAAGACTATTTTCCAGTCAGTGCTGTCAAGGCAGATTGTTTTTTTATCGTGTCATTTCCGTTCCAGAGCATTTAGAAAAGCCCCCGTTTTGATATAAAAAACAGCCCATTCTGGACCATTCTATGAAAATCGTCTTTTACTGGAATATTCCACAACGTTGATATTCGTCGGCCTTTTTATGAATAGTTTTCAAATAAACGCTAGATGATCAATATTATACGTGCACGCAAGCACATTCGGGCCGCGCACGGATAATCGCCACGCTGATTTCCTCTTGGACTTTTACAGTGAAACCGAAAGAGGACATTTCACAAAACAGCCTATAACTTCATCAAAATTAGTCTGATTATCCTAACACTGATAACATAGAGTCCTTACCTGACATCAGATGGTATCCAACTGGTATATTCCAATTCCTGATCACCATTCGAAAAAATCGATAAGTGTATAGATCCAACGCGATACAGTAGAACTCCATGATCAGCGGGGCTCTGAGGCTCCAGAATGAACTGTGGTAAGCCCGGCTGCATGGGTGGACTGGAAAATGTGGAGTACCGGATTTTTTTCCCCATTCATGTTATGGTTTGTAACCGACCCCAATCGCACAACACAAGACAGGTATGAGAGTAAGCCAAGAACGGGCATTTATTGAAAACCAACAGAAAAAAGGCACTGTCCCTTTAAGGGAGAACACCCATACTGGATAACAAGAAAAGGGAAAGGCCCAGTGCCTTTAAGAGGCGAGCTGGCTAAGGGGAAGGCAAAGGGAAGGCTAAAGGAAACAGGGCCGGGGCAAGGGACAAGGCAGGAACAGGGAGGAACTAGGAGGAACTGGACAGGGAGGACTAGGAGGACTAGAGAGGGGAGAAAGGGACAGAGGCCCGCGGAGGCGGGCTGGGGACAGGGAGGACTGGGAGGACTAGATAGGGAGGACTAGGAGGACTAGGGAAAAACAGGGTAAGGCCTTGGAACAGGGCGAGGGCAGGAGCTGCATACTGGGACAGAGTAAACAGGGTCAGGCCTTGGAAAAAGCAATAATGAGGTTGCTGCTCTGCAGCTTCTCCCGGGATGGTAGTCTGGGGAAGCAGGTGGGAACATCAGAGCCGCTCTGCAGACTTCTCTCGGCAGATCTCCGAGGTGGGTAAACGGGGCCGAGAGGGAGAGAGGAGTGGGTTAGCTCAGAGTACAATGGGGAAAACAGAGCAGGTGCAGGAGAGGTGACTAGTCCCAAAAACAGGGTATCAAGGTGACAGAATCTTCGGTGTATATACACACTGTGAGTAAACGTCCCAAACACAATCCAAGTGAATAAATATCTTCGGTGTGAAAACACACAGTGAGGCGATGTAAAGGCCAAAATATTATCCCAATGAAAAACAATCCAAAAACAGGCTAAGACGCTGGGTGAGTGACTGTCTGATAAAAAGCTGGAAATCTTCAGTGTTTTATAAACACACGAAAAACGGAATAGGATCAAAGACAGTCATAAAAAACTCACCCAGGCGTTGTGCGTAAAGAGCGTTGGAACAGAAACGGGGCGAGAGCGTCGCCACCGGGGAACCGGTTGTCCAAGCGGAGGTCAGAGTGGTGCGCGACTGCTTGGAGTACGCGCCGGTACGAAGGGCGCATCTGGCGCGGAGGTCTGAGTGGTGCGCGACTGCTTGGAGTGCGCGCCGGTACAGAGGACGCATCTGGAGTGCGTCTGCGCGGAAGAGCGTGCCAGGCTTGGAGGTCTGGATGGTCGTCTGGGCGTCTGCTGCGCGGAGGTCTGGATGTGCGTCAGGACGCCTGCTGCGCGGAGGTCTGAAGTGGATCACTGGGATACCTCCCGTGGAAGACTAGGGAGCGCAGTCCAGTATCTCCCTCAGGCAACGGCGACAGGAGGCGAAGGCTGGAGCGCATGTCACGCCGGAGATGAAAACAGCATAACAGACAGAGGACCTCCCGAAGGAGTCTTGATGATAGAGAATATGATACCGAATGTTACGGCATGTTACGGCACGACCCCACGAGGAACAGAGGGGAAGAGCCAGGTACTTAAAGCCCACAGGGGAACTAATTAGAATGCACCACAGGTGCGTGAAGGTAATTGATACTTGAAACTAAAGTGTGTGTTCGGCACAAGACCAATCAAACACACAATGACAGGTAGTCCAAGGTGTGGCCGCTGAGAGCAAACGAGAGTAACGAACGAGAGGGTGGGGGCTAGTGAGGTGAGTGAGAAGGGAATTCCTTAACAGTAGGTTTAAAGGAACAGAGCGAGTAGGTGAGCAGCGGACAAAACCTCACAGTACCCCCCCCTCCACGGGAGCCACCCGGCGACCCAAAAAAAATACAGACAGAGTGGCAGGGGACAAAAACAAGGCAACAAACAAAAGGTACTGGCCAGGCCAGCAGGGGAAGCCACAACAAAAGTGGGGCAAGCAACTGGGGCAGGGTAGCCGGGGGGTAACTAGGGTAGCTGAGGGGTAACCAAGGTAGCCGAGGGGTAAGTAGGGTAGCTGAGGGGCAACCAGAGGAGCACCGGGAAAAGGGCTAGCAGAGGGAAGGTTAGCTGCTAGGGCACTGATAGCCACAGGGCCTATGCTAGCTGTACTGCTACATCAACATAGAGGCTGCGCTAGCTGCCGGAGCTAGGCTAGCAGACGGGGCTGGAACAGGGGCACCGGAGAGGGGAACAGGGAAGGGGCTAGCAGAGGGAAAGGGTAGCTGCCAGGGCACTGATAGCTACAGGGCCTATGCTAGCTGTACTGCTACATTAACATAGAGGCTGCGCTAGCTGCCGGAGCTAGGCTAGCAGAGGGAAAGGGTAGCTGCCAGGGCACTGATAGCTACAGGGCCTATGCTAGCTGTACTGCTACATTAACATAGAGGCTGCGCTAGCTGCCGGAGCTAGGCTGGCAGACAGGGCTGGACCAGCATGAGAGAACAAGCTAGCTGGAAGGACAGTCCTAGCTGTGGGGAACTGACCTTGCTAGCCGAAGGGGCAGTCCTAGCAGTGTGAGAAAACTGACCTTGCTAGCTGAAGGGGCAATCCTAGCAGTGGGAAAACTGACCTTGCTAGCTGAAAGGGCAGTCCTAGCAGTGGGGAAACTGACCTTGCTAGCTGAAAGGGCAGTCCTAGCAGTGGGAGAAAACTGACATTGCTAGCTGAAAGGGGCAGTCCTAGCAGTGGGATAAACTACACAAAAAGTGGAGGCCATGCAGAGGGACCGGGTTAGCTGCCTGGGCATGGCTAGCTACAGGGCCTATGCCAGCTGCAAGGGCTGCATTAACATAGAGGCTGTGCTAACAGCCGGGGCTAAGCTAGCAGACTGGGGCCATGCAGAGGGACTGGGTTAGCTGCCAGGGCATGGCTAGCTACAGGGCCTATGCCAGCAGCAAGGGCTGCATTAACATAGAGGCTGTGCCAGCAGCCGGGGCTAAGCTAGCAGACTGGGGCCATGCTGGTAGTAGAGGCCTAACAAGCTGCAGGGGAGCTAACGAGGCTAACAGGGAAGCAAACAGGGGAGACTAGAGGGAACAAGAAAAAAAAGGCAAACTCAACATACACCGTCTGTGCTGGCTGGGGTCGTCGATTGGGTGGGGTCGTACTGTTATGGTTTGTAACCGACCCCAATCGCACAACACAAGACAGGTATGAGAGTAAGCCAAGAACGGGCATTTATTGAAAACCAACAGAAAAAAGGCACTGTCCCTTTAAGGGAGAACACCCATACTGGATAACAAGAAAAGGGAAAGGCCCAGTGCCTTTAAGAGGCGAGCTGGCTAAGGGGAAGGCAAAGGGAAGGCTAAAGGAAACAGGGCCGGGGCAAGGGACAAGGCAGGAACAGGGAGGAACTAGGAGGAACTGGACAGGGAGGACTAGGAGGACTAGAGAGGGGAGAAAGGGACAGAGGCCCGCGGAGGCGGGCTGGGGACAGGGAGGACTGGGAGGACTAGATAGGGAGGACTAGGAGGACTAGGGAAAAACAGGGTAAGGCCTTGGAACAGGGCGAGGGCAGGAGCTGCATACTGGGACAGAGTAAACAGGGTCAGGCCTTGGAAAAAGCAATAATGAGGTTGCTGCTCTGCAGCTTCTCCCGGGATGGTAGTCTGGGGAAGCAGGTGGGAACATCAGAGCCGCTCTGCAGACTTCTCTCGGCAGATCTCCGAGGTGGGTAAACGGGGCCGAGAGGGAGAGAGGAGTGGGTTAGCTCAGAGTACAATGGGGAAAACAGAGCAGGTGCAGGAGAGGTGACTAGTCCCAAAAACAGGGTATCAAGGTGACAGAATCTTCGGTGTATATACACACTGTGAGTAAACGTCCCAAACACAATCCAAGTGAATAAATATCTTCGGTGTGAAAACACACAGTGAGGCGATGTAAAGGCCAAAATATTATCCCAATGAAAAACAATCCAAAAACAGGCTAAGACGCTGGGTGAGTGACTGTCTGATAAAAAGCTGGAAATCTTCAGTGTTTTATAAACACACGAAAAACGGAATAGGATCAAAGACAGTCATAAAAAACTCACCCAGGCGTTGTGCGTAAAGAGCGTTGGAACAGAAACGGGGCGAGAGCGTCGCCACCGGGGAACCGGTTGTCCAAGCGGAGGTCAGAGTGGTGCGTGACTGCTTGGAGTACGCGCCGGTACGAAGGGCGCATCTGGCGCGGAGGTCTGAGTGGTGCGCGACTGCTTGGAGTGCGCGCCGGTACAGAGGACGCATCTGGAGTGCGTCTGCGAGGAAGAGCGTGCCAGGCTTGGAGGTCTGGATGGTCGTCTGGGCATCTGCTGCGCGGAGGTCTGGATGTGCGTCAGGACGCCTGCTGCGCGGAGGTCTGAAGTGGATCACTGGGATACCTCCCGTGGAAGACTAGGGAGCGCAGTCCAGTATCTCCCTCAGGCAACGGCAACAGGAGGCGAAGGCTGGAGCGCATGTCACGCCGGAGATGAAAACAGCATAACAGACAGAGGACCTCCCGAAGGAGTCTTGATGATAGAGAATATGATACCGAATGTTACGGCATGTTACGGCACGACCCCACGAGGAACAGAGGGGAAGAGCCAGGTACTTAAAGCCCACAGGGGAACTAATTAGAATGCACCACAGGTGCGTGAAGGTAATTGATACTTGAAACTAAAGTGTGTGTTCGGCACAAGACCAATCAAACACACAATGACAGGTAGTCCAAGGTGTGGCCGCTGAGAGCAAACGAGAGTAACGAACGAGAGGGTGGGGGCTAGTGAGGTGAGTGAGAAGGGAATTCCTTAACAGTAGGTTTAAAGGAACGGAGCGAGTAGGTGAGCAGCGGACAAAACCTCACAATTCATTTTCATTGAGTCCATTCCAAAATCCCTTATGTCATCTGGGAGACGACAGGGGGCGCTTTTTTCCACAATGATCGCCGGCGCCGCTCGGCTATACTCGGGTAGGCTCGGGTGATGCAATATGATTTCAGATCGCTAAAAAAAATAAATAATAATAAATCCGGGAAAACTCGTGAGTGGCTAACAACCACCTATTAATAAACCCGAGATATCTCGTGAGTGGCACTCAAAGTGTTAAATGTGACACCGATCTGCCTTTTACTGAATAAAAAAAAAAAAAAATCTAACCCTAACTAACCATACTGTCATGCACTTGTCCTAATAAACTAACCTACACTGTAGCACTCAACACTTTGATGAACATTGTTACTCAGCTGATAGAGTTGTGCCCTTCCTGATGGCTTGTCGTACAGAACTTGTAAGTCGCTTTGGATAAAAGCGTCAGCTAAATGACTAAATGTAAATGTAAATGTACTCTAAACACTCACTCCGTGCCAAGTGAGAGTAGGGCAGGATCATGGTTCTATGGGTAGGATTGGTCCGGTAAGACTGGCAGGTAGATTACGCAAAATGTAGTTTTACTATCCCTAATCGTTATCCATTCCAATTCATATACATTTTTGGACCATGTCTTTTTTTCATCATCTGAAGAAACTTGAGAAGTTTGAATGGCTTTTCTAAATTAAGTGTGTAAAACTGCAAGTTTTATTTAGAAATCTTGGTAAGATAACCTAGATTCTTTGTTTTGACATCGGTGGACGACGCCATGCCAGCTCACAGTGGAGACGACTCTGTGGGAGCCATTAATTAAAGGTCCCGTGTCTTATAAATGGCCTTTCCAGTGTTTAGCATTGTTTTATAGCAATGGGTGTTTGTATCAATGGGTCTGTGTCTCTAATTCTCATTTTGGCGGATTGCTCTAATTCAGTTGAGACAATATCCTCCCCCAGTGAACTACGCTATTCTGATTTGACTGTTTTGCTGACGTGAATAAGGCACTGATCTGCATAACTAAAGCCCCCTCTATGGTTGTAGCGCAACCATTCGCTCAACGACAGAGCGAGTGGAAATACCACACTTCCTCAAGCGGGTGGGTGCCGACAGAGAGAGGCAGAGAACGAGCGAGCGAGAGAGAGGGATAGAGAGAGATAGAGAGGGAGAGAGAGAGAGATAGAGAGGGAGAGAGAAAGAGAGAGGGACAGGAGCTTCTCTCTCTCGGGGAAGCACACACGCATTTACACACAACCTCGACCGGCGCGCTACACACAACCTCGACCGGCGCGCAGGGATGGGGCTTCTCCCTGGGAGCACTCGCATATCATTGTCAAAATATCTTTGACTCCCACGCGCGCGCCCGTATTCCGATCCGTGCAATAATATTCACAGGGGTATATATTGTCATTTGAAACAAGTTACCAATGCATTGTCCCGTGGGATTATGCCCCCCGCGGCGAAATTAATTAGTATCCCCCTCATCTATCTCTCTCTGTCTGCCTCTGTCTGACTGTGGGTGACTGTCACTCAAAGCGCTTATGGGCGGAGCCCAGCCCAAAACAGCTTGAAATCTTGAAGTGGAAAAATGCTGCTTTAGAATACTTGATTAGAAATACAAGACAATGAGTTAAAAAAAAAAAAAAAAACTTTACAGATGTGTTCCATAGACTCACAGGAATTGTGTAAAGTTGCCCAAATAGTGAAAGGAATAGCAAGACATGTCCCCTTTAAGGCTGGGCTGAACAAACAACATCCGGCCCTTTGCACAAGTAATATTTTGGGAAGGAGGGGTACTTGGAGTTGAATTAAGTTCTGCATGCAAAAAGAAGTTCTGTGTGTTCCGTTAGTGGTTAAAGTAACATTGTATTCATTCGGTACACAGCGCGTACTGAACCGAAGATCCCGTACTGAAACGGTTCTGTATGGATATGTGTACCATTACACCCCTAGTAGTTTTATTACAGTACCACTAGTTATCTACAGTAGTTTTATTACAGTACCACTAGTTATTTACAGTCGTTTTCTTACAGTTCCACTAGCTATCTATAGTTGTTTTATTACCACTAGTCATTTACAGTAATTGTATTACAGTACCACTAGTTATCTATAGTTGTTTTATTACCACTAGTTATTTACAGTAGTTGTATTACCACTAGTTATCTTACAGTAGTTTTATTACCACTAGTTATCTACAGTAGTTTTATTACAGTACCACTAGTTATCTATAGTTGTTTTATTACCACCAGTCATTTACAGTAATTGTATTACAGTAACACTAGTTATCTATAGTTGTTTTATTACCACTAGTTATTTACAGTAGTTTTATTAGTTATCTACAGTAGTTTTATTACCACTAGTTATCTCTATCTGTTTAGTGGTTGCCAGATGCCTGTTTTTAAGTTCCAGCATAGGAGCTGGAAACACAGTTCCATAGCCTGAAGTCTTATGTAGTACAGGGCCAAAGTTTATAAATGAATGTTTTACAAAGGTTTTTGTAATGTGTGTACCAGTAAAGATTCGGCATGATTATCCAAAATGACCGTCCGCTGCCATTCATTTCGATGCTCTAGTCAAAACAATGGATTTCTTTGTCTTCTCGTGTCACCTTCCCTCACTGTCAGCGCCCTTTTTGGGATCGCTCCTTGGCTAGAACGGTGGTCAATCATTTTCGCCCCATCAGCGGTGACTGGTCAGTTCAGGGACCGTTCACAACCGGATGTGGTCCGAACGGCTTGTCAAATGACGCTCGCCAGATGTTTCGTCTTGTAACTCAAGAATGGAATCACGCAATAGGTTGAGTGTGGTGACGATCGAAAGGCGGCAAGTTCAACTTTCCATGTATTGGTTGATCGGCGAAAACGCAGCCCGGAGCCGACAGACGAGAGCAAAGTGCCGCAACGTGCGCGCGAGTGCATGACGGCCCGCATTAAGACACTGCTGTTGTATCTACTGTGTCTGGGAACTCAGTTACCCATAGATCCATCGTAGTTCTCTGACTCTGTGCTCAGGAAGCTGTTGACCTTCTTCACTGCAGCCATCTGGACCTCCAGGTCAGCCAGGTTCCTCACCACCCAATTCAGGTAGTTGGTTACCTATACCACAGAAGAATAAACACATGCATGATACTGCATCCATGATATTGCGCAGGGGGGGGCTCTCGAGACACAGGACATGTGGTTACGTTTTATATCTGATGTCACATGTTCTCCACACAACAGAACGATAGGATTCAGGTTAAGAATCTACGGAATTCCCCTTTAAAAGGAACACACTAACATTATGGGAAATGAGCTTACCATCTTCTCCAGAGTCACACGAGAAGATGGATACCTGCAAGAAAATAAATGAATGGAAGTGGATACGGACAAGCTTGTCTAGCTGTTGGTTAAAAAAACACCTCTCCTGGAGTTTTAAGCTAGTGTCGTGGATGTCAGAGGCAATAATTTAGGTGTCAAATAGTTGGTTGTTACAAATGTATTAGGCAAAACAGGAGTTTGGATTAGGATGACCCACCGGAAGTCCCTGGCCTGGGGACCCCCGGAATGAGCTCCCTGATTCATTGTGTATGTCGATCTTTATACCATGATAGAAGGGGTGGGGCCAGGTAACTCAAAGGGAGGAACCATGGGAAAGGTGACCAGAAGGAGAGAGGAGGGGTGTAGCGGGGGAAATGGGGGATGGGGAAGGGTAGGTAGACAAATGGTAAATAAATGGTACAGTAAATGGCTGCATTTATATAACGCTTTTATCCAAAGCGCTTTACAATTTGTTCCTCACATTTGACCCATTCACTCACACATTCACACACCGACGGCGGAAGCAACCATGCAAGGTGCCAACCTGCTCAGACAAGGATGTCAGGGTGGGAGACAAAGGAGACAAAGGGACAAATGGAGGGTATTGGATTAGGGGGAGGGGGAGACATGTCTACCACACTAGGCTAGTGGTCCGTATCCGCTTCCATTCATTTGTGCTAAGCTAGGCTAGCATGTAAATGGTAAATGGCTGCATTTATATAGTGCTTTTATCCAAAGCGCTTTACAATTTGTTCCTCACATTTGTCCCATTCACACACACATTCACACATCAACGGCAGAGGCAACCATGCAAGGTGCCGACCTGCTCATCGGGAGCAGTTAGGGGTTAAGTGTCTTGCTCAAGGACACTTCGACACGCTCCCACGGGAGGAGCAGGAATTGAACCGGGAACCTCCGGATTACCAGACGACTGCTCTACCTCCTGAGCCACTGTCGCCCCGGATAGCTTTCTACTGATCGCACAGAGAGGAAATTGGTATCTATCTTCTTGTCTGACTCTGGAGAAGACGGTAAGTACATTTCCCATAATGTTGGCAGGCCCCTTTAAGATTATTTTGTGTTTTTATGTGAAGCATACTAGACTAGTAGACTTCATTTATAGGTTCCCTACCCCCCTTTTCCCACCGTTCTAGAATACAGTGTACTGGAACAGCCGACCTAGTGTCATGAATTTACTACTGTGCAGGTTCACAGAGGCACGCAGCTAGAAACCATTTGATTTAAAATGACGTAATCAATACCACAGCTCTCTGCTCCACTCCATACATGGAAGCTACCGGTATACTGGCTTCTACAGCACATAAATACCAGAAGCCCCGTAAATGTCTGACGATAAATATACAGTACTTTTAAATCCTGTCTCAGTAATGGGTCTCAGTAAAAACAAATCACTCTCTTTGTTTCATGCACATCCCTGAGCAGAACTTGTTATATTTACTCGTTGGTGCATTACTACGAGAATATCAGTACCCTGCTCTGTATTATAAGCACACTATATTTTGACTGTGTGTATAGTAAGTTATACCTTATTAATCCTAGTGGGGGAATTATTCCTCTGCATTTGACCCATCCAAACCACTGTGCCGACTGGATGGACGGACAGACAGACAGACAGACAGACAGACAGACAGACAGACAGACAGACAGACAGACAGACAGACAGACAGACAGACAGGTAGATATAGACAGGTAGATATAGACAGACAGACAGACAGACAGACAGACAGACAGACAGACAGACAGACAGACAGACAGACAGACAGACAGACAGACAGACAGACAGACAGATAGATAGATAGATAGATAGATAGATAGATAGATAGATAGATAGATAGATAGATAGATAGATAGATAGATAGATAGATAGATAGATAGATAGATAGATAGATAGATAGATAGATAGATAGATAGATAGATAGATAGATAGATAGATAGATAGATAGATAGATAGATAGATAGATAGATAGATAGATAGATAGATAGATAGATAGATGCTCTGTGAACTTACAGTCAGAGCGTAGGTGAGGCCCAGCCCCACCATCCCACCTGAGGGGAGATAGGCTGAGCTCCATATGGACGCACCCGCTGCAGTGAGGACTATCACTGCTCCTAGGTAGTCCTAGAGAGAGAGAGAGAGAGAGAGAGAGAGAGAGAGAGAGAGAGAGAGAGAGAGAGAGAGAGAGAGAGAGAGAGAGAGATAGAGAGAGATAGAGGAGAGAGAGAGAGAGAGGTCTAGGAGGTCATTCTTCATCTAATATAATAAAGAAATGTTCCCACTCCATTTAAATAAACAGTGACCTGTGCTGCCAAAGCACACTAATGACTATGAAAGAAGATGGTATTCAAGGAATTCAATGAACATAAAAAATATTAAAATTATAATAGCAATAAATAGAATAATACAGGTAATAAAAATGAATCTAAATAAAAAGTCAGAGTTCACCACTCACTGTTCTGACCTCCAGCCACCGGTTGGCGGCAGAGAGGAACAGGTAGGCGGTGTTGTTGGTGTCCGTCAGCTCCAACATGCGCTGTTTAAAACGAGCCTCGTGTCTGAAACAGTCGTGAAAATATACGTTATCCATCCATCATCAGGGGTGTAAAGTACTTGAGTAATTGTACTTCATTACAATACTTAAGTACTGTTTTGGGGGATTTGTACTTTACTCGAGTATTATTAGGTTTGTATACTTGTACTTTTACTTAATTATATATCAAAGGGAAAAAAACACACTTTTTACTCCTTACATTTAAAATGCAGACCTACAAAGTACAAAGTACAAATCTCGCAGGTCCAACCATTTTAATTAGTATATTTGTTTCTCTGGCCGAACTAACGTTAACGTTATTAATCCTGCGGCCGCACTTTATTTAAAAACAGCCAATCAAATCCCCATCAATGGAAAATGAACCCGCCCATACCCATGCTGATTGGTCCTTGTGCAAGACTAAAAAGTGGGGATCTTTGATTAAACACCTGCTATCAGAAGAATCAGAAGTTGTAACTTTAACTTTTTAGTAATTAAGTACATTTAAAATGAGAAACTTTTTTACTTTTACTCAAGTGTGTTTTTAGCCAGATACTCTGACTTTCACTTGAGTACGATTTTGAGACGGTACCCATACTTTCACTTAAGTATCATTTCTGGGTACTTTTTACACCGCTGCCATCCATCCATCCATCTCACCAGAGAGGAACACATAATGTTATGTATTGGTGCCTGTCAACCCTGACCTACGATGCTTAAAATGAGCCGCGTCATGAATACATTATGAATCAATCAATCAATCAATCAATCCATCCATCCATCCATCCATCCATCCATCCATCCATCCATCCATCCATCCATCCATCCATCCATCGATTCCATCCATCCATCCATCCATCCATCCATCCATCCATCCCATCCGTCCGATTCATATCCAGTTTCTAGCTTTATTCAGTAGTGGATTAGCTCTACACCAGAGAGTTGGGTTTGGATGAGAACCAGCAAATGAGAGTGGGGATAGAACAAATATGTGAGTCAAAACATCTAACGTTCAGACTAGAGAGAGTGTGTGTGTGTGTGTGTGTGTGTGTGTGTGTGTGTGTGTGTGTGTGTGTGTGTGTGTGTGTGTGTGTGTGTGTGTGTGTGTGTGTGTGTGTGTGTGTGTGTGTGTGCATCCGAGCATGTGTGTGTGCATGTGAGTGTGTGTGTGTGTGTGTGTGCGCGAGTGTGTGTGTGTATGTGTGTGTGTGTGTGTACATGTGAGTGTGTGTGTGTGTGCACGAGTGTGTGCGTGCGTGTATGTGTGTGTGTGAGTGTGTGTGTGTGTGCGTGCGTGGAGGAAGGTCCTCAGGGAACAGGGTATATCAGAGGAGGAGTAGAAAGCGTGAGAGCTGTTTAAAGTTGGATTACAGTACCGCTGGGAAAGAGAGGAGTACGTGCAGAGAGAAAGAAAACAAGAGGATTAAGGTACTCTCTTCTCATTTAATATGTTCTCATCTCCTCTCTTGTCTTCTAATAGTTTCTCTTCTCATCTCACTTTACACCCTCTAACTCTAATCTCATCTCATCTCCTCTCATCTCCTCTCCTCTCATCTCCTCTCAGGCCTTGTCCAGAAAAGAAATGTCTTTCCTGTTTTAGATGTCGCTCTTTTATTTTGAAAACGCCCGACCGGAAGTGTTATAGTGTCTGTTGCTAGCAGCTTAACTTGTGTCTGCTGGTTCTGTGCTTTTCGAGCTAACGTAACATGCGTTTCCAAAGGAGAGGAGAGAAAGACCGTGGCTCACATGCAGCTCAAACTACCTGTTGGAATAAATTAATTGATTGATGTTTAACTTGTCCCTGTGTGTCCAGTCATTTCGACTAGCAGTTTAATAAGTGTAAGCACAGCAGAGCCCCGCTCCGCTTCAGACAGATAGAGAGAGCACAGCGCATGTGTGAGCCTGTGTGTGCGCCTCGGTCGGGAGTGTGTGTAAGCACAGCAGAGCCCCGCTCCGCTTCAGACAGAGAGAGCACAGCATATGTAAAGCTGTAAAAGCCCGATCAAGCTCAATAGCTGTACACAGGGCCGCCTCAGGGGGTGTGCGACAGGGCCTCGCGGGAAGGGGGGCCTCGCACAAAAAAAAAATATATATATATATATATATATATTTTTTTTTTATTTATTTTCTTTTTTCTTTTTTTCTTTTTTTTTTGCGAGGCCCCCCTTCCCGCGAGGCCCTTTTTCATCACAGACCTAAAATCTAGTTTTGCTTATATGCTTATATATTTCACATTAGACACGTTCCTGGCTCTGAGGCTCTGCAGGCAGCAGAATTGGTTTCAATGAGGGGAGGGGTTACAGCCAGGTAGCGTCTGTTGAGTTCATTGTGTGTGTCTGTGTGCGTGTCGGGGGGGGGGGGGGGGGGGGGGGGCGTGAACCGACTCATTGCCAGACGTGAGCGATTTGACTCACGCTCACGGCAATGAATCGGCTCTTATGAACGAGTCGCTCATGACCGACCCATCACTAGCGTCTGACTATTTCGCGCGTGCAGCATTGGAGGTTATGCCAGCCAAGATGAAGAGGACATCGTTCGGCAGATGGACTGAAGATGAAAGTTGTTGCATGTTAGACAGTTCAGTCAGGCTAGCCATCCCGGCTAAAGACAGGGACAGCTAGTTAGCTTTAGCTACGTTATAATATTAAGTGTGGTTCAGTCGGGATATAGCCATGATGATGTCGGCTAGTAGCTAGCTTAGTTAAAGGCTAACTAGCGTTAGCTAACCTAGAGACAGCGCGTGCAGCCAAGATGAAGAGGATGGTCGTTCGGCAGATGAACTTCGTCAACTCCACACGGTTGTCTCCATCCTCTTGGACGTTTGGTGAGTTTTTAATGCACTCTATTCTATTCCCGCCGTGGATCTCTCTCTCTCTCTCTCTCTGGAGCCAAACTGGCCGACTAGCTGTTGTAGTACTAGTAGCTAACGGTGTGTGGCCTGGTGTCAGCACCTGTATTGCTTTTCTCACGTTGAACAGTTTTTCAGTGGTAGCCGCATAGCTTGCTTCTGCGTTAGCTAATGGTTAGCGATAGCCGGGTTGAGCTAACTGTTAGCCAGTTAGCTGTTTAGCTACGACGTTAGCTGCCGGCTGCGCTCGGCTAGCAACGTTAGTTTGATGCTATCAGTTAGCCTAGAGTTAGCTGTTAGCTTGTGCTACGACCATTGACATTAGCCGTGAGAATAGCAGGGGGTTCTGGCACTCTGACTACGACATCATCTTTGACAGAAGATGTAGTCGGGCCTGCACCATGACAAGGCTCCGGCCATAGCATCTTTTTGTCCCGCCAGCGAGAGGCCTTCGTCAACGTGGAGACCTGTGTTGCGGCCTTTCGCCCTGCGTTCCTTGGTGCAGGTAAGATGAATGAAAATGTCATGACATTACCCCACTCTTCCTTCCTTCCCCTCCCGAATGTTTTGTTAATAACGATGTTTTTTTCCAGGCAAAACATATGTTACTTCACAACATTTGGAGATACGACATGTGCTGTGTGTGAATGGCCTTGTCGTTTGTGTAGCTTGGGTAGCGTTGGGCCATTGGCCAAAGCTGTGTGTGGCCTGGTGTCAGTACCTGGCTAGCCTATTTAGCTGATGTCGGCCATTGGCTCCTTGCTGCTTTGTTTTCTCTGGTATAGACCCTCTTCTCTTTGGATTTAAGTGTTGATCTTTGTCCTTTTGGATCTATGTATATTCATGTTGCCTTTGTGAAGTTATCTTTTCCTTCTGTTTTGTTCTTCCATTAAAAGTTGAATATCCTTTAGGGGCTCATCTTTGCTTATCTCTCTCATACATGCTCTCTCTCTAACACACACACACGACAAACACACATGCTCTCTCTCTCTCTCTTTCTAACACACACAGTCTGCCTATGGCGGCCTTTCTCGATGGCTAGGCTGTGCTCGCTGAGTCTGTACCTAGTCAAGGATCTTCAGTCACAGTGCTCAGGCTGCCACTGTGTACTCTCTGTTTAGGGCCAAATAGCATTTCAATTTCTTTCCAATGTGTCTCTCTCTCTCTCTCTCTGTACACTGTATATTGACTGTAGAACGGGAGCTCTCTCTCGCTCTCTCTCTTGCTATATGTTGACTGTATCATGCCCAGCCTCGGGCAGCGCTATTATTTAAGAATATGTTGACTGTATGAAAAAAAAAAAAAAAAAAAGATTATATTATTTTTTTAATCTTTTGGGGGGGGGGGGGGGGGGGGGGCTCGCGTTAAAATCTTGCACAGGGCCTCGCATTTCTCCCAGGCGGCCCTGGCTGTACATGCCATGTTTTCACACACGGGGTAAGGGAGAGGTGGGCTATCGCGTCATCGGTTCAGGAGAAGACGCGTTTCGCTTGTAAAGATGGTGACGCAATGGGGGGCGTCTTCAGAATTGCGCACTCTGGGAGCTGGTATCAGAAAGTAGCGTCTTCAGGCTGCCAGAACGCAGTTCCGTGTGGCTGAAAGGTGCACACGATCAAATATTTTGCCTGATACGACCGAAATGGTTTTAGTCTGGACATGGCCTCATTTTCTCACCTAATCTCATCTCCTCTCTTCTTCCTTTTTTTTTTTTTTTTAAATCTTTTTCCCCCCTTTTTTCCGTTTTTCTCCAATCCCAATGTTAGTCGTTATGCCAATTCCCAAATCCCCTTCCTGGTCGTTGCGCACCTACCTCCTATAGTCGGTCTGGGAGAGTGGAGGCTATCACATGCTGCCTCCGACACATGTGTAGCCAATCAACCGCTTCTTTTCACCTGGCAGTGCGGACTCTCACTGAGTAGACTAGGCAGAATTTCAGAAAATGTGCTTGTATAAAGTGCTGAAGGCATTTCGTGTTTATTTTTGGTACACAACATTTCTAGGGGTATTAAGGGGTGCTGAATCCAAATCTGCTGTATACCAAGCTCAGAAATGTCAAATAAGGCCTCAAAATTGAGAAATCCAACATGGCCGCCAGCACCAGGCCCTCTCTCCACAAAAACAGGTGCTAAACCCACAGTTTTTATTCTACTGACATGAAACTTTGCACAGAACATCTGCACCTATGGAGGAAGAAAGTATGAATATAGCTGGGGTGAAACCATGAGTAACAGGGTGTTTTTGACTGTCTAACTGTAATCTTTGTATAGGCGAGGATACAAAAAATTTAATTTCTTCAGTGTTTGCAGGAATACTACAGCAATATGGTAATAACTGTACAGTGTTGGACACCAACATTTGAATCCCCCAAGTCTTAGCTTTCTTCAGGTACCAAGTTTATGCAAGTAGCTCTTATAAATCTGGATATATAAGTCTTTTAATGTAAGCATGCTGTTTTAGGCGAATTTTCCAAAAATAAATGGTTAAGTGTGACTACACAAGGTACAAACCTGAATTAAATGTGCTTTTGTAAGTTTTCTTACATACTGTACATCAACAAGGACGTAGTCACACCAGAGATTCAAGAATCCATACTTGGCGCAGAACACCTTGGACATGTTTGTGGACAAACGTTTGTGTGAACCTCCAGATAGTGACCAGCACCTGAACCTGAAATTACCCATTCGAATGAACAAAGCCAAGACATTTGCCTCTTTGTATGAAGTTGTGCAACTTTCCAAGAACAAGCAAAACACCATCAAAGTGGACAGGCAGATTCTACAAAGGCTCATCACAGCTTACAGAGCAGGTCGTAAGGTAGACCTTGACAATATCCTCCAGCATGAGCTCATGCCCATCCCGCCATCTCTGGCCACAACTAACGGGAGTCTACATTCCACCAACAAGTCTGTGTTAGCAAATATACTGACGAAACAAGTTAAAACCCCTGCAGATCTTACCCTTCAGGGACCCAGCTGCCTGGTCATTGATGGCCAAGCTCTGGTAATGGCACTCGGAAAGCCACCTGACACTACAACATTTGGTGACTATGCCAACAAGTTCACTGACACCATGTTGAAGATGGGAGCAAAATACCAGAGGGTAGAGGTCGTCTTTGACAGATACCATGACCAATCCATCAAAACAGGCACATTCTGAGAAAAGTGCTGCCAAACTTCTACCAGCATGTGACTTGTTCTACCAGAGGCGGGAATATTTTAGACCATTGCTACTCGCAATGTAAGAGCGGGTACAAATCACATGCTGCCAGTCCTTTCGGCAAGTCAGATCACGACGCCATCTTTCTTGTACCGCAGTATAAACAAAGTCTCAAGCGCATTCCTGTAGTATTGCGAGAGGTGAAGCGCTGGATGGTGGCGTCGGAGGAGACGCTCCAAGCTGCACTAGAATGTACAGACTGGGGGTGTTCCGCGATAACACAGATAATATTAATGACTACACGGAAACAGTGCTGGACTTTGTTTGTACTTTGGTAGAAGAAACAATCCCCTCTACCACAATTAGAGTTTACCCAAACCAAAAGCCCTGGGTAGACAAATCCGTCCGCGAAGCTCTGAAGGCGCGCACCTCAGCATACAATGCCAGGCTTGTGACAGGCAACATGAATGACCACAAGGTGGTGAGATACAATGTTAGGAGGACAGTAATAGAAGCAAAAAGGCGCTTCAGGGATAAAATTGAACTTCAATATGAACAGGCTGACTCTAGAGCAGGGGTGGGCAAAACTTTGTATATGGTGAGGGCCACAAAATGTCCACAATCAATCTGGGGGGCCGCATTGTTTATCGGCAGTCCCGCCAGTAGTACCCCATCACTCAAATAGCCCATAATAGTCACAGATGTGATAAATAAGGTATATAAACAATTATAATTTGTTGTAACTTTGTTTTTATTCCATTTCAAATGCATTTAGTAATGCAATTTCAACTTTATGAATTTATAAACAGCTGAATTTAAAAGTATTGCTGTGACCCCAAATATATACAAAAATGATCAATTATAATTAAGGCTTCTAATAAAATAAATGTATGAACTTAAAGCCCACTGCTCAACAAACACAAAGCAGCATTCCTGCTGCATTTCACTACAACAGTAAATCAAAAGTGCAATAATAAATGATTTTGTTAAATGTATAAACTTTTATCCTGCTACTAAACAAAACATTATAACACTGAAATGCATGTTATGGATATGAAGCACTCAGGAATGTTTTGTTTAGTAGCAGGATACAAGTTTATACATTTAACAAAATCATTTATTATTGCACTTTTGATTTACTGTTGTAGTGAAATGCAGCAGGAATGCTGCTTTGTGTTTGTGTTATTAGTGTTATCTGAACACTACAAAAGTAAACAAGTAAAGTGCAAGTAAAGTAAAGTGCAATACTACATGCCTCCCATTGACTCAAACTGGCATGACATTCACCCTCGCCCCACAGTGGGTCAATAATGGTTATAATAATAATAATAATAATAATAATGGTCCCCTCTCTACACCTCTCCATCATCTCCCCCCCCCCTCTCTACACCTCTTCATCATCTCTCCCCCCCCCCTCTCTACACCTCTTCATCATCTCCTTCCCCCCCTCTACACCTCTTCATCATCTCCTCCCCCCCCCTGTCTTTAATGAGACACTTGTGGTCTCTCCATTTGGCGCACAATAGCAGGAATGTCAACTTCAATGTTTGTGCATGCAATCTGTATCAGATGAAATAATGTTTCATCCGACAGCCTGTTTCTCTCCTTTGACTTGATGTGCTTCATGTTTGAGAAATTGCTCTCACGTATGTATGTGCTCCCAAACATACTGGCCATAGAGAGGGCAAAGTCCTGAGGAGTGGGAAGCGGGGCTCAGGTAGCAGTTTCCAAAACGAAATTCCCCTCTCATTTCTCTTTGCTTGAAAAAAAGGATCTGACTGTAGCTCGCACAGTTCAAGCTGCAACGGTGGGGGCTGCTCTGACACCGTAGCGGTGAGGGGGCCGGCAAACAGCGCTATCCGTGACTGCATGCCGTTGAAATCTTCAAACCGATCATTGAATTGCATTTGCAGTGTTTCAATGTCGCTCCTGTACTTTCCGACGGCTCAGCCATCGGATTTCTGTGTGTAGCTGCAAGTCGCCATAATCAGTGTCCATCTCTTCCAAAAAGGAGACAAACTTTCTATGGTTTAGTGACCTGTTGCCTCCACAAATTAGATTGGTAACCTTGGTAACCAAATCCATAACATGGCTGTATTCAAGCTTCTTGGCACAGAGAGCCTCCTATATCAGATTAAAAAAAAGAAAAACGATTTAACGACTCTCGCATATAATTTGACTACACTCGACTCGCATTGGTCATTATAGTGACGCACAATAGATGGAAATTATGTTAGCGAACTTACCTGATGTATAATGCAGTCCAGCATTGGACACTCAACGCCACTCTGCCTTAGAAGCCCGGCGAATCCATCGGTAACAACAGCCGACAGTTTATCAAACCCCCATATTGCTGCACGGCACTTTCAACAGCGTTGAATATGTGCACACTAGGGCTGACCCCTATTAGTCAAATAGTCGACTAATCGATCGAAAGGAGCCATAGTTGACTGCCAACTCTTCTTAGTCGAATACAATACAAAAAAAAAAAAAAAAAAAATAAAAAAAAATAAAAAAATAAAAAAAAATTATAATTTTTTTTTATTTTTAATATTGGCCTGGGGCCGCATGGAACGTCGGTGAGGGCCGCATGCGGCCCGCGGGCCGCCAGTTGCCCCTCCCTGCTCTAGAGCTATGTGGCAGGGGGGGGGGGGCACTGCTGATGGAGACTCAGTGTTCAGGATAACAGAACATGAGGTGAGGAGGACGTTTAAGAAAGTGAATATCAGGAAGGCAGCAGGACCGGACGGTATCCCCGGCCGCGTTCTAAAAGTCTGTGCCGACCAACTGGCCCCGGTATTCACTGACATATTTAACCTGTCCTTAGAACAGGCTGTCATCCCCACCTGTCTGAAGAAGTCCACCATTATCCCTGTACCCAAAAAATCCAAGCCTGCTTGCCTCAACGCCCTGTAGCTCTCACCTCCATAGCCATGAAGTGCTTTGAGAAGCTAGTGAAGGGCTACATCTGTTCCTCCCTCCCCATCAACCTGGACCCCCTGCAATTTGCATACCACCCCAACAGGTCCACGGAGGACGCCATAGCCCATGTGCTGCACACAGCAGCATCACACCTGGACAAGAGGCAGGGGAACTATGTGAGAATGCTATTCATCGACTACAGCTCAGCATTCAATACCATAGTCCCCTCCAAACTCATAGCCAAGTTCAGGGACCTGGGCTTGAACTATGACCTCTGCCAGTGGGTCTTGGACTTCCTGACGGGCAGACCCCAGGTGGTGAGAGCAGGCAACTGCACCTCCTCATCCATCACTCTCAACATAGGGGCCCCCCAGGGCTGTGTCCTGAGTCCCCTCTTCCACTCCCTGTACACACATGACTGTGTGGCACAGCGGAACAACAACACAATCATCAAATTTTCTGATGACACAGTAGTGGTGGGCCTGATCTCTGCAAACGACGAGAGGGCCTACCTGGAAGAGGTTAAGGTTCTAGCGGGATGGTGTCAAGAGAACAGCCTCTCCCTGAACGTCAGCAAAACAAAGGAGATGATTGTGGACTTTAGGAGGTCGGGGTCAGGGATTACAGCCCCCTCAGCATCGACGGGGCACCGGTTGAGAGAGTGAACAGTTTTAAGTACCTCGGAGTCCACATATCCGAGGACTTGACATGGACCACACACATTGACAGTGTTATCAAGAAGGCACGACAACGCCTCTACTTCCTTAGGCGATTAAGGAAGTTCAACGTGAGTCAGAAGATCCTCAAGAACTTCTACTCATGCACAATAGAGAGCATCCTGACTGGCAATATCACCTCCTGGTTTGGGAATAGCACTGCACAAGACCGCAGCAGACTACAGAGAGTGGCCCGTTCAGCCGAACGCACAATTGAAGGTGGGCTTCCCACTCTCCAAGACATTTACAACAAGCGGTGCATGGGCAAGGCTAAGAGAATAATCAAAGACTCCAGCCACTCAAACAACTGCCTCTTTGAACTGCTGCGGTCAGGCAAGCAATACCGGAGTCTCATGGCAAGCACAGAGAGACTCAGAAGGAGCTTCTATCCCCAGGCCATCAGGATGCTCAATGAATGAACAATGAACAATAAGCAAACCATCAACACACCCACAGCGCACATACACTCACTTAAATAAACAACACACTGTAGCACCCACTTTACCACTTTAGACACACTTTACACTTTATATTATTGGTAAGGAAATCGCACATCATTCTCATTCCTTATTGCACCTCACCACTACAAGGTGGCACCACAAGCTAAGCTATACCTCACCATTTTTGTACCAGCTGTACATACTGTATATAGATACACTGAACAATTTTGTTGTTTACACTTGTTTACGTACTTGACTTCTTGACTTTCTATTTTATACTTATTATACTTATTTTATACTATCTTGTTATTATCTAGCACACTCTCAGGAGCAACACAGAAAGAAACATTTCATGCAAAGTATTCTGTATGCTGTATGACAACTAATAAAGAAACTTGAACATTCACTTATATTGATATGGTAAAATAATTCTTTTATTGTATTATATTATAATCTATTCTATTCTATTCAGGAAAAGTGGCATTGGATGAATCATGCAACTGCAAGACACCTGCGACACCAGCCTGAATACGATTGATGACTGACAATAAATTACTGTACCTAAGCTACTGTACGCATATTAAGGACTATCTAATTTGCATAAATGGCATGTTGATAAAAAATTCAAGAGAAAAGAGTTTGATGAATAAATCCATGACCTGGGATCATCCTGCTTTTCTTTCTTATTTGGTTGATGAGTTATGCATCAATAACAACCACAGTTTCTGCTATAAATATGAGTTTCAAGCAACATTTTCACAACTGATCTAAAATCAGGATATGATTTTAAATTCCTCATACATGTATGCAAACATATAAAAACACATTTCATTCATGTTTCTACCTTGTTTAGTAAAAAAGATATGCACTTAAATAGATTTCAGCCTGGCGCTGGCGGCCATGTTGGATTTCTCAATTTTGAGGCCTTATTTGACATTTTTGAGCTTGGTATACAGTAGATTTGGATTCAGCACCCCTTAATACCCCTAGAAATGTTGTGTACCAAAAATAAACACGAAATGCCTTCAGGGTTATGATTTTCTGAAAATGTACCCTGTCTAGAGTGTAACGTGTGGAAGGGCACACTACCTCTCTTAGATCCTTCCCTCGCTGAGCAGGCACCCCCAACCGAACTTTAGGAGTCGCTGTTTACAACGACCAGGACCCACCCACCGGCTTTTCCCACCCTCTAACACTGCCAATTGTGTTAGTATGACGGCCGGCCAAGCCGGAAGCAACGCCGAGAGCTGGGCTCGATACCAGTATCTCCTGCGTTGGTGACGAGCGACTTGCCCGCTGCGCCACCCAGCCACCTCCTCTCCTCTCTTCTAATTTTTTCTCACCTAATCTCCTCTCCTCTCCTCTCCTCTCCTCTCCTCTCCTCTCCTCTCCTCTCCTCTCCTCTCCTCTCCTCTCCTCTCCTCTCCTCTCCTCACACCTCACCTCATCACACCTCACCTCATCACACCTCACCTCACCTCACTTCACCTCATCTAACCTAACCTCACCTCATCTAATCTCACCTTAATATGAAACGGCTCTAGAAGTGAGGTGAACTGTGTGACTAAGCACAACAATAGATAATGATCTCTGTAATGATGTTTCACACAAACATGTGTGCATGCGTGTGTGCGTGCGTGTGTGTGCGTGCGTGCGTGCGTGCGTGCGTGCGTGCGTGCGTGTGTGTGTGTGTGTGTGTGTGTGTGTATATACCTGAAGGCTCTGATTGTGGTGAGGCCCTCTGCCGTCTCAGAGAAGTGACAGAGTAGAGGGAGCTGAGTAGAGTCATCAAGGTCCTGGAGGTCCCTGAGGGAGAGTGTTAAGTTAAGTTTAACCATTATTAATCCCCTTGAGGAAATATGTTCCCTGCATTTGACACAGTGCAGTGCAAAGGCAGGAGTCTTTTTGGTGTGGGAGAAAACCAGAGTACCTGGAGGAAACCCACACAAACACGGGGAGAACAAGCGACTCCAATTTTTAAGTTAATTATTTTTACTAAGAGAGAGTCAGGTGATAGTCAGCTGTGTCATGAGTCCACACCCTAGCATCCACCTGTAGCATCTGTTCTCTACCTCCATGCCTAGCATCCACCTGTAGGCTCTGTTCTCTACCTCCATGCCTAGCATCCACCTGTAGGCTCTGTTCTCTACCTCCATGCCTAGCATCCACCTGTAGGCTCTGTTCTCTACCTCCATGCCTAGCATCCACCTGTAGCCTCTGTTCTCGATCACTCCCTTCACTCATGTGTGCAGGGCTTGACGTTGACACCTGTCCACCTGCCCAATGCGGGTAGAATTCGTCATTGGCGGGTAGATGCGTCATTCTACCCGCCAATCGGGCAGGCGGGTTTTTTTTTCTATGAAAAAAAAACATTGTAGTCTACAAAAGGCATCTGGAATAATGAAGTCAATCCAGCTCATACTATATAAATACTACAACTCCCACAGGACTGGGTGCGCACAGTGTGCTCATTCATTGGCCCATCCACTTCGCCCGGCCCCTATCGCGCGCGTTGTGTTGCTTCCGTGTTGTGTGTCTGGCAGCTGACAGCTGAACGAACACTGTTAACATTAATAGCTCAACTGGTTACAATACAGACAGTTAGCTAACGTTACGCTACAATCTGGCGGCATATTGTGGGTGTGAAAAGACCCGGTGAACCAAACCACCAACAAACAAAAAATAGAAAAGATAATGAGACCGAGTCCGAAAACACGAACAAAGTAGATGAGGCGAATAAAAGAAAGCGGGTGTTATTTTAGATGTTTCTGTTCAAATAAAATCATATGTCCAAACAAGTGCTTGCAGTTACATTGTCCAATGACCTATATTTATTACTTTTTGGGTGGGGGCGCGAGTGCTGGGATTTTTGGCTGGTGAAAATGCTAAGTGGCTAGTGACTTTGGAAAACCACTAGCCACAATGGCTAGTGAGCCAAAAAGTTAACGTCAAGCCCTGCATGTGTGGCTGGCTTTACATTATGTTTCACAGGGAGTAATGAGTGGTCAGGTTATGGCTAGAGTTATGGACACTGGCTCAACACAGAACGGGTGATGACAACTTTAGTTTAAATATATATTAAAAAAATAAACGTGAAAATCACCAGAACTCCATACTAGGAGAAGGTGGACAGTCATGCAGTGAACTCACTTGGAGGCGACCCGGAAGTACTTCTGTATGAAGTAGAAGGCCACGGTGAGGGGGACGAGGGCGAGGAGGAAGGCTGGGGTCACAAAGGCTATGACCCCAATGGCCGACAGGCACAGCAACGTAGAACGGGTGAGAGACTCTAGAGTGGGAGGAATGTGCTGGGGGGGGGGGGGGGGGGGTAGAGAGAGAGAGAGATAGGGAGAGAGAGGGAGAGAGAGAGAGAGAGATAGGGAGAGAGAGATTTATAAAAAAAGATAGAGATAATTCAAATGTTTCGGTCAATCAATTAAATAAGGTTAATCTGATCAATTCTAATCTTCCCTCTTCCAGTCAGTCAGTCAGACAGTGAGTCAGTCAGTCCCTATAATGTAGTTACCTGGTCTATAATGTTGGTGTCGGCAGAGAATCTGTTGAGAATCTGACCCAGGGGTGTGACGTCAAAGAACCTGAGAAGAGGAAGATAATATTATTATTATATTGGTCTGAATATAAGACAACGCTGATTAACACCCCCCCCCCCCTCCCTTTTTTAAGACACATTTTTGGAAAATATATATTTTGATGTCTACATCTTTTAAAGGTCCCCTATTTTTCACTATTTGGAAAATTTTACACAATTCCTGTGAGTCTATGGAACACATCTGTAAGGTTTATTTCAATAAAATTCATTGTTTTGTATTTTTAATCAATTACTTTGGTGCACCACTTTCTCCCCTTCCAAAGTCCAAGCTGTCTTCGGCTGGGCTCCGCCCATACTCGCAATGCGCTTTGAGTCAACCACCTGCACTGGTTTTCATTGCACATAAACAGCGCGGGGGGAAAGCTGGGATTTCTAAGCACTCTGGAGCTATGCTGTCGAACACTTTTGAGGAAGTGCTGACAGCTGAAGGTATCTGCTGTCGAAACCGCTTCCGCATTATTTCCACTCGCTGCTCATAATTTCAACGTATAACAGTTGATTGTGGGCGGGCGGTGGATTCTTACATGTCACAGATCCGAGTAAATTCAGAATGGCTTGGTTCAGTGGGGGAGGTTCTTGTCTCAGCTGAACTGCAGAAACGGAACTGGGTAGAGATTTCACATCTAGTCAGTCTTGGTACAACCCCATATTGCTAGAAAAGAAAACAATGCAAACCACTGGAAAAGGCCATTTTTACAATAGGGGTCTTTTAAATTAAATTGTCCTGTTTACATTAGATAAAATGCAACATTACAATTAAATTAAATTAAACTGTAGCCTGCTGGTAGCCCTATTTTCTAATTTAGAATTTAGATCTCAAAGTGAAAAATAGAACCATAGGTTATATATTAAGTAGGCTGCCTTATTGATCATCATGATCTTAAAACTGGAATTATAACTCCTCCTCAGTCCTGAGCTTGGTTAACTTACTTACAACCCTCTGAAACCTACTGATTAGTCAGTGGATCATCCAACTTTAACATCCCTGTCTCTTGAAGTCCATGCCAGGCTTAAAGCTAGCGCAAAGTCACTGATATCATAACAATCTTGAGATTGCAAGGAGGAGGGGGGGGGGGGGGGGGGGGGGTGTATGTATTACTTGAGCGGTGTGTGTATGTATTACCTGAGAGGTGTGTGTGTGTATTACCTGATAGGTGTGTGTATAGTGTATCTATTACCTGACAGGTGTGTATGTATTACCCAACAGGTGTGTACAGTATATGTTGTATGTATTACCTGACAGTGTGTACAGTATATGTTGTACAACGTATGTATTACCTGACAGGTGTGTATGTATTACCTGACAGGTGTGTATGTATTACCTGACAGGTGTGTATGTATTACCTGACAGGTGTGTACAGTATATGTTGTATGTATTACCTGAGAGGAGCGTGGATGATCTTGTTGAGCAGGTTGTGGTGCAGGTTGGTGGCAGCAGACAGACCCAGGAACTCTACCGTCAGAGATGTGATGAGACACAGAGTGATCCCAGACCCACACAGGATGATGAACCCTGACAGGTAAAATATGTCATCCTGAAGAAGACAAGACCAGGAGTTAGAGAAGGTATACACAAACAGACACGCACGCAAGCACACGCACACGCACGCGCACATGCACACACACACACACGCACACACACACACACACACACACACACACAGTGTAGAGGTAAATGCACTCGCCTACCAATGTAGTACCCCGAGTTCGTCTCCCGGCAGACTTATACAGTTAACCACGGAGACTAGGGATAGCGCAGAGGGCCAGACAGTGCGTGAAGAATGCACGCTTTAACCCTTTCACCTTACCTTCTGTAGTGTGGTGGTGAAAGGGTTAACCCTTTTGTAGTGTGGTAGTGAAAGGGTTAACCTTCTGTAGTGTGGTAGTGAAAGGGTTAACCCCTTTGTAGAGTGGTAGTGAAAGGGTTAAGGGTGTCTGAGCCGTGAGGAGGACAGGCAGACAGACACACAGACACACAGAGGCCAGGGACGTGCACAGGACTTTAGAGGGGCAGGTGCTCAAAGTCTGAAAAGGGCACTACTGTATATCTGTGTGTTAGAACTGAGCGAGCGCAGCGGGCAAGCCCGATTTTTGGGGGGCCTTTTTGGGCGGGGGGGGCCCCCTTTTTATGCTTTTTGGGGGTTTTTGGTGATCAAATATTGAATATTGAACTATAATAATCAGTGCAGGAGCTCACTTATTCTTGAAAGACACTTTTATCACTGACTTAAAAGGCCCATACATCTCCATAAATGTTCAGGGGGGAGGGAATAAGTGCTTACCCTACAGACCCCAAGAAGTGCTGTATATTCTGTATTGTTTAATATAAATGCATTTATTTTATTCCAATCCCGATTTGTATTTGAGATTCCCAAATCCCATCGGACTTGACTTCTTCGTGTCCCTCAGTGAGTGTAATACCAGCATTCAACTGTATGCGCCACAGTGGTTTCTATCATCATCACCACCCACGCTATGCATAAAATATATATAGGTCTGCGGAGAGGCACGCTGAGGAGGCCGTGCAAACTGCAATGGAATATGGGGCATTTCTCTCTCTCTTTACCTAATATTTTGATTCTATCCTGACACTTTTCAGTAATTTTTTTTTTTTTTAAAGGACACTTTTTTATGAGGCTCAAAAGGGCAGGTGCTCAAGCACCCCTTGGGCTCTATGTGTGCACTTGCCTGACAGAGGCAATAATTAAAATGTTCTAGCAACTGTATGTATCTCATATACCTCATCACCCCAGGCACCAGGAGTGGCAGCTGTTACGTTGGCAGTCATGTTGGCTATCATGTTGGCTGCCATGTTGTTGGTTAAGTTGCCAGTCACATTGGCTGACATGTTGTCTGACACGTTTACGGTCGGTTCGTCTGACCTCGCCCCTCCGGTGTGGATACTTTTGTGAGAGGTCCAGTTAGCCAGCCAGTAGTCTATGGCAACCATAACTGAATGTTTCATCAGCTTTGAGAACACCATGAGGACGACCATGAAGAAGCCACCCGAGGACATGTAACACCAACACATCTGGAGAGAATAAATACAGTCATTAAGACCATAAATACAGTCATTAAGACCATGAAGAAGGAGATGTAACACCAACACATCTGGAGAGAATAAATACAGGCATAAAGACCATAAATACAGTCATTAAGACCATAAATACAGGCATTAATAACATAAAGGATCATAAATACAGTAAGTAAGACAACAAAGGACCATGTATAGTCATTAAGACCATAAATACAGTCATTAAGACCATGAAGAAGGAGATGTAACACCAACACATCTGGAGAGAATAAATACAGGCATAAAGACCATAAATACATAGATAAAGACCATAGATACAGTTATTAAGACCATACCGTACCATAGATTCAGGCATTAAGACCATACAGGACCATAAATACAGTTATTAAGACCATAAATACAGGCATTAAGACCATAAATACAATCATTAAGACCATAACGGACCATAAATACAGGCATTAAGACCATAAATACAGGCATTAAGACCATAAATACAGTCATTAAGACCAAGGACATGTAACACCAACACATCTGAAGAGAATAAATACAGGCATTAAGACCATAAATACAATAATTAAAACCACAAATACAGCCATTAAGAAGGATGGGTCGAAGAGGAAATACCTATTTGGGATGGATGGATGGATGGATGATACATTCGATGGAAGCATGAATGGATGATACATTTAATGAAAGCATGGATGAGTGGATGGATGGATAGGGATCATTTAATTAGAGATCATCTAATTATAATTTTGAATGTATTGAAAGGATAGCCTCTTGAGACACCCCCATATAATTTCAATAATATAGATGCATTCATGGATGGATGGATGGATATAGACAACTGGATATTTTAAAACCATGAATTGACTGATGGATAGAAGGATGGGAAATAGATGTATTCAAGGAAAGATACAGTAGATGAATGGATGAATATGGATGTATTGGCTACTTACCTTCCATGGGATCTTAGAGCGCCTACTAGTGGTTGTGGACATATTGTCATCATCCTCCTCTTCTTCTTCTTCCTCTGAAGAGGTAGCATGGGTTAGAGATTAATCAGGTGTCTTTACTAAAACATGGTGACATGGGGCAAGTGTATGTCACTGAAAAAAATCACCACCCATTTTAAGAATTCACACATATATTCTCCCTGTGCACCAGGAAAGTTCAGTCAGTGTTTGTGAACATGCACCACCCTCTCACAACACTATAAATCAGAGAGAGAACCCTCCAATCGGTGATGTCACTGGGATATCTGCCCCACCCTGCTCTACCCCTCTCACCCTAGACTCTGCCCCACCCTGCTCTACCCCACTCACCCTAGACTCTGACCCACCCTGCTCTACCCCTCTCACCCTAGACTCTGCCCCACCCTGCTCTACCCCTCTTACCCTAGACTCTGCCCCACCCTGCTCTACCCCTCTTACCCTAGACTCTGCCCCACCCTGCTCTACCCCTCTTACCCTAGACTCTGCCCCAGCCTGCCC